>NC_059113.1:96467964-96820464 GCF_020740685.1 Jaculus jaculus | reverse complement strand
AAAAAAAAAAAAAAGAAGAAGAAGAAATGTTGATATTCTGACATAATCCTGAGAATAAGTCCTTGTTTTGACATAGGGCCATTTCAGATGGAATTTGTTAAGATAAACATACTGGATGGAATAGTTAGCTCTTAGTACAATATGGCAAATGCCTTGTGTAGAAGACCATATGAAAAAAAGGCACAGAGGAGAAAAACAATACGAAGATGGAGGAAGATTGGAAGGGTGAATCCATAAGCCAAGAAAACCTAGGGATGACAGCAACTAGAAAAGGCAAAGGCAGATCCTCTTCAAGGATTGCAAGTCAATATAGCCCTTGGCACTTCAGACTTCAAGTCTCCAGATCCATAAGACAATATGTTTCTGCTCTTTTAAACCACCTATTTTAGGCTGTAGTGCCCATAGGGATACACATGATGAGTTTTCATGTTTTCTAGACTTTTCTCCCAATATTTATTACTAGTGATTTTTGCATGTTGCTATGAATTGACTCTCTGGCTTGGCACATGCTACAAAGAATTCAATCATTGAGGTATATCTTCAGCCCATTATAATTTTGTTGCTGTAATAATCAATGCCATTTTACTTTTTTGGACTATTTTATTTTTATTTTACATATTTCATATATTAAAGTGTTCAACCCCCACCCCCAAAAAAAAATACCTCATGATGCTGTGTGGTACACATGAGGCATTTCCCCTCCCAGACAGCCTAGGTATGATGAAACAGAAGAAGAGCTAGAAAGCACACTAATAAAAATCGCAGTATGTGTTGAGAACTAACAATGCAGAAAACATTTGCACGTGGTAGTCTTAATTCCCCAAATTACCCTACTGATAGACATATGTTCTCATAGATAAAGGAAATAGTTGAGGCTCAGACAGCATCGTCAGTCCAGGACTAAAATACAGGAGAATCTACACGCTGAGCCAAAGCTTTTCCTCTACCAAGACACCTTTCCACACAAGAAAGTGTCCTTCAACACATTTTTAAGCCTCAGAGTGAAAACAAAGTAAGATCCATCAGGCTAGAATACTCTCCTCCCTCACTGAAGCTCATTTCCCACCTGACCTCATCATCATCTCCTTTGTCCAACACCTTTTACGTTTTGCCTGTCCTGTTTCTCACACCTCCAAGAAAGCACACACACACACATGCACCACACACACACACACACACCCCTTCCAGAAGCAGTGTTTGTTCCCTGGCAAATTCAGAGTTTTATGAAAGCCAAGCAAAAGTAAAATCTAGAGGGAATCGTGAGACCAAAAGTCTCAATTTGCTTTAATCACACTTTTGATGCTTCTGGGTCCTTTAGCAG
The DNA here is from genome assembly GCF_020740685.1 of Jaculus jaculus. NCBI lineage: Eukaryota > Metazoa > Chordata > Mammalia > Rodentia > Dipodidae > Jaculus > Jaculus jaculus. Next base: position 96,819,143 of record NC_059113.1, on the reverse strand, counting down.
ATGGACTTGGGTATATTTGGGGGATTGTTGAAATCCCAAAAAGATGGGTGCCATTGGGGTAGAGTTATCCACAGGGACACAGCATAGAGCAAAACAAATGTCTTACTTCCTAGGAACTGAAAATGTCAACAGGATAAGCTTAAAAAGCAATCTGCTCATCTACAGAGAGGATCAGAAAAAAGTGTAAAGTGATCGCAGATGCTTAATTTTCCGAGCAGAAATGGCGTGGCCTGAAAGAAGGAAGAGTCCTTTTACCAAACACCACAATTCCTTCTTTGCCTAGTTTAACAGCCATTTCTCAGGGTTAGTCTGTGGTATAATGCTCAGGGAAAAACAGACACTTAACTTTGGAAAGACACAGAAAGATTACAATATTAATAACAGCGGTAACAAATACATATGGAGTGCTTGCCATGTTGAGGGTGATGTGTTATTATATTTGATCCTCACGATACTTTGCTTATGAGGCTCTGCTCTCCCAGAGAGGGTCACAGATGGAGAAATGTGGAAAAGGGTGTTAGAAAGAAAAGAGTGATAGGGAGGTGTTGAGAGCTTGCTCTGTATCAAGTACTCATTATTATTCCCACTATGTGGATAGGTCACTGATATCAGTCAGGACTTCAAATGTTGTTTTTCCTTATTTATTGATGACTTTGTGAGTTGTCATGGTTGTCCTAGACAAAGGTTTCATTCCTTCTTCCTTGGTAAATATATTTTTATTTATTTATTTATGAGATGGAGAGAGAGAGAGGGGGTGGGGGGATAGGCAGGCTGGAACCTCTAGCCACTGCAAACTCCAGACACATGCACCATGTTGTGCATCTGGATTTACATGGGTACTGGCTGAACAAACATGGGCCTATATTCTTTGCTAACAAATGGCCATAAATGTCTCCGAACTTTGACAAATATCCTCTACAACATAAAATCACCCCTTCCTCTGTGGAAACCTAAACCAATCCATTTCAACACATGGCAGAAATGAGTTAAACATTCTCAGGATTCTGGGAAGGGTGGAGGATTATGTATATCCCATACTTTAATAGTTTGAATGTAAGGTGGGCATTAAACATACTCCCCAGATAATCCCATGCACTTACCACAGACACAGGCAAGAGAGCAACTTTGCATCAAAAGTATTTGTTAGACTGAATAGAGAGCCCTTTTTCTGTCTCTCCCTCTCTTACATACAAACACACACATACACACACACAAACACACACACACACACACCCCTATGCTATTCTCAGCATACAGGGTAAAATAAAGTGATACCATAGAAAAAGAATAGTCTATAGGCTTTAGCTGTGGCTTAGTAGCAGAGTGCTTGCCTAGCACACATGAAGACCTGGAAAAAAATAGCTTAGGGATTTGATGAACCTGAGGTTGATCATATGGTACTATTTTATTTATAGTCCTATTTGAATATTCTTGACAAATATTATTTACACTTGACAAGCTTTAGTTTCTCCATGAATAAAGAAGAAAGCGTTTAATGTTTTCCACTAAAGCTTTAGAGGCTTTTACATGAGTATCTGATATATAGTGCTGTTAATTGCCTAATTGCACACCAAAATAATATATATGAACAGTTGTGCCATGTACACTAAGATAAGCTTGCTCATAAATAAAAACATATACAAAACCGATTCTACATGTTATAACTCCAAAGATGAAGGCTGATATCCTCCTCAGATGGTAGGAAGTAAAACCTAACAAAATTCTACACCAGAATTTCTGTGTGTGCAAGGACTATCATCCACGTCTTTCTATGTGACAAATGATTAGGTAGAAAGAATTCACAAGAGGCATGTGCGACATTGAGAACAAGGCATAATGATGGGCTGTCATGAAGAACGTCAGGGAGAGGCATTTGGATTGGCTTTGAGAGTTAAAGTCACATTAGTTCGGAACATAGGTGAGCCAAATTATTTTAAAGACCAACTGCCATCTAAACCACCAGGGTTAAAATGATTGAATATACTGGCCAGTTGTTATGCTTTCAGTGCTTGTGTGTTCAAATGCTCAGTCCCCAGTTGGCCCTGGGTTTTTGGGGGAGGGGGCTTTTAGTGCCCTGAGGAGGTGGAAGTAGGTCACTAGGGGCAGACCACATACCACCAGCATGCTCTCACCGTCACAGATCCAACCACTGTCCTTACTGTTCCTTCCTTGTTAGGACAAACTGAAATCTCTCTGAAATCCTGAGTCAAAACCCATCCTTCTCCCTGAAATTGCTTCAGCCAGTTGTTTTGTCATCACGATATACAAAGAAGCTAACCCGCTGGTCTAGAGGCCACAGTGGACCACATTTTCAGGAAGTAGGGTGGGGATCTGTAGGCCACAAGAAGCACCGAGAGAGAGTGTTTTTTGAAGAACTACCTGTCTTTTGAAAGTCGACTTGATCCTATGAAACTTCAGAAATTTCTGACTTGTTAGAAAGGATGTGTATTAGCAAGGGAATATGAGGTGTCTTAACGTGACTTCATCTACATTTTATTCATTGATTCATTCAATAAATCTTTACTGATTCTCATATTGGGTCAGGCACTCTGACACATTGAAAAATGGAACATTGACTGATAAGGACATAACCCAGATTTCAGAGTTTATTTTCTATTGTGGAAGACATACATTTGAGAAACAAACAAGAAAATATGTCACCTGATAAAATGTTTAACAAAAAATGAATATAGTGAGCTAAAATAAGCATTTTATTATAAACAAATGATCACAGAGGCCTGTGTGAGGAGGTAGTACCTGAATTTTGGACCTGAGTGATGAAAAGGAGTTAAGCAAACAAAAAGGAAAAATAGGACATGGAAACCCCACAAGGTAAGGCCCTGAGACAGGTCTTCAAAGGATAGAGGGAGCACAGAAATCAGAAGTGCATGAAGTGGGCTGCAAGTAGAGAAAGACGCCAGGCAGATAACCACCAGGTACAGTGAGAAGAACCTCATAGGACATGATTACGTTTTTGTATATATTCTTTGGAAAACTCATTGTAGTATATCTATTATGCATGACACAATAATTCCACATAAGGACTTTTTAATACAAATGCATAATATATTTCGCATAATATATTTTGAGTACATTCCATCCCATACCTCCTTATCTTCCCAGTTTTCCATAGTTAGGTTTTTTGAAGTTTAATTTGAATGAATAGGAAGCAACTGGAAGGACCCACGTAGAAGAATGGCATGATATACTATGTGATTTAAAAGGACTCAGCTGGTGCTTGGAGATTAGGTTTGGAAGGCAGGGCAAAGGTGAAGTATGGGGAACAGGAAGTGACCATCACCGAACCTAGGTGAAGGATCACCATCATTCAGATTTGTATGGTTCCATAAACCTGCTGCTAAGGGTCCCCTCATTGGAGGTCTTGACAAGTGGGAGAATATTGGGTTTTGGGGAGATTACTTAGGGTTCGGAAGATATGAGAGGAGACAAGAAGGACTCTCAGAAGTTTTGCCCAAGTGTTGGATGTAGAGTTATAACTAATGGACAGACCTACTGAATGTATGTGCTCAAGTGCATGTGGGACAATCAAGATTTGGGGAAGCAGTTAAATTTAGACATTTATAGGACAAAGTTAGCAATAAGAAGTATAAGTCTAGAAGGTTTAGCTAGAGATACAAATTTGAAGGCTTTGTTGTAAAGATAATTGTTGAACTATTGGATTTTATGGGATTATCCATGATGTTTACAGGAAGGGAGCCAGAACTCTGAAATAATCTAGATTGCCTTAGAATTCTCAAGCAAAGGAATCATCAAAAATTATAGAAAAGAGACAAGGTGTGTTGGTTCATATCTATAATCTCAGAATTTAAGAAGCTGAGGCAGGAAGATTACCATAAGTCCAAGGACATCCTGGTCTATAGAATTTGACGTGGCCACCAAAATTAAGAAAAAAAAAAAGATAAAGAAAACATAGAGAAACTCCAAATATAGGACAATTTAAACATCAAAACAAACTGTTAAAGTAATGTATTGAATCGACTCACTAAAGGAACCCAGTAAATAAAAGATGAGCTCATGACTTAATACCACCTAAAAATGTGTCAACTAATTCATGTAATTAGAGTGAGAAAGCCACCATTCCACAACCACAAGAGTAGCAATTAGCACTAGAGTCATCAATAGGAAAATTTTCTGGTTTTACTGCAAATATTCACAGAAAATTAACAATTTAACAAATGTTTCAGTGTCATACGTGGATGTGGGTTAGACCACATTTGGTTTGTCATCCATATAGCATTTCTGGGGCATATGTCTAATTTCTCAGTTCTTTCAGACCTATTTTTTTGAAACTTTCAATGGTATAGAATCCCAGTCACAGAAATTACATAAAGACATTTGGACTTGTTCAGCAACTGTAAAAACAACTCTTCGAGAAAACAAAACAAAAACCTGCTACTTTCCATAAGGAAATTCTGTCATTATGATTCAGACATTTTAGCTATGGCAGCCTGATAGGTGAGTATGAAGCTGGACTGTCTTCATTTATACCCCAGAGAACTCTCTTGTGGAAGGCTTCCTTCTCACTGAGCAGCCACCTCTCCCTTAGAGGATGCCACTTCAACTTCACCTTGAGGTTAATATTTCTGCATTATTTCCCCACTCTAGCCATATGGTACTTGTGACACACTGTGAAACTGCACTTGAAATTTTTTCTTTAGTAAAAATTTCAGCATAAACCTTCATATATATATTGTGTAGCCGAGGAAGACATCTTCATCGATAACATAATCAGTTCGCCTCACATAATTTGAGAATTCTTCTCATAGTGAATTACTAATATCAGGATGGCATAATTATCTCAAAGAAAAGCATAAGCAACATTAACAGAATAAATCAAATAATTGCTCCCATTCATTGAGAATATCCACAGTGCAAAGAGTTGTGGAAGTTTTATATCTCATTATTGCCTTCAGAATCCTATGGGTCAGGTTATTATTATCACATTACAAGAAATAATAAAGTGTTTGTGTTTTTATTTAAAGTCTCCTGAGTTAGATTAGAATTGAGGGTGGGATTTCCCCAAACTCGGTTTTTCCATGGATATCACCTCCCTAGCCTTCCAGTTTGTCTATGCACACTTTTATCTGACTGATGGTACTTCCTTGTTTTATTCTTCATGGTTATCTATTGAAATTTTGATGTCCAGGAGAAGGCACGTAAGATTCCACCAAATTCAGTTGTCATATACTCTTTCAATGTGAATCCGAAGAAATTTGACACAAAGCATGATTTAACAGGTGCAGTCCAAGGAAAAGATCGGTCATGTTGAGCAGCATCGTCCAGTGACCACTTACCTTCTCAGAGATGCTGAGTTAATAGTGCTGCACTGCAGGTGTGGAGCTACTGACCAATTATTTGTGGCATTTACCTGGTCTTCAGGAAACCATCTGTAATTAGAATGTATTAGTATTCTTTACATCATGCCAAGCACATCAGATCTTAATGTACCTTTTCAATAGAGAAAATAATAGCTAGAAATATAGTTACTAAAAATGGATGGTGGCCTAGAATCATATTCATTTTCCCGCTTGGTAATAGTATCTCAGCTCTATAGTCACAGGATATTAACTCGTGCATTTTCAGCTTCTCTGCTGGGGATAACAAAAGCTCCAAAGATTCTCTGCTTCAATTAGCAAATTTCATATTTATAAAAGGGAAATTGTTAGAAAATTGTCAACTTGCCTTTAACTCTTGGCACAGGGACCAAAAGTCATTTCTAGACTTTCAGAAAAAAAATGTATTCCTAAGTAGCATTTTCTATAACGAATATTTTCTAACATGTTACTTTTTTCCATGGGAAGAATGTAATTGTCAGAAGACATTATGGTGAAAATAGAAAAATGCATTTATAATTATAATAAAGAAAATACAATTGAATCGAAATGATATCATTGTTTTTATTTGTATGCTTCTGTTTATATTTGGATAGAAATGTTTCAATTTCAACCTTGACAAAATGAACCTCATGAATGAGATTTTTGTATCATAATGGCACAAAGGAACTTACTGTTAAAACAGAAGACTGTTTCCCTAAGACTTTAAAGTTGAAAATGTGGCAGATTAAGGCAATTTTTGTTGACTGTTTTGCAAATTACTGTTTCCTTTATTTTCTGTACAGTATTTTAAATAGAGCCTTGGTGGTCTAAAGTATTGGTATAGCTTTCAGCAGTGGCTAACACATTCACAAAAAGCTAGATGCTAAAAGTCTCAAAGTAAGAATATTAAATATAAAGTCCATATACTCTGCAGTTTCAGTTTTACATAGTTACTTTAATCTGCATTTATTATAATATCCTCATAATCTATAAGAATGCAATTATTTGAGGCATTTTTAAAACATAGTATTCTATAAGTGAAGTGAATTATCACTTATTAGAAAGTACACAATCAAGTTCAGTTTAACAAATATAGATTGTTGTACTCTGTACAGTCATGGGACAGTGCACTTGGAGTTCATGAGTGAACAGGTTATAACTCCCTCCTACTGTGGAGACTGTATTTGAGTAGAAAGAAACAGGCAGTTAAAAATGGACAGGAAGGCTCACTGGGTAAAAGCACATGCCATGCAGGCATGAGGCCCTGAGGTTGGATCCCCAGCATTCATGTAAATTGCTGAGTACAGTGACGCTTCCCTGTAACTCCAGTTCTGGGGAGTCACGGGCAAGTGAACAGCTAGGGTTCACTGACTAGATAGTCTAGCCAAATAGGTGAGCTCCAGGTTTGCTTAGAGAACCTGTTTCAAAAAATAAGATGGAGATCTCCTGAGCAGTACATCCATGGTCAATCTCTGGCCCATACACATGAACCTTTGCCTACACATATAAACATGTACGTACACAAAATGCCCACACACATGTGTGCATACCACACATATATTTGCCAAGTTTTAAAAGTATGTTATAAAAATACCCATTATAAAATTATATCATAAAATTAAAATTAAAATATAAAATACTCATTATAGTATTTAAAATATTTAAAGATGTGCTATATATAACAAAAGTATAACTCAAAAATAGATAAATTATGGTAGGTGGACAGTACTCACTTCATTTTATTTGTTTGTTTTTTATTTTTATTTATTTATTTGACAACGACAGACAGAGAAAGAGGCAGATAGAGAGAAATAGAGAGAATGGGCATGCCAGGGCCTCCGGCAACTGCAAAGGAACTCCAGATGCCTGCGCCCCCTTGTGCATGTGGCTAACGTGGGTCCTGGGGAAATGAGCCTCCAACCAGGACCCATAGGCTTCACAGGCCAGTACTTAACTGCTGCGCCATCTCTCCAGTTCAGTACTCACTTCATTTCAGATGTTACATTGGAGCTATGTGGAAAAGGTAAGAGCTTTCTGCAGGTAATTAAGGTGAAAGCATTCTAGGTGGTGGGAATCTAAGTCTTCCTAGGTCTGCAGGTAGAAACATCTGGGTGAATGTGGGCCAAGGAGGGTCCTGAAGAACTGGAGTGGTGTTGTAGGGAACCTAGAGAACACAGGAGAGGAAGTACAAGGAAGTACAAGGGGGTTTGATGGTCATGAAATGAGGGGTAACCATGTAGCATCTCTGTTGTAGGATTCCCCCCACCACCACTGGTGGGATAGAAAACTGGACCAAAAGCAACTGAAGGGAGAAAAGGGTGGAATTTGGCTTAAAGTTTAGATGGAAACATGGTGGTAGGAAAAGATGGCAGTGCAGAAGCTGGGCATTATTCCTTGCAACCACAGGTGGCAGATAGCAGCAAGAGACTGAGTTCATCTCTGTCAAGGGCGAGCTGACTGTAACACCCCAAAGCCCACCTTCAGTAGCCTGCCTCCAGTCACACCCTTCTCATCCACAAAAGCTCTATGTCCCAAATTTCTACCATCTGCGGTTGTCCATTCAAACCACATGAGTGTATTGGGGACATCTGATTCAAACCAACACAGTCTGTCAGGAGAACATGGTTCTGTATTCTGGTGACATGAGAACTATTGCAAGATATTGAGAAGAGGCGTGATGTAATCCAACTTCTATTTGAAGAGGGTCACTGTGCGTTGTGTGTAAAGCATGAGCAAGGGGGCCATAATGCAGTGATATAAGGAAACTATTACAGTAACCTCATGAGAGGTTTTGTTGCTGCATGGAGCACTCAGCAGATGGAATAAATGCACTGGTGAGCATCATGTTACCCTATGAGAGCAGTTTCAAGGAAGTCAGAATTTTGTGGAAAAAAAAAAAGATACATACACATGCAATACTTTTACAAATACAATATAACTCATAGTAAAATATGAAATGTCACTAGTTTTCACAGGATTTGTGCACATAGAGGAGTAAACAACATTCACTGGCTTAGTAACTGGGTCAATATAATTGCCTCCCTGAGCCTCATTTTCTCTCCATTTTAAACAATAGGTTTGGATCAATTGATCTCTTGCTATATTAAATGTTCCACAATGCATGGTCTAAATTAATTCAGATAACAGATATTTATTGATTTGTCTGTGAGTAACACAGGGAACTTCAGTTTTTTTATTAAAAATCTATAAAAGTAATGGACATTTCAAGAACAAGGGTATGTACTAGGGACATTTTTATGCAAAAGGTAAACCCAACTAAATGATTTTACTAGCTTCTCAGAACACTATCTGGTAATAAAAAAGTAACATTTTAGAGGGTTACAGAGTTTTGGTATTTTTCTAGTATACTATGATATTAATATAATCTTACTTTGACATAGTTCCTATGAATTGTACATCATAGATACCAGATGTAACTTTATCTACATGCCAAAATCATGAAAAATAATTAAAAATACATTAGAGTGCACTCATTTCATACATACTAATAGTCTGATTACTTAATGAAAAATAGTCATGCTTATTAACTACTAATCCACTGGAAATATGTGGAAATTATGTAATTAAAATTGGATTTAACATTGTTCGGAAAATGTTCATTGTTTCTAGATTTAACCTACATATATATAAAGTGATTAGCATTACTATAAAACTATGTAAATATTCTATTAAAAAACAGTTGGCAAAATATCTTACTGAATAGGAAAAATGATGTTTATTTGTTCCCAAAGTAACCATATTTCACTTTTTGATTTTTTAACCATTTTTTTCTGATTTATTTATTTATTTGTTATGTATTAATTAATTAGAGACAGAGAATGAGAATGGGCATGCCAGGGCCTCCTGACATTGCAAGCAAACTCCAGATGCATGTGCCACCATATACATCTGGCTTACATGTAACCTGGAGAATTGAACCTGGGCTTTGCAAGCAAGTGCCTTAACTGCTCAGCCTTCTTTCCAGTCCCTTTTGATCTTTATTAGTTATTTACATGTTCAGTGTATAAAAACTACTTGTTGGTACCATCCTTACCCTCATCCCTGTCTTCCTCTCCCCTAAGAGACCCTGCTCGTTGGGGTTGCTAGTTATCCCCATGGGGATTGTGGGTCATGCATTGTAGGCATAGCCATCAGCTATGGGGAAGAGGCAATATCCCTGTGCATAATGTTCCAACTTGTGGCTCTAACAATCTTTCCACCCCCTCTTCCATGAATTTCCCTGAGCCATGTTGGGTTGTTTTAGGTCTATTTCAGAGATGAGGTCTTGGGAGCCTCTGTGTCTCTGGATCTCTGGTTTGGTAGGAGTTGAGTGTTCTCTGTGTCTGTCTCCTTCACCCTTGTGCTGATACCAGGTTCACCAAGAAAGCAGCACTCTTGCTCATTTCCCCAGTTACTCTATGGTTTCAGCTGGGCCCCTGGTGGGGTGCCATGGGATGATTCTCTCCACAGATTCTGCATCCATCTGAAAAAAAGAATCAGAGTCTCCAATGGTGAGAGAAGTCAGCACGAGATAAATAAGACAGCCATTATTAGTTTAGAGAGAATTTAATAAGCGAAGGCCCACTTGTAGCCCAAGATTGGTGGGAACTTGATATTGGAGAGTGAACTCAGTTTTTTGGATATGATTCTGACTTGTTTCCAAGTTCCAGCTATGGGTTCCATTCCACTGAGTGGATTCATTAGCCAATCCAAGAGCAGTTGATTACCCACAATGGCTGTGTGCCACTATTGCACTTGGGTGAGCATCATGACAGGTTGTTTGCTGCTGAGTAGCTTAGACCATGAGTTGCCTGGAAAGATGTTGGCCATTTTCCCCCAGTAGCTCATGTGGCACCTTCTGCTACTAGACAAGCTAACTGGGGACTGAATCTCTTCCAGATTCCAGCCAGGTCTTCTCATGTTTTATACCAACAGCATATGGTGTCTTTGGCCAGAGGGTTTTACCATTAAACTTTAGTGGGTAATTAAGTTCTCTGACAGAAGTCTGACTTCTAATGGGAAAACTTGTAGGTCTCTCTGATCAATAGCTCATTGTGGATGTTAACCATATCCTGGTACTGGGGGTTACAGGCCAGCAACGGAAAAGAAGGAAGAAAAAGATAGATAATATAAAAGAAAGAGAGTAAAGAGAAAGAAAAAAAAAAAAACAAGAGAAAATTAATATTAGTTTTCATCATACACTCTCCAGGGCCCTTTGATTCCAGTGTTCCCTCTAAGGACCTGATGAAGGTACAACTTTTTAGTTTGTCTTTGAGGATATAGGATTTGATGGTACCAGTTTCATTTGGGTCCAGTTTTGTGTCCCCCCCCCACCCCTTGCCCTTCCATCCAGTTCCACTGTCCCTATTATACAGTCCTTGAAATTCCTATTAGGTATGTCAGCATCCAAGGCAGATCCAGGTTAGGAGCCACAGATGAAACAAATGGTTTTCTGTGATTGGATGAGTTTTCTGAGACTGATCTGTTCCAAGTTGGACCATTTTCTTTTTCAAATTTCATTGTGTCATTTTTCCATACTGCTGTGTAGAATTCCACATCTTGGTTATCCATTCTTCCAATGATGGGAATCTGGGTTGATTCCAGTTCACAGCTATTATGAATTGAGCAGCTATAAACATGGTTGAGCAAATCTCTCTGAATTAAGGCATGGAGCTTTAAGGGAAAATGCCAGTAAGGCAATAACTGTGTCTGTTGGTGACTCTATAATCAACCTTTTCAGGAGTCTCCATATTGCTGTGCATAGTGGTTGTACCATCCTACATTTCCACCAACAGCGGATGAGGGTTCCTATTTCTCCACATCTTCGCCAGCATTTGTTTTCATTTGATTTTTTTTTTTTTAATGTTTGCTATCTTTACTAGGGTAAGATGGAATCTCAGTTTTTTTTTTTAATTTGCATTTCCCTGATGATTAGGGATGTTGAAAATTTTCTTCAGTGTGTGTTTGCTATTTATATTTCTTCCTCTTAGAACTTCCTGTACAGTTCTCTGCCCCACTTTGTGAGTGGGTTTTTTTTTTTAATTGTTTAGGTTTCTGAGTTCTTTGTAGATTCTATAAATTAAGCCTCTGACAGTTGTATAGCTGGCAAAAAGTTTTTCCATTTCTGTGAGTAATCTATTTGCTCTGCTTCTTGTATGTTTGTCTGTGAAAAACTGTTTCAGCTTCATGAGACTCCAATGGTTGAGTGATTGTTTAAGTTCCTGAGCTACTGGGGTTTTGTTCAGGAAGTCTTTTCCTAGTCCTATTTTGTGGAAAGTTTCTCCTAGTTTTTCTTTCTGTAGTAGTAGATTTTCCAGTCTTATACTGAGGTCTTTGATCCACTTGATTTGATTTTTGTGCATGGCAAAATGTGTGGATCTAGTTTCATTTTTCTGCATATTGTTATCCAGTTTGTGCAGCACCATTTGCTGAAGACACTGTCTTTCTTCCAGTCTACATTGTTATGGCCTTTGTTGACTATCAAGTAGATGTAGTTACTTGACCCAAAGTCCAGATACACTATTCTGTTCTGATTATGTTGGTGATGTTGTTTATTTCTGATTTGTTGCCAAATAGTTTTTTTTTTTTTAATGAATTGTGGTGCACCTGTGTTTGGTGCATTAAGATTAGTGATTGTGATGTTCTCTTGTTGTATCATTCCCTTGATAAGTAAGAAGTAGCCTTCTTTGTCTTTTTGATTATTTTTGGTTTGAAGTCTATTTTATCTGATATTTCTGTAGCAACGCCTGCTTGTTTCTTATTTTCATTTTCTTGGAATATAATTTCCCACCCTTTCACCTTGAGGAGGTGTCTGCCTTTAGTAGTGAGGTGGGTTTCTTGAACTGCAGACTGAGGGGTCTAATTTTCTGATCCATTCTGTTAGCTTATGTCTCTTGATGGGTGAATTAAGGCTATTAATGTTTAGGGTAATAACTTTGAGGTTTGATTTAATCCCTTCCATATTGTGGTGGTTTATGTGCTTTGGTGTTTTCTTAGACTTTGTAGTCTTTTGCACCTTCTCTGAGTTTTGTTATTGTGGTCTGCTCCTTGTAGTCACTTGAGGTTGGTTATTTGACTCTTCTGTGTGGAGAATTCCCTGAAGTACTCTCTGTAGGGTTGCCTTTGTATTCATATAGTTGTGGAGCTGACTTTTATTCTGGAAAGTTTTTCTTTCACCATCTGTTATGAGGGATACTTACACTGGGTAGAGTAATTTGGTTGGAAGCCAAAGGTTCTTGGACTTTGCAATGCTCCATTCCAGGGCCTTCTGGCTTTCAGGGTCTCCAATGAAAAGTCTGAAGTAATTCTGATGGGGTTTCCTTTATACATAATGTGTTGTTTCTCCCTAGCTGCTTTTAGGACTTTCTCTTTGGTGTTGATGTTTACAGTCTTAATGATAATATGTCTTAGAGAATTTCTCCTTTGGTCCAGTCTGTTTGGAGTTCTGGTTTTTGTAACTTTTTGTAACTTGATGGGACTTTCTTTTGAGAGACTGGGAAAGTTTTTTTTTTTTTGATAATTTTGTTGAATAACTTCTCCATGCCTTTGGTCTGAATTTCTTCCCTTTCTGGTAGTCCCATGATCTAAATGTTGGGACATTTAATGGTATCCCACAGTTCCCTCATGTTCTGTTTACAAAATTTTTTGAACTTGTTCAAATTTTTGGGCTCATGAACTGTTTCTTCTATTTTGTGTTCCAGTTGTAAGTTTCTATACTCAATATAACTGACTCCATTCGTGAGCTTCTATAGTGCTTTGGGCTTGTTCAATTTGATTTGTATTTTCTACTACCGTTTTATGTATAGTATCCATCCTTCTGTAGAGTTTCCTTCACATGTCATTTTATGATTTTCTTTATGCTTCTTCCAGTTCATCCTTGCATTGATTTGTCTTTGTTGAGCTTAGCCAGCTGATCATTGAGGTTTCTCTTTTGTTCTTTCTTCTTTTTTTTCTTTTTGTTTTCGCTTTCCTTCAGATCATTTAATATGTTTGGTACACTTTATGGTTCTTTTATATTAGGTCTAGTCTAGTGAGACCAGCATTCATACAATTATTGGGCCTTTGCTGATTTTCTGCAACTTCTGCTAATTACATGGCCAGGATTCCATATCTTGTGCCTGCATTTTGGGGTTTTGATCTTGTCTCTTCTATGTTTTGATTAGAGACTTCCATTGTGGGACTGGGCAACCTTGTTGGATTTACTTCCACTTGATTTTTCATATTATTCCTTTGGCACTCTGGTCTGTCCATCACAGTGTGGGAATCTTATTTGACTTAGGAGGAAGCTGTCCTTTACCCTTGAAGCATCTTCAGTGCTTATTCCCCTTTATGTTTGCCTGGATAAGACTTCTGATGGCAATGGGGCCTGTCTACTCAGACCACAGGCCTGAGGACCTGGTGAAGGGCTTATTGGTTAATGGCTCAGGGTATGGGACTGTATGGTCAGGTGACCCCAGGGGACAGGGGATAGGGAGGTAAGAAGGAAATTGGACAAGCAGACTGGTGGTTTGGTGGCAGGGCAGGTGTGCGGGGAGGGGGCGGATGGGATTGTGTGGTCCTGTGATGCTGAAAGGTTAGGAAATGGTTCCATTGGGACCGTGTAGCAGGGGATGGACGGGACTGTGGGTTCCTGTGACAAGGCACAGTGGGCCATGGTGCTGCTGTGGTTCGGGTGAGGCAGTGGGGTGGGGGGAGGGCAGTTGTCCTGATTATGGGAAGGGGAAGACAAACCAAGGGAGGCAGGGGGAATGCTAGCCTGCTGGCCTGAGTCCTCTTAGCCAGCAGGAAGTGCAGGAAGCCATGCTCCACAAGGCAGCTGCAGCTGGGATGACGGTTCCTGTGGCAAGGAAACCCGGGGAGAGAGCGGGGAACACTAGCCTGCTGGCCTGGGCCCGCGGAGCCTGCGGATAGCTCAGGAGGAACCTGGTGGTGCAGCGGCTGGGACAGTAGCTGGAATGTGGCTGGGACGGCTGTTTGAAGGGTTTGTGGGACTGGTGGACTACCCGAGAGCGTGGGAATCAGTGGATTCCTTACTTTGCTCCTCTGCGCCCTCCCACTGGAGGTCTGCTAGAATCTGGAGACCCTAAGAACACCAAATACTTTGCCTTTTCTTCCCTGCAAAGTGAAGCGTGGTTAGGCGGGCACCATCTTTCCTGGAAGCTCTTGCTCCCATATTTCACTTTTCAGCTCCATTTTTGTTAACACAGTTCTATTTTTTGTTACAGTGTTTTCATTGCACAATCATGCTCTAAGTCTTTTGTGTATGAATTCAAGATGCTCTGAATCTTACAACTTCATGGAATAGTCAGGATATCTTCATAGGATCTAATTCCAAAAGCAGTTTCTCACAGGTTTTATCAACTATTTTTATTTTACATAACAGAAGGCTAGTTGTAAAAATACATATTTTTATCTTTTACTAATTCCTCCATAATTGTTTCTTAGAAAACCACAAATGCCTAATCTGTGCTGCAAAGGCATAGTTTATTTATATTGATAAATTTAATGTGCATATTCCACACTTTACAATATGTGAAACTTAAATTTGTAAACTGGACTTTTAGAGACCCTTTAATGGTGCACACACTATAACAGGTAAACAGATATCTAATAAAGGGCATTTTAGTTTTGTTTTAGAGGCTAAGCATCACATCAGTAGGAGTTCTGAATCTGATAGAAAAAATCAACTACCCCCAGACTTGGTGTCTCATGCTGTAATATACCCCATACACTTGAGTGGCTGAGATAGGGATATTACTATGAGTTCAAGGCCAGCTTGGGATACTAGTGAGTTTCAGGTCATCCTAGGCTAAAGAATAATATAGAATCTCAAAAAAGCAAAGAGAGAAAGGAAAGAAGAAAGAAGGTAAGGAAAGATAAAGATAGGGAAAGAAAGAAGCAACTATTGAGCAGTATATGCTTAAATATATGTATATATGTTCTTGTATATATGCATATGTTTCTAGTTTATAATAAGATACTGCTTGGGAAATCCTTGCTGGTGCTTCAGATTTTCATATGTAATAAATAAAATGTAGTTTAATGATTGTTTCTTTGTAAATAAAGTTTTGATTTTTAGTGTACAACAAAATTATAGAAATTCTTCTTTGCATATAACTTAGCTAAAATATATACTTCCACATCAAACCTTCTAGCTTGTCCACAGAAAAAAATTTTAAAGTTGGTAGTCTATCAATGACAAGCTCTCATTTTGTCTTTACTAAACCTTTGATTTTCCAACACTGTGGAAATTAACGTATTTCTTATATCATTAGTAACTCAGTTGTGTTTGATTTCTTTTATTACAAGATCTAGGTAGCCCAGGCTGGTCTGGATCTCAACATAAACTCTCCTGACTCAGCCTTTTGAGTGTTGGGAATACATGTATGTACTACCACACCAGACAGTAACTAAGTTTATAAGTTTTACATATGGGTTGGAGAGATGGCTAGTGGTTGGTTAAAGGCATTTGCTTGCAAGCCTGATGACATGGGTTTGATTCCCTAGTACCCACATAAAGCCAGATGCACAAAGTGGATCACATGTCCTTTGCAGTTGCAGGAGGCACTGTCATGCTCATACTCTCTGTCGTCTTTCTGTTTCTGTCTCTCAAATAAATAAAAACATTTTAAGGTTTACATATAGGTGAGTAGATTTACCATGTATGCTTAATATATGAAATCCATGCTCACATATTTGAAGTAAAAAAAGGTGAAAATAACTCACTTCCTAAAATAGAACTATGGCCTGAAAATAGAGAACTATTGTTTCAAAAAAATCTTTGCAGATTTTGTAAATCTTTGTTAAGAGTTACACTCAATACTTTGCTCAAAATACCTAAAATAAATCTTTTCTCTTGCAATTTAGTAATTTTCTCTCCTAATTTCTCTCATACCTTCAAAGCCTCTATAGCCCAGGGCTTCATAACAGTAATTTTTTTTCAGATACACATGATTATCTTAAGTCCCCACTTACCAGGGTTAAGTTTTGCTTTCTTAGTGTGCATATATTTTGTCTTGCTAACTCGATGTGCGGTGTTTCCCATAGTCTACTTCTGTGGCCATCTACATCATCAGCCCCCTGTTTACTGTCCAAATGTAACCCCTCACATATCACACTCACTGAAGAGGTGAATTGAGTGAGTACTCCATCACCACCTTGCTTCAAAGGAAGGCTTTGGGATGGATTCTAACCTCATATTTATCCTGTTTTTTTTTTTAATTTTTATTTATTTATTCAAGAGCGACAGACAAACAGACAAAGAGGGGGAGAGAGAGAGAAAGAGAAAGAGAGAGAGAGAGAGAGAATGGGTGCGCTAGGGCCTCGAGCCACTGCAAGCGAACTCCAGATGGGTGCGCCCCCTTGTGCATCTGGCTTACGTGGGCCCTGGGGAATTGAGCCTTGAATTGGGGGTCCTTAGGCTTCACAGGTAAGTAACCACTAAGCAATCTCTCCAGCCCTATCCTGTTAATTTTGCAATGAAATTAAGTGAGTCCGTCACATGCAAAACCATTTACTCAGGTTTAGAGTGTTAGTGAATAAGTAAAATGTAAGCATGCGATGTGCAACTTTACTGGATACAGCTCTAGTCAGCAACTCAAATCCCAATAACCCCAAATTTTCAAACATAGAATGCTTCCCAGCCAACATCCAGTCTAAACGTGGAAGAGACCACTAGGGGAGCTCTAAGCATGTCCATTCTCGGAAGCCTCAGAATCTTTAACATAAAGGAAAAAAACAACTTAATTTCTCTATTATCCAAGAGTTTTCTTTTCAGGTTCTCTTCCTTGGATGACTGGCACTGGGTATATCCATTCCCTTTAGAGAAAGTCAAATTTGTAATCACAACTTGGTCCTCTTTTGCTGTGGTTCTTGTTTGAAAAAAAAAAAAAATCACTTCTGGGGCTAGGGTGACGGCTCAGCTGGTAAAAGACCTGACTGCTGTGCAAGTGTGAGGAGCCGAGCCTGACTCGGCAGTGACCCTCTGTAATCCCAGCACCCATCCTGCCAGTTGGGAGGTGGAGCCAGAAGAGTTGGGAAAGCGTGAGGACCAGTTAGCCTGGTGTATGCCAAAGGAAACAACAAGAGAGACCTTGCTCTCCACACGCATACAGTGCTGTGTGTGTGTGTGTGTGTGTGTGTGTGTGTGTGCAAGTATTTCAGTCACTGATCCAGCACATTAGTAACTCTTAAATGTAACATAAGAAATCTCCTTGGCTAACAAGTGAATAGTCCTTATTGATTTCTGCTATGTTCTCTGCAGGCTTCTAGTGTTTACACTTTGTTTACTAAGAAGCAGCTCTAAGAACAATAGGAGCTACTTTTTTTTTTAATATTTTTTGTTCATTTTTTATTTATTTATTTGAGAGTGACAGACACTGAGAGAAAGACAGATAGAGGGAGAGAGAGAGAATGGGCGCACCAGGGCCTCCAGCCACTGCAAACAAACTCCAGACGGGTGCTCCCCCTTGTGCATCTGGCTAACGTGGGACCTGGGGAACCGAGCCTTGAACCGGGGTCCTTAGGCTTCACAGGCAAGCGCTTAACCACTAAGCCATCTCTCCAGCCCACAATAGGAGCTACTTTGACCACGAAAAGCCATGCAATAAGATGGCTTAGTGGCTAAGGTGCCTGCTTGCAGTGCCTAGCAACCTGGCTTCAATACCCATGTAAAGCCAGATGCTCAAAGTAGTGCATGCATCTGGAGTTTGTTTTCAGTGGCTGGAGACCCTAGCATCCCATTCTATCTGCTTCCCTGCCTCCTTGAAAATAAATAACACATATTTTTTAAAAGCCATGCAATAAATCCATGATTCTAAAACACCATGGAGTACAAGCAAACCTTAAGTGAAAAATTTAAATGTAATTCCTTTAATTTGGAGATGATTTCAAGAAACAGTTAGTAGGAAAAAAAAAAAAAAGTGAGATAAAATGGGGCAGAAAGTAAATAAAGGGTGCCTGTTCAAGCAAGTTGTTGATAATGGAGAAGTGATCCTGAAAGCCACCAAAGGGCACTCTGACAATATAGAGCTCATTCCAGAGTTATCCTCACTAAGAGGACTCTCCCTAGCCACACAGCCTTAATTGAAGGCTACTATTCTGGGATAATTAATCCCTAGTCATTCTAATTTCCATTGCACAGAGACTGCTCCATGGCTGGGCGCAGGGGAAAGCCTTGTTCTCTGCTATTTGCAGTACTGGTTTCGCTGTGTACCGATGTGTACTGATGAGCAAGAGCTGGGCCTTGACTGCATCTGGCGTGGTCAGCTCTGTGTATCAGTCCAGTCTACTTGTGTCCTAAGGGAAGGACATTCAGTTTTGTCATTCCTTCTGGGTGATGGCTGATCACAATGGCCGTTAATGGACATCTACTAGGAAGATGACGATAGTGGACTGCAATCTAGACACTTGATCCTGAGGCTGTGGTTGGTTACTTGTTCTTCTCCTTCTTTATTGGCTATTTTATTATCTCTCACAATGGCCAAATTTGTGCTAATGTGAGTGACTTGTTTGCTTAGAACAGTCACCTAGGCCTTTAGTTTTGAGGGGTCAGAGCTCACAATAATGCTGTAGAAGTCAAGCTATGAATGGTACAGTCCCCTGTTCACAGGGATTAGAAACATGAAAGCACCAAGAGGGGAAACTGAATGCATTGCTTGGGTTCTAAATACACTGAGGTATACACTTAACCATGTGATATCATATTGTTCATGATAATATGACTGATGTTTTGCTAACTCTTCATTTGCTAGTCCATTGGAATGAGGAACTCAGAAAGGATTAAGCACAATATTGAATGGGCTTCCTGGAGTAGATCCTTCTTCAGTGATTCAGACCCAATTTCTGTGAGCCACTGAGAGTGAGAATTATGAGGCTACTTGTGTTTCTACCTTTTGTTTCAATACCATGAGTTCTACTTTTCAAAGACGCAGTAATATGTAATGGCTGCTTCAAGGTACAGTGCACACATTAAAAGACAGGCCCGCGTCTTTGTGGTGTGTGCTGTTTAAAAACAGGCATTACACCCGTATAGTTAAAGTATTTTAATTGCTTTTCATTGAGGCAGTTTGTACTATAGTGAGGAATAGAGAATTGCCTGCTGTCACACCTTCTTCTCCACAAGATCAGCCCAAGGTGATTGCCTAAGGTAGCCGGATGGTAAGTCCGTTACTTGGCAAATTCTTCCAGAGCAGTGCTGGCTAAGACAATGGAAATAGAAAGGTAAATTGATGGTAAAGCAATGTGTTCATCCAAATATTTATGTCTCTGCCCCTTCCAGGTAGGGTGGTTAAATGTAGTTAACTTCTCAACAAATTATTCTTTGGTTTCTATACCAGATTCAAAGTATATATATATTTTTTGACATACTGAATGTTGGTCATATTACCACTAGGTTATCTCATATGTTCCCTTTCCTCCATCCTGTTCCACTGAGGGTCTTCCTCAGCGGAGTTATCCATATTCATGATGTATTCATGCATGTGCCACTCAGCCTTTCTGTTGGGGGGAATTGACTCAGGTCACTCCTTCTCATCCTGTAGCTTTCATCTTTCTGCTCCTACTTCCACAGTGTTCTTTGAGGGGGTGTTATATGTGTCCTTTAGTGTTGAGTCCTCACAGCCTCTGGTTTTCTGCTTTGATGAGTTTTGAGTCTCTTCAGCATCTACCGCCAATTCCTTAGATGAGGTTCTCAGGCCAGCAGTGAGAGCAGCGCTCATATTTAATCCACCACGTCCTCTGTGATGTTTCCTGGGGCCTGGCGGGTGTGCTAGGCAGTCAGCTTTCTTGCTGTAGGGAGGGGCCTTGGGTCTCCTGGTACTCACAGCCATCTATGAGAAGCAGATTCTCTAGCTATAAGTGAGATAAACATAGAAATTTAAAGGACTTTTTTTTTTTTTTTTTCTTTTCAAGGTAGTGTTTCACTCTAGCTCAGGCTGACCTGGAATTCACTCTGTATTCTCAGGGTGGCTTTGAACTCACAGAGGTCCTCCTACCTCTGCCTCCCGAATGCTGGGATTAATGGCGCGTGCAACCACGCCCAGCATAAAGGACTTTTAAATGGACATAACCTCTCCTTTTAGCTGAACAACAGTTGGAGTTTTCCTCTAGGGTTCATCACTTTCTAAGCCATAAACTTCTGACTTGGTTCTCAGTACCAGTTTTTTCATTATAGGAAAAAAAAAAAAAGAATGAGATAATCCACTTTCAAAAATAGGTTTGTTTGTTTTGGTTCACAGTTTTGGGTGTTTTGATGCATAATCCATCGGCTCTGTTGCTTTTGGGCCTGTGGCGTGTAGCGCATCATAGCAGGAAGCATGTGCCACAGCTAAATTACTCCTCTCCTTGGAAGTGGTGAGAAAAAGGAGGTGACAGTTGTCCCATAGTCACAGTCTCTATCAAGGGTATGCATCAGTCACCTAAACTTCACAACAGGCCTCCAACTTCTTATAGGAGAATTATGGGCCAGGGACCCATGGCCTTTGGGGGATATGTCTGAGGTAAGTATCATAGTTCTCTCAGGGTCTATCCCATATTGAGAACTCAGCGTTGCTGGTGGTTGCTCACACACTGCAATGCAGCTGCTCTGTAGCCAGGTTAGTCTTGGGAAAGGAAATTCAGACTGCAAGAACTATTCATAGCATCCACTTCTGACAGAGTTATCGCTTCCATGGGCCTCTGGCAGCTATGTTGAAGTGTCCAGTAGCAGGTGTTGGCTGACACCCATAGAAAATGTCATCCTCTCCACCTGCTACCCACAACCTTCTCTTTATAGGGTTCTGTCTGATGGACATGGTTGAAATTCACGGAGGACTGAATTCTGATATGTCCACCCACAGACTCTTTGCTTAGGCTTCAATGACTGGATTTCCAGTTATTCTCGGTATAGGACCTGTCACTAAGCAAATTGCCAAGCCATTGCAGTTTGAGTATATCTACAACTTGCACAGTTGATTGCCACATATATGCAACTCTACCCGTTAGAATGGCTCTTGCCATTGTGAGATCAAAGCATCCTTGAGTGAGCTCTAAGGCTCCTGGAGCTCACGCTTTTTTCTTATGGACATATGGAGGTGACTCGTTGGTAAAACAGTCCAGGTTTTGTTTTTGTTTTTTCAGCTGGTCATAGGTGAACCTTCAACAGAGTCACATGTGTGGCTGTTGGCTACCTGTTCGTGTAATTTCTCCTTGCTATTGTGATCTGGTTAAATCCGATTCCATGTATGCCACCTCTATTGTCATATGGAGTGTGGCTGTGCTCATCAACCTTATGACCCAATGGGGCAGGGGTCATCTAGATCATAATGGGGTGCTTCAGATATAAGTGACACCACTGAGACATCCTGACAGGTTAAGGTCGCTCTTTGGACATAAGAAAGAATAATGTTGCTCCAGAAAACTAGAAACAGTCATTGTGATTCAAATGTCAGAGTTAGCTAGCCAATCCCCAGATAGTTAGCCTGTCTAGTGCTGGAAAGCACTACATGAGCTACTGGGGGAAAATGGCCAACAATGGTCTGAGCAACCAGAGGTCTAAACTATTCAGAAGCAAACACCATGATATGATGTAAATGCCAGTGTATTAGTGGCACATAGCCTCAGTAGGTAACCAATAACTTTTTGATTGGCTAAAAGATCCCACGTAGGGTAAAGGAACCCATGTCTGGAATTGGGAACCAGATCAGAATCCTGTGGAGACAAAGATTTTGTTCTCCAGTCAAGCTCTCACCAGTCTTTGGCTAAAATGTATAGAAATCCCTAAAATAATGCTTTTCCCACTTAAACTATGCTGATTTCACTCTCTGTTGGGCAGTCTGTTATTTTTTAGAAGGTAGTGCGATTGGCTGAGATAAATTACTCCTTGCACTTTAGCCAAGCCAAAGCTGAACAGAGGAATTGGGAGACAAGCAAGAGTGCTGCTTCCATGCTGAACCTGATAATCAGTACCAGGGTAAAGGAGACAGACCCGAGAACATGCAACACCTACCAAAGCAAAGACCCAGAGGTTCCTAAGAGCTCATCAATAAAGTAGACTTAAAACTCACCCACCATGGCTCAGGGAATTTTGCGGAAGAGGGGGCAGAAAGAGTGTAAGAGCCACTGGTTGAGACATCATGCCTAGAGGCATTCCCTCTTCTGCAAAATAACTGACTGCTGTTCCCAAAATGTATAACCCTCAACTCCATGGGGGAATACCTGCAACCCCACTGAGGAGCATCCCTGACAGAATGGGGGCAGGGATGAGGGAAAAGAGGATACCAACATATGCTGTATCC
This sequence comes from Jaculus jaculus, assembly GCF_020740685.1. Classification (NCBI taxonomy): domain Eukaryota; kingdom Metazoa; phylum Chordata; class Mammalia; order Rodentia; family Dipodidae; genus Jaculus; species Jaculus jaculus. The sequence goes on along the minus strand of NC_059113.1, from coordinate 96,796,534 downwards.
ATATGAAACATCTTGTTAATAATAAATCCAGATCCTTCACAATCTGCCACTTGCATTTTCTTTGATGCTCATTTTTGTCACTTGAAGTCTGGTGTCCTCCATCCTTAGCTGTTTGAGATCATGCCTCACCTCCAACAACTTGGCTAGTTTTGTTCTCTATCCACTCTACCATTATCTGTCAACTACTGACAGTTCCCCAAATCCCAGCTTAGACATTTCATCCTAGACGTCTTTATTCTTCAATGGCATGGAATGGTTTGATTGACTAGTTCTGTACTCCCAGCAGCATCTTCTCTTTCAGAATTGATCATTTCTTGTTACAGTTGTTAATATTCATTTTCCTCTTGTACTCTACAGCATGATCTCAGCGGGACAGGAATCATTTCTTTATTGTCTACTCTTTACATTTCCCCCAATTAATTACAGTTTCTGAGACATGTTTGGCATGTAATAAATAGCAATTCATAAGTAGATTTTAGATTTTTTTTCTTTTAGCTCATTAATAAGATAGCAGTTACATAAAGCATTATATTTTATGGAACATGTCTCTTTATCACCTCTCCAGTTACCAGTACCATGGTTAGCATGTAGAAGACATTTTATGAAGGTTTGTTGACTTAAGAAGTGAAGATCTTATTTTGAGTAGCAATGATAAGAAATAAAGTACACACATAAAACTTGACAAAAATTCCTCATGAAGATCACCACTTTGCAGTCACATTGGTGCTCAGAATAAAAGCCATGTTTTACATTATAAAATGTTACCTCTGGGATGGAGAGGCAGCTCTCCATTTAAGGTGCTTTCCTGTGAAGCCCGAGGACTCAGGTTTGATTTCCTGGTACCCACTTATGCTAGATGCACAAGGTAGCATATGTGTTTGGAGTTCATCTGCAGTGGCTAGAGGCCCTGCCTTTCCTATTGTCTCACCCTCGCCCATCTCTATCTACCTCTTTCTCCTCTCTCAAATAAAATATTAAAAATTTTATCTCTTTATGATGCATATGCAGTATAGTAATATATAAGCAAATGTTACTTATAACTGAATTCATTGAAGGAATACTTGTTAAATAATATCTGCAACTATTTCCCTAGTTATTTGGAGAAGATAAATAATTCACATACTCAAACTTGGAAAAGAAATTGTCAAATCCTCATAAAAACAATGAAAATCATGGCCATTCCAAGATTCAGTGGTGTGTTTTAAGATAAGGGTTGAGAAGGCATCCTCAGGGAATGAACTGAGCAGGGGAGCCAAAGAATTTTCCCTATAACTTTTTCCTCCACAGAACTAAATATTAAATAACTTCATGGTTGAAAATGCATTCTCTCTAAACTAACTAACCATTTCTCCATGGCTCGGGTCATCTTTTTCTAAATCTGTTATGGCAAGTTCCTTCAGGACACAGCTTAGAGGTGCCTCTCCCTCTCTCATTTCCTTCGCCATTGTGAGGAATACATGCCTCATGAGCTTTGCTTTCCATGCTGGAAAACATATGTCTACTTCATCCAAGGAGAGGTCCTGCCAGGCATTTGGGAGATCAGAATATCTTGTTTTAAAATGGAGTTATCCTGGATGATATTCATGAAATCTGAGGAGAAGAAAAGAATAGGGTTACCCAGGTTTGTTTTGAGTTCTCTGCCTTGCTGTACTCATTCCATTCACAAGAAAACAAATGACTGAGAAAGTTCCAGAATAGTACTGCAAAACAACAGCAACAAACACTACTAGTTTGACAGGACTGAGAAAGTCCTAAGATTTGGAAATCTGGTGACTGGAAGAGTAAAGGTATTCAGTGCTCCTAAATTACTCAATTAAGTGGACATCTATTGTTAAGTATTTTGGCCATTAAAAAAATTTTGTTGGATAGGACAAAAATACAGGGAACTTGATTGAGCAGCAGTGCCTGTAGTCAAAAATACTGTAGTTATTTTATTAACTTTATACTGAATTCTGGAGCAAATCCAAGCTTAATAGAGATCTACATGAAAACCTGGTTCACATCTGTTCAGCTTTCTATACAAGTTTGAAAAGCTGCCAGATTCAGTGTCAATGAGAGTACTGTACATCACACACACACACACACACACACACACACAAACACACACACCTTTCAGCTTTGGCAATTGGACCTGTGGTAGTTTGATTCAGGTGTCCCCCATAAACCTAGATGTCCTGAATGCTAGGTTCCCAGCTGATGGAGATTTGGGAATTAATACCTCCTGGAGGTAGTGTGTTGCTGGGGGTGGGCGTATGGGTGTTATAGCAGTTTCCCCATGCCAGTATTTGGCACACTCTCCTGTTATTGTCCACATGATGTTGGCCAGGGGGTGATATCCACCCTCTGCTCATGCCATCATTTCCCCTGCCATCATGAAGCTTTCCCCTTGAGCCTATAAACCAAAATAAATTTCCCGAGCTGCTCTTGGTTGGGTGATTTCTACCAGCAATATGAACTGGACTGCAGCAGTAAAGTGGTACTGAGGAGTGGGATTGCTGCTAGACACCTGACTGTGTGGCTTTGGCCTTTTGGAGCTGATTTTCAAGAGGAATGTGGGAGGATTTGAAACCTTGGCCTAAGAGATGCCTTGTAGTGCTGTAAGTACAGCTTGATGGTCAGAATTGAAAGACTTGAATGCAGTAAGAACTGTGGACTGTGAGGTTTGGCTTATGAGGATGAGAAAGAGCTTTGCTTGGACTGGGATAGCAGTTTGTGTGACAAGCTTGCTCTTATGTCCTTGTCCTGAGAGGTTGTTCAGGGTTGCTTTGAGTAGAAATGAACTGGTATGAGCAGAGGGATATGGCATAGAAAGAAAAATCTTTGGGTGAATTGTTTTCCATTCAGCTGCAATTGAGAAATTACAGTCTTTGAGACTGGGCTAGCTGACCGGCACTGGGGCAACAGGAAAAATTTAGACTCTTTTGGAGGGGCCTGAATGCTCCAGAAATGTCCTCTTCTTCAAAGTCTCCTTTATTCTCCCCTGGATCAACAAATTGGAACCCTATCTGGTATTGTGGAGTATAAGAAATGCAGGAAAGAGAGGGTCATTGAGTGTGCACCATGGTCTTGTGCTTTGGAAATGGCCATGGGTAGTGTGAAGCAGGTTTGCTGGTTGCCTGCGTGGAGACCCCATAGAGCCATGAAGATGAACTGTGGATTGCAGTGGAGATCCAGTAGAGATGCTGGGACCACGAGACAGCTGCTAAGGAAAGCTGCTGGCCCTGATGAAGTTTTCCAGGACTGTGAGTAGCCTAGCTGGAGGGGTGGAATTGGAATGCCAGAGACATGTTACTGGTTAGAATTATTGGACTTGGAGATTTGTCACTAACTAGAGTTGTTAGACTTGGAGCTACAGAGTTTGCTGTTTGCCTGGTTTAAATCATGTATTGTTTGAGTATTTCTTTGCTATGCCCAATGCCATCTTTTGCAATGTGAATGTTTATTCATTGCCATTGTGGTGTTTTGGGGATATTTTTTGGCATTATGTCTCAGTTAAAAGACCTTGCATTATGGGGATGTTTGAACATCACTGGAATTGTTAAAAACTATGGAGACTTTTAAAGTTGGACCGAACGCATTGTTTTTACATTATGTATGGATATCAGTCTATGGGGGCCAGGGTGGAATGTGGTAGTTCGATTCAGGTGTCCCCCCAAAACTTAGATGTTCTGATTGCTAGTTTTTCAGCTGATGGAGATTTGGGAATTAATGCTTCCTAGAGGCAGTGTATATTTGGGGGTAGGCTTGTAGGTGTTATAGCCAGCTTCCCCATGCCAGTGTTGGGCACACTTTCCTGTTGCTATAGTCCACCTGATGTTGGCTAGGGGATGATATCCACCCTCTGCTCATTCCATCATTTTCTGCCATCATGGAGCTTCCCCGTCGAGCCTGTAAGCCAAAATAAATCCCTTTTCCCTCAAGCTGCTCTTGGTTAGGTGATTTCTACCAGCAATGTGAACCGACTACAATAGGATCATTCTCAATACTTGTATTATTTGAAGCATTTATGTAAGACACTGTGGCATCTTTTTATATGATGAAATTCTTGAATCAATTTTCTTCATGAAAGCTAATGGAAATGGGTAGTCTTTCTCCAGTGTCTACATAGGATATTATATTTTATTTTAAAAGTATTTTATTTTTATTTATTTATTTGAGAGAGAAAGGGGGAGGGGAGGGGAGAGAGAGAGAGAGAGAATAGGTGTACCAGGGCCTCCAGCACTGCAAATGAACTTCAGACACATGTGCCATCTTGAACATTTGACTTATGTGGGTCCTGGGGAATCAAACCTTAGTCCTGTGGTCTTGCAAGCAAGTGCCCTAAACACTAAGTAATATCTCAAATCTTTTTTTAAAAAATTACATAGAGCTTTTTAAAAATAATGTCTTCTTATGTAAAGCCTATGTAGAACACAGAGGTAACAAAAATGTTACATGAGAAAGAACGTCAACGTTCAGGCAACACTATGCTGTAGTGTTTTAGAGCTCTAATTTGATTTTGAATTCATATTTAAGTTTTCAATTCTTACAACCTGTAGCATTTTATATTTTCATGATTATATTGTTCTTTCATAACTTCAGAGTCATGTTATCTAAGAGCACTTGGGCACATAACCAGTAGCCTGTGGGTTACCTTGAATTTTGTAAGCTAATATTTGTCAGAGAATTTAATTCACTTCTTGGTATAGTGTAGTAGAAATTGCTAATGAGAGACAATAACTTTTTAAGCATTGCTTCAATGTTTGCCTTTTTCTTCTCTCATACCCTCCCTCTTATCTATCTATCTATCTATCTATCTATCTATCTATCTATCTATCTACCTACCTAAATATATATTGCATAAATGCCTTTAATATATATACACATACATTTTTATATGCACACCCATATATATTACATATATTCTTTTATATTAAATCATTATATGTCTATTTACATACCTGAAAGTTTATAATTGTTAATTTATATAGGTTAACTATACAACAAATTGGGTTTCCATACGAAACTTCCACCTTCTATATATGTGTACATGTTAAATGAATGCCATTTTGTTGCTTTCACAGTATCTAATGCATATAGATATATATGTCTTTGTATTTCATACTACTGTGTGCAGATATGATAAGCTCTTTGAAATTCTTTTCTTGCTCTAATTTTAACAACAACACCTGCTACTAAATTCACAAATCTCTGGCATCCCAATTGAAGTGCATATGTGTAGAATGAAATTCAGTAATGTGCAGGGGGAAAGAAATAGGTAATGATGATTTGAGAAATAGCATAACTTATTAAGAAAATTATATCAGTGACTCAGTTCTCTTTCTTCAATATAAAACCATCACCAAAGAACATATTTTTCTTCTAAAAATACAGTCACTCATTTTGAATAATGTGTATATAATTCAGTAGATGCTAGTGGCTAATAGCACAAGAAGAAATATTCTAAGCAATTTAAAGACTTACACAGTAAAGATTTCTATTTCCAAATATATAATTTACTTGCCATATGGAAACATTGAAGACATAGGACTGAAATAGATTTAATTTGAATTTTATGTGCACTAAAATAATCTATTAAACTTAAGAGATTCACATTGGCATGTATATATATTTGATAACTCACTTCAATTATAATTTACTGTTTAAATTTTCCCTCTTTATTCCAAAATTATCTCATATGAAAGCTATTGAGACAAAAATGTTATTTATTATAGACCCAAACTGAAAAATTCCTTATTTTTGAGTAAAATAAAAGAATCAATGGATATTTCATGATTTATTTAACAGGAAGTATGTGAGAATAGTATTTGTCTCTAAATATTTGAGTTGAGAAGGAAAAAGGATGGCATGCTTATCTTCTCCTGTGGCATGGACACCTCAATGCAAACCTCTAGTATAATCTACATTGAGGATTCTGTAAGGGAATCTACTTCAAGTTCCTTACTGCTGTAGATTTTACTTTGAGAGGGACTCTACTTGTCTTTAAATTTCATCTAGAAAGATACTCAAGAGATAATGATTTGCCCTTGCCAATAAATTGAAATCCATGCTACAATTGCAATAAAAATCAGTGCCATTTATTTTTCTTGGACTTTAATGGTTAGTATGCACCCTGAATGTGTTTCTTACTATAACATTTTGGATATTAAGGGTACAGTCGACAGATATGATTAATTTTAATGTATGTTTCCAAAACAGTTTGACTCTGGGTGATCCTGAAACTTACAAGCTAAATAAAATAATTTTATTCTAATCATGGTTATAGACCAAATCTATGTAGACGGCAGTGGGAAGATGATTGCTGTATGTTACAAAATGCTAGGTACATAAAAAAGCTGATTTAGTTGTGCTCACAATTATTGCTGTTTGACTTTGGACTTTCAACCTTTATCATTAATCTCTCCCTCTCTTCTCTTCTTCTCCCCTCCCCCATCTCGTGTGTGTGTGTGTGTGTGTGTGTGTGTGTGTATGCATAGGATTAAAGTCAGGGTCTTGTGTTCTCTACCAATGAGCTACATTCATTCATTTTGTTTTTCCCACAGTATCTTACATAACTATCATTGAATTTTAATATAGGTAGCATTATAGAGATGATGGCAACACAATTGATTTTCTAACCAATTTTACCCTATTTTATGTTATTTAAGTGAATAAATAATAGAGTATTTGGTAAATGTCTTCCTTTTGACATCAATTATGTGGTGTTCATTGTTACATCTGCGAGGCTCCAACATCCATTAGCTACCCAATAATGCAGTGAAATTCAGACATTAACCACCTGGAGTTAGTGTAGACTCCATGGTTCAAGAATACAATCCCATAAAACTTCCACTCAACTTTATGCACCAGTTGTGAATATCAAGCCACCCATATTTTCGACTGGCTGACTATAAATACAAGTTCTCACAACTTTCTCCTGAGATTTGATAACTTTCTTTAGCATTACGTAGAAACTTTGCAACACTGAGAGACTTTACAACAAACATCAAGGTGAAGAAGTACATAGGTTGAGGTCCTGATGCTTCTGAGGGCAAGATCTCCTATCCCTGTGAAGTGGGGGTGTAGCATAGCCATAGATACAATCACCAAGCCACTGGAGATGAATTAAATCTCTAATACTTCCAGCCCCCAAGAAGCTAGAGGCAAGTGACACATTCAGAACCAAAGCTTGATCTGTCTGGTGACCTAAAAGGGGTCCACTAAGAGTGTCCCATAGGAACTGAGGTACTTCGTTTATCTTTTTATTACTCTTTTCAACTTCATCCATGGAGTTCCTGTAGTTCCTTTAAATCACTCTAGCATCATTGAAATGTAGAAAAAAAATAACATTATTTAGCCAGTCATTGTGGTACACACTTATAAGGATAGCATGAGAAGCTGAGGCAGGAGGATCATGGGTTCAAGAGAAAACTAGGCTACAAATCTAGGCCTAACCTAAAAAAAGCAAAAACAAAAACAAACAAACAGAACCCCAAAAACCAAAACCAATATGAGTCTATGTGTACTTGTAATAATTATGATAATAATTTTGAGCATTTTCTGTGTTTGCGCATGCATAATTTGCTCAATTTTATTGGCAACACAAATATCTATAATAAAAAGCTGGTATATTGAAAGGATTTTAAAGAATGGATGGTACTTTTGAAAGAATACACTTTGTTCCTGTTAAAATTTAATGTTGCTGGACTGGAGAGATGGCTTAGTGGTTAAGCGCTTGCCTGTGACGTCTAAGGACCCCAGTTCAAGGCTCGATTCCCCCAGGACCCATGTAAGCCAGATGTACAAGATGGAACATGCATCTGGAGTTCATTCACAGTGGCTGGAAGCCCTGGTGTGCCCATTCTCTCTCTGCCTTTCTCTCTCTATCTGTTGCTCTCAAATAAATAAATAAAAATAAAATTTAATGTCGCCTATAAGTCTATTAAAGGCTTTGGGCAGAAATTATCTAGATTCCAGATTTTCAAACAATACGATGTAATTGTATTACAGCCACACACACACAAAAAAATCTACCATTGCATTTACCAGTGCCTCAATTTTTCTGGAATAATGGAATTCCAATTGCAATGGTTAATATTGATTGTCAATCAGATAGGACCTAGAATAACGTGTGAGGGATTTTGTTGATTCAGTTAGCGTGGGTGTGCACATCTATGAGTGATCGCCTTGATCAGGATAGTTAAGGAGGGAGGACCCACCTCAAGTGAGGGCAGCATCAATCCATGGATTTGTGTCCTGGACTGTGAATGACAAGGAGAGGGGCTGCTGAGCAGCAGCAATCTTCACCCCTCTCTGCTTCCTTGCAGTGCTCCATCTGACCAACCGCGTCAAGCTCCTGCGCCAAACTTTTCCCACCTCAGTGGACTGTAGACTGGGAACTATAACCTGAAATAAATCTGTCATCTTGTAAAGCTGATTTTTTTTTTTCAGGTATTTTGTCCTAGCAACAAGAAGTTGACCAGTGCAACAGGACTTGGTATTGTCCTGGTTGGGCTATGTTTGTTCCAAGCCATAGATGTAGTCTGATATCCTTAGAGATGTCTTTATGGAGGTTCATACACCCACTTTGACTTGTTCTAACTTTCAATTCACCAAAGGAGTTTTCTTTGAATTTGCCTAAAAGGTAAATTACTGAGAAGACCATTCAAATTATGCTCCAATATCTGATGTTCAATTAAGCTAATTATTCCCAATTAAATCAAGTCATTTCATTTGTACTGTCATGGATATGTAACCAAGTTCACCAAGATATTGTCACAGTGTCAGATTTTTGGCAGCACAGCACAAGCGTCTTCTAGTCCCTTCTAAATTTGTCTTCCATTGCTCTCTGTTTTTTTTTTCAAAAGTAGTACATTAAACATAATAAAATTAGCTGATAGTTTTCCCTAGTAGATACTTTTTAAATGATTAAGTAGAGAAAAACACATAGTATTTTATCAAGATCTTTAGTAACATGTAACATATGTTTATACCAACAGGAGTTATAAAAATAAACATTTGGTACTCAGAGAGGAGAAGCTTGTGATGCAATTCATGTGTGATATGAGTGAGGAAGGAAAAGTTTCTCAAGTCATGTATCTTACAATGTTATCTAACACAAAGAAAGGAAACCTCCAACTTCTTTATCAGAAGCTTATAATTCTAACCCAGAAAAGTACAAGAGAGAAAGCTAAAGACTCATCTTACTTAGAAATATTGATGAAAATCCTAAATAAAATATTACCAAATAGAATTCAGCAGTACATTAAAAGAATAATTCACCATGGCCAAGTGGGATTCAGTCCAGAAACTCAAAACTGATTCAATATTTTAAAATGCATCAGTAATATCCAGCATATTAATAAGTCAAAGGAGAAAAAAATGATTTCTTCAACATATGTTGATATGACATTTGAAAACTTTAATTACCCAGTGCTCATTAAGAAGGAATAGGACTGGATAAGAGTCTTATTGCCATGAAAAAATTTATTTCTGCCAACTAAACGTATTATGGTGAAGACTGAGACACTGGAAGCCTTAAAAGTACAGCCAGGAGTACAGCAGAGATGTCCAGTACCATTAGTAATGCTTAAAACCACTGAAGAAATGTGTTATGTGTTGGTACTGAGAAGAATATGATATTCTATCCATTCATTCCATGTTACTGATCAAGGGCCTTGTGAGGGCCAGAGCCAGCCATGTCTCTTACTGGTAGGTGAACTGGCTACAAACCTGGAATTTACAATCCAATGGGACATTTATTTTGCAGATCAGATTATGGTAGCATACTTGGAAGAAGATAACACACAAGGAGTACCAGGCACCTTTTTTTCTAAATTTTTTAGTATTAAGCAATAATTATCATATTTATGTTAACAACCAATTTTAAATATAATCAAAAAGATTCCAGTGAAAGAAGTAGCAAAAGAACCATCTATGAATATTTTTTTTAAATCAATAAACATAAAGCACCATGTTTATTAAGAACTTAAATATATGAACACCTAGTAATTTGATCATCGTAATCCCATTCCTCTATCCTTTCTGTCCCCTCATTTCAGCCCTCCAGTCTCTGGGGACCTTTCAAGGTAGTTCTTTCTCCATTTATAAATAAATATAAAGGTTAATTACTATGGTCACTTTGACTGGATTAAGAAATGCTTAAGTGGGCTGGAGAGATGACTTTAGTGATTAAGGCACTTGCCTGCAAAGCCTAAGGACCCAGGTTCGATTCCCCAGAACCCACTAAACCACATGCACATGGTGGTGCATTTGTTTGGAGTTTGTTTGCAGTGGCTGAAGGCCCTGGTGAGCCAATTCTCTCTTTCTCTTTGCCTCTTTCTCTCTCTCTATCTCTTTCATGAATAAATAAACAAATAAATAACATTTTTAAAATTAGAATATATTGTACATACATGAAAGCTTTAAACATTTTTGAAAATGTAACCACAGATATCTTGGAATGAGAGTCAATTGGTATTTTGAAAATTTTGACTTTCAATAAAACCTTTTCAAAACAGAAATATCTAGGTGTCATAACTCAAAAATATATTTTAGATTAGGCCTATTTATAAATTTTAATGGAAGCATACCATTTTTATGTGGCCTCTACAGTCTACCTTCTTAGGAGGTTTTTAAATGTTCAAAACATTATTATTGACTGTTTTCTCCATACAATTGATCTCTTGAGCTTATTAGTTGAACTGGACTTTTGATTCCTTTGGTGAACCTCATCTCAGTTCTACACCTACCTCTGGTAACTACCACTGCCCTCGTTCTTCTGTGAGTTCAGCTGTTTTAGATTTAACATATAATTGAGATTACACGGCACTTCACTTTCTGTGCTTGGTTCATTTCACTTAACACAATATCCTTCATGGTATTGCAAATGATGGAACCTACTTTTCTTTTAAGGGTGAACTGTGTCTCATTCTGTACACATACTTCATTGATGGAATACTACAGAAAACTTACAACTTCAACAAGAATACAGAACTTCATAAAATATTACTAACAAAAATACAATCAAGACATATAATGCATAACAGAAGGTAATGCTATCCTTCAATGAAAGGAGACCTTATATATCCAATGAGAAAGAAGAGAAACAAAATTTATTCTCATGGAGAAAGGCAATGTCCTGCCTCTCACAGAATAGAACACATCGATGCTCTCAAGTAAAACATGTTGAGTTTCAGTAAATGAAATTTAAACAATGACGAGATGTGATTTTGACATTTTTTTTTAACATACTGTGGTGGTTTCATTCAGGTGTCCCCCATAAACTTAGGTGTTCTAGATGCTAGGTTCCCCAGCTGATGGCAATTGGAAATTAAAGCCTCCTGGAGGCAGTGTATTGTTGGGGGTGGGCTTATGGGTGTTATAGCCGTTTTCTCCTTGCTGGTGTTGGGCACACTCTCCTGTTGCTATGGTCCACCTTATGTTGGCCAGGGCTTGATGTCCACCCTCTGCTCATGCCATCATTTTCTCTGCCATCATGGAGCTTCCCTCACGAGCCTACAAGCCAAAATAAACCTCTTTTTTTTTCCCCACAAGCAGCTATTTGTTGGGTGATTTCTACCTGCAATGTGAACCAAACTGCAACACCTACCATATGGGTAAAAGGCAACATGGGGTACTAGCTAGGATGGATGGAAGACTAGGAATTTTTATATTATACTGCTGGAATTACAAATTAATTCAGTGCAAACATTTTGTGAGTAATTTCCTAATACATATGGATACTTTTATTGGTAAGGCCCTTTCAATATAAATTTATATTACAAATATGTAATATTTATACATATATATACATATAATATATATACAAAACAGTGTATATGTGGGTTGTTTTTTTGTATGTATAAGTGCAGTATGTGCTTTTGAAAGGAAACATTTGGAAAACAAGAGATTTTCATACCTAGGGATTATGTGGGTGTTACGAATAATGAAGTCGATCTATTTAGCTTTAGAAAATGTTCACAATCAACTTCTGAATGATGAGGTAACAGTATAGTCTCTATTGTGTCATTGAATTATCTGAATTATCTTGTTTGGGCATGGGTCATGTACTTGATAAACTGCTAAGCACACAGTTTTTCAGTGCTCCCAGTCAGAATGTCAGCAGTTCTGTTCTTGACAATCACACTCAGAGGAAAGATGGTGTAGCATGCAGTGAACATGCCACGTCCTACTTTATGTTCTTCTGCAAAGTCAGGTTTTGCTTTTCTTTACTTAACTTCTTTATTATTAATTAAATGCATAAATTGTAAATATTATACATATCACATTAAGTACAAAAATCATAAAAACACACACATGCAGTTAAATGTCAAATCATTAGTACTATACACATTAATGTTGGACCATGATGTATTGACTCATAGATGTATTATACAATGTTTAAATCATGATAAATGTAGGAATGAAATCTCATCAGTATCTTTACATTTCTGTAGCAAAATTATCTACTATGGCTTATAGGATTTTTCTTGGGAATGAAACTGAAAATAGAACTCTGTTTCCCATGTTTTCTGATTCTCTTTGAGAGAAAGATTTTTTTTTTTTTCATTTATACTGGCATTCTGGATTTCTAACAAAAGTTAACTTTATGAACAATTTAATAATGTACACTTTGAATAATTTATATGTACCTCGAAGCTCTAAGGCAGAGGGTAGCTCAGTATTTTTCTTCTCTTCAGAACATAATCCTCCCTCTGACACTGTGATCTTCTCCATATTAATGAGGTCCACAGAGCAGGAAAGCACGGGAGTTAGATTGCAGGTCTTGAGTGCACATGGACCTCTTGTCTGTCACCTTCCACATGTTGACCAGAAAAGAAAAGGAGTGAATTCAAATGACAAGTGTTTACTCATTTTTGGACTCAACAACCACCATAGTAGAGGAAAGGAAATGCTTATCGACATTTGCAGGAGAAACTCATTTAAAAATATACAATTTTTTTTTCCCAGAGGCCAGTAAGTTAAAAAGGAGACATAAAGGGAAGAGAAAGGAAGGGAGGAGGATACTTAATAGGTTGATATTGTATATATGTAATTACAATGATGGTAATGGGGAGGTAATATGATGGGGAATGGAATTTCAAATGGGAAAGTGTGGGGTGGGGAGGGAGGGAATTACCATGGGATATATTTTATAATCATGGAAAATGTTAATAAAAATTAAAAAATAAAAAATTTTAATAAAAAATATACATTTTTTTTCAAAGTTAGAATACAAAGTAGCGGGTATTGTGATATTTGAAAGTTTGTCCTAGTTGATTCTCCTGCGTTCATCTCCCCCGTCCCTGCCCCCCGACCACACAGGCCACCTCTCCTTTGCGCTTTTATGTCATATGTGTTCTTTTGCCCGCCACCATTCCTTTCTTCAGCATCACTTTTTACCCTCTCTTGGTATTCTTTCTAGCTTCTTTTTTGGCTTTGCCCACATTTAATCCCATTTATCTACATTTATCCATACATTCCATAGTAGGGTCCAGATCTGAGAAAGAGCATGTGGTTTTTATCTGAGTTTGGATCACCTCGCTTAATATAATCCTATCCAGATCAATCCATTTTATTACAAATTTTATAATTTCATTTTATAGCTTAATAAATTTCTCTCTCTCACACACACAGACATACACACACACACACACACACACACACACACACACACACACACACATCACATTTAGGAATGATTCTTTTTTTAAAATTATTTTTATTTATTTACTTATTTGACAGAAAGAGAGAGAGAGTGAGAGAATGGGTGCACCAGGGCTTCCAGTCACTACTCAGTGGTTAAGGCATTTGTCTGCAAGCCAAAGGACCTGGGTCCGATTCTCCAGGACCCACATTAGCCAGATGCACAAATGGGTGTATAAGTCTGGAGTATGTTTAGGAATGATTCTTAATTAAAATTTTTTTCCCTCTGTTTTGTCCTAGATGGAAAAATCCCACATCTGCCTTAAGATCTTAGAGACAGGTTTGGTCTTTGGGATTTAGGCATATCTGAGACTTGATTCTGAGTCCTTAAAGAGGCACAGGTAGGAGGATCAGTGTGAGTTCTAGGCCAGCCTGAGACTATATAGTGAATTCCAGGTTAGCCTGGGCTAGATAGAGAGAAAGAGAGAGAGAGAGAGACCCTACCTCAAAAATACAAAACAAAACAAGAAAATAAAGGAGTTTCCTGGAGCATTTCCACTGAGGAGTGGCCCTCAGTGTAATGGGGTGAGGGAAAGAGGACATGAGAGTGTAACTTGATCTGAATATGCATGTGATATGTTAAAATAAATACATTAATTGTAAAAAGAAGATCTTGGTCTTAGTTCCTACTCAGTCTGGAAGTCTATTTCTATTCTAGTGTAACCTGAGAAGTCTGTTGTTGAAAGAAGGGGAATCCAGGTTTATTTTGGCCAGTTCTCACAGTGGAAGTTAATGCCAAAGAGAAAAGAGTGGGTGCAGCCCTTTAAAGCAATTCCTGCTTCCTTGCGGCTCTCCTGCCCTGCCCTGCCCCTCAGCTGGGGAGCACCCCCAACCAGAAACTAAGTCAGGCCAAGCCTGGAATCACTTTGGCCCTTGAGAATGATTTGCTCTCATTCCATCCACTGTGCTTCTGATGGGTGATCAGCCACCTGACCTGGTTGCAGAACTGTGACTTGAATCCCTTCTGTTGTGCTTTGTGGATTGTGCCGATCTCACAAGAAAGTGAGCTTTATAAATATGCTCATTGTTCATTTTCCACCATTCTGCCAAATGTTTGGCACATCAGTTGACCAAAAATCTGGCATGTGTCAGTGATATTGATTTATTTTCCTCTCAAAAAAAAAAAAAAAAATCCCTTGCCAGTGCATTTGACAGGGCAAGAAGTACTATGCCATTTCTCATCTGTTCCCTATATTTCAAAAGTTCATTCTTCTAGGAGAATGACCACATCCTCCCTACCCATTTGTATAAGCCAGTGGACACTCTACTTCAGGAGGGGTCAGAAGACAGTAGACTCTGGTAGAACACAGGGCATGAAGAGACTTAAGCACCATACATGACTTAGCATATTGACATATAACTCTTCCTGTTTCCAGGTTGATGTATTTTCCCTTATGGAAGGAGGAGCGTGTTCAGAAGCCAGCAAGTCTGGGAGAACTGAAACTTAAAAGATCTTGTGACCACCCCCAAGCTTACAGAACTGGTAGACAGCTGTCCAGGGCAAGAATGACCAGTGTTGTCCTTCTCTCCCATGGGTGGAAGCTCAGGAGATTGGAGGTCAAGCAGCCTGGGGCAAAAGTTTCAAGCCCCCTCAAAGGTTATATGAAAGGAAAACAACTGCTCAGGGATGACAGTCTCTGACCAGCAGAGCTACTTCCAAGTTGTGTAGTGTGCTGGAGAATCGTGGTTTCCTTCAGCAAATTGTCACCTATGCTGGGACAGGCTTTTCAGTGATGCAACTGCCCTGGAGTCACCCATGTGCTTGTAGATAAATCTTTACCCTTTTTCTATAACACCCTGTAAACTCATTGGTTCACCAACCTGTTTGGATACAATTGTATTTTGGTCTGCCACCTGAGCCCTATCTGGGGGAATACATAATGTGTTTGCATCCACTAGGAAAAAAGTTTCATGTGACAGAAACAAAACCTGCTGGTGGAATTGTGGGTTTTCAGGATTATAAAAAAAAGAAAGAAAGAAAGAAAGAAAGAAAGAAAGAAAGAAAGAAAGAAAGAAAGAAAGAAAGAAAGAAAAGAAAGGCAGGAAGAAACAGTCTGTTTTCTCTCACACATTGCAATGGTGGTCGCACAGCATACACGGTTCTCTCTATCCACACTTCTGCAGCTCGCAATAAACATTTAAGTGTTGCAAGAACTCCTGAGATTTTATCTTGGTGATCTGAGAGCCTAAAGCTGCAGGGATGTAATATGAAATAACACTTACTTGCCTGATCAAATTTCCTTTTTTCCCTCCCATTTCCTTTCCTGAAAACACTTAACAGTTGTTTCAGTTTGGAGAACATTACAAGGATAAATCTTAAAGACAGAATATAATGGCCAAGGCTTCTATGTTGTATTTCTGATCACTGAAGATTCAACCCCTTCCTGCTAAGGTATGAAGACTTTATATTGAAACCAAATGTACCAAGAAAACAAGAATAGTCCTGCCATCACAAAGGTAGCATAATAATATTGAAGGAACAGGAAACATGCCTGTAGCATGAGCTTTAAGGTTGCTGTAACAAGTTATTACAGTGTAGGTGATGGAAACAACAGAATACATTCCCTCACCATTCTGGAGGTTGGAAATCCAAAATCAAGGTGTTTGCCCTTGTGGCTACTCCTGAGTCCTACCTATCTCCTTGACACTCGACCTTGTCTCTACGTGTGTGTGTGTGTGTGTGTGTGTGTGTGTGTGTGTGGTTTATCCCTCTTCTATTATCAGGACATCAGTCTTGTTGCTTGTGCCTCCCTTCATCCTAATGAGTGGGGATAATAGAGTGACTGTATCCCTGAAGCTATAAAAGGCAGAAAAGTTTGCACTTGCTAGAAATAAAAAGATGATAGGAGTTCTTATCTCATAGTTCCCTAGACAGGTTTTTCCACAATCAGGACCCCTCCTGGGAGGGAGGTCTTTCATATTTAAACATTGTGATTGGTCAAGTTCAGCCCTTGGAACTAGGTGCCAGGACTAGCCTCTTCCCAAGACAGCCTCCAGCCTAATCAACCAGCTGTCCCTCTGGTTCACCTGCACTGGAAGACAGCCCACCACCACTAAAAGGTTATAAGTATCTTTGTAAGGAGAGGGTAGGTTCTCTGAACTCTTGTAAACTTCCAGCTGAGGGTGAGTTTTTCCCTTGGCTGGGCCTGGGATGGCTTGGCCCACACCAAGACCCAGCCAGAAGTGACCCCTAATCCTTGCTCTCCACATGGCCTCCTTTATCCCCTCTGGCTCCTCACATGGCAAGAGATCCTTCAACATTCTTTTTTTAAATAATTTTTTAATTAATTAATTAATTAATTAATTAATTAATTTATTTATTTATTTGAGAGCGACAGACACAGAGAGAAAGACAGATAGAGAGGGAGAGAGAGAGAATGGGCATGCCAGGGCTTCCAGCCTCTGCAAACGAACTCCAGACACGTTCGCCCCCTTGTGCATCTGGCTAACGTGGGATCTGGGGAACCGAGCCTCGAACCGGGGTCCTTAGGCTTCACAGGCAAGCGCTTAACCACTAAGCCATCTCTCCAGCCCCCTTCAACATTCTTTTCTCTTTTCCCATTTTTGTTTTCCAGGCCCTTCAGATGGAATCTCTAGCCACGTGGGTGTCCTTCCTTGGCTCTATACTTCCCTCAATATATAATAATTTAAAAATTATCTTTTTCAATTCTTTGATTAAAATTAGAAATGAACCTAGGGTTTGGGGTTTGAGGACTTGCCTGGACCTGTAGCGTCCCATTACACTAATAGCTTCATTTTCATGTAATCACCTCTTTAAAAGACCTTCTCTCCAAGCACAGTTAACACAGTTGCATGTCATGGGTTGCAAGGCTTAGCATATGAATTTGGGAGACAAAGGGATTCCAGTCAAGAAAGAAAGGGGACATCCATCAATAGTAAAGCATTAAGCAGAATATAGGAGAAGATAAAGCAACATTCATAAGCACTGAAGAAAATCATAAGAACTAATGAGAACCTGTGAATTCAATTTGGGGAGGAAATTCCAATTGCTTCATCATAATAATGATGCTTTTACTGGTTGTGAATTTTGGAAAATCTGTTCCCCTCTACGGATAATATTAGATCTTTTATTATCTTAGGATAATAATGGACCCTAAAGCAGTGAAAGATCATAAAATCTTCAGAAGCAGACTTTATTAAAAATGGAGTCAAAATGTGAAAAAAAAAATGTATAGCCCCAGATTCCGTGGAAGAGGTAAAAACTGAGAAGAGAGGAAGAAAGGAGTGAATGGAAGAGCACATTGTTAATGGGATGCTAGTCTATGTTTCCAGAGATTATTTTTTTTAATGAGCAGCTTAGAGGTCTTATTATTTGAATTTTGTTTTATAGTACTGTAAATTGAACTTGGTCCTCATGAATGTGCTGGGAAAACAGTACCACTGAACTACAGCCCTATTTGGCATGAACACTTGTAACAGAACAAACTAGAAGATACTCTTATTTATTTTTTTAATATATCACACATCTACACATTTATTTGGAAACATACATTTCTGCAGATGCAAACATATCTTACTGTTCTCATTTAAGCCTTTTAGAAACCTCTACATGTCAACATGAAATACGTACAACTTTTTTTGTTGTTGTTTTGTTTTGTTTTTCAGGCAGGAATTTAAGCCTCTTTCTTCCACTCCTCTCTTCCCAGTTAACAGCCTAGAGAAGAAATGTTTTGTGTTGTTTGCCCCCGACCTGTGGGGCCAATGTTACGCGGGGTGGTCGAGGAGGGCTGCAACCTGAAAGAATGGGCGGAAAAGAAGAAGGAGACCAAGCAGAGGTTTTGTCAAGGTCTCGAGAGTTTATTCTTACATGTAGGTTTATATAGGGTTGTAGGGGGAAGGGGACATGGTCAGGGCAAGGAGTTGTAGGGGGAAGGGGACGTGGCCAGGGCAAGGACTTGTCAAGAAACCTAGAGGGGTTGTAATTAGGTTTTCATCTAATCTTGCCCACCTGGCTTAACATCCTGACTGTGCCAGGTTTCACATCCTGACCATAAACTGGCTTTTTGCAAAAGATAAGATTCTGTAAGTCGTCTGCTGACCAATTCCAGAAATACCTAGCAGAAAGCTGGATGGACCAGCTTTCTGAGTAATGAGTCAGTTTACGAGCAGGCCCAGGCAAAATGGAGAGGCTTTTGCTCTATGGCTCCCGACAGTTGTTGTTGCTTGTATGTTGATGGGTTCATTGGTGGGTTTTATGGACAGGGTTTTACTCTGTAGATCATGCTGGTCTTGATCAAATGATAGGTATGCAATACCACCCTTGGCTCCATACTTTTAGGCTAAAAATTCCTGTCTTTGGTCATGAGTGTTGTAATTTGTTTTCACTGGAGTATGTATATCTGTAGAAAAGTACAAGTTCTCAGATGAAAGAGGGCAACTGTCCTGGGCAGAAGTGAGCCTGTAATCCTTGTCTGTTGGAATCTGTCCTACCAGAAGCCTGCTTATTGGACTCTGCCCATTTTCTTCTAAGATTTTTGGTATCTGCCACCTTTTTTTGGGACCTTTCAGTATTGTAGTTTTTTTTTAACTTAGACAACTAGATAATTGACTAATTGTTATATTGCCTCCATGACACCCAGTGCTTTAGAAAGGATAGATAACAACACCTGTGTAGTCAATTAACAGAGACCTAGAAATATACTAAGTGAAATTCTTTGAAATAATCATTACAGAAGATCTATTCAATTAGAAGGATGATATTTTAACCAATAGAACTAATTTATATTCAACACCTAGCATATAACAGAACCTAAATAAATGTATATGTATTCATGATTGCTGTCCAAATAAAACACTAAAATTTTAAGGACTATGTTATTGAAACTGTAAGATGACACATTTATAACTCGACTGTTATTCTGTAGAAAAGAGATACAACAAACACAAGATGGTCAGTGGGATGCTGTTATCACAGGTTTATACATGGTCCATTTAAAGCCTGCCCAAGGTCTGTGAAAATGTAAGGGAAGAGATCATGTTGGGCCAGCCCAAAGACTGAGGAGATGGAGGGCAAGGGATTACATAGGGCTAGTCCAAGGACTGTGAAAACGGAGGGAAGAGACAGCAAGGTTTAGAAATTAGAGACCTCAGTGCATAAGTTTAGAGAAGCAACTCCAGCCTCACAAAGTATAAGGCAAGTTTTGTCCTTATCCGATTAAAAAAAAAAAAAAGTGCTTCTAGGGTATTTCTCCAAATGCTTAGGCAATGCACAATACATTGCTTTGTCTGCAAGATCATTCTATAGAATAATAATTTTTACTCTTGGAAAATTTTATGGAATTCTGCCCAAATATTCTTTTTCTCAATTTCACTCTCCATTACCCCTAGTTATACCCTAGCTAACCACACAATAGAGTTCAAAGTGCTCTGTTTTCCGTAGCACTCAGCATTTTTTCCATCTCTCCCTGTCACCACCAGTAAAGGGGGAATTCTGTGAATATCCTGATACTTTTCCACACATAAATTATCTGATTTCTACTTCCACATTTTGTAAGATCTCTTTATAGTGCTGAAAATGGATTCATAGTAGCTCTATGGATGTTATTATAAAATGGGTGTGGTGTGATAGCTTGCTTTAATTTTTTTTTAAATTTATGTTTGAGGTAGGGTCTCACTCTATCCCAGGCTGACCTGAAACTCACTATGTAGTCTCAGGGTGGCCTCGAATTCACTGTGATCCTCCTACCTCTGCCTCCCGAGTGCTGAGATTAAAGGCGTGTGCCACCACGCCCAGCATTAAATTTTTTTTTACATTATTTTCCTTCCTGTGAAAATACTCTTACTGCGCTATAGCACTTCTTCCATCAGGAGATGAAGTCCATAGACCTGTCTTTTGGGTCTGGAACAGTCTTAGGACTTGCTCTGATTCATAGACATGATAGAAATGACCATTTGGAAGATGCCAAGTTCAAGCCTCAAGGATATATTATCTGCTCTGCATCAGAGTTCTGACTAGCTAATACTGTGCTCTTCAGATCAGACCTTATGAGGCAGAGAAGAGCCATTCCAGCTGACCATTGGCACCAAGCAGAAGACCCAGGCCGGCACATACAACTGGACCGCAGAGTCACGATCTAAAGGGAAACCATATTGACGTGGAAGTTCATTATGCATCAAAACCTGACTGGAACAGCAGGTCCCAAGAAAGCTTGCGAGATTCTGATCCCTTTAATTCTAAGAGAAGTTTCTGTAATAGCTGAGAAACACAATAGTAACCTAAGGTCATTTCAAACCCTTTAAGTTCCAAACGTACTAACATCCAACTTCTTTACAAACGACCTTTTGACCATGTCAATATTCTTAAATATTCCATAACAAAAGGCTCAAGAAGGAGTGCGCTCTTCGCTGAGCCTCACTCTCCCCATCATCTCCACAGATTCAAATGTGAAGGCGCTCTAACAGGAGACGGAATCCAGAAAATGTTAATTTTCTTGAAGCTGTCAAGGAGAGAACGCTGGCTCTATGCCATCACTATGTTGGGGTCATAGCCAACCTGGGAATGAACAGCTGTTGTTATTCAGAACAATTCAGACAATATTTGGGAAGACATTACTCAGGGATAAAAAAAAAAAGAAGAAGAAAGGGGGTGAAAAACAAACAATTAGAATAGCATTTTTAGACTTTAAAAAATATTGAGTGGTTCCAAGAACTGTTTAATATGCCTTGCAATACAGTACTGAAGAGAAAGAATAAACAAGGTTTGCTATATCCAAAGTGAGGTATTTGGAAAGTGTGATAGCAAAGTGAAAGAAGAAGGGATTTGGAGCCAAACGATGTAGATTGGGTTTTGACCAACCTAATAAGGGCATTCATTTGCCATCTATCTATGAATGTATAACACGCCATTTAAAACACATTAGTGGGGCTGGAGAGATGACGTGGTTGTTAAGGCATTTACCTGAAAAGTCTCAGGACCCAAGTTCTATTCCCTTGTACCAACATAAAGCCAGATGCACAATGTGGTCCATGCATCTGGAGTTTGTTTGCATCGGCTAGAGGTCCTGGAACACCTGTTCTCATTCTCTCTCTCTCTCTGTCTCTCTGCCTCCCTCTGCTTGCCAATAAATAAGTAAAAATTAAAAAAAAAATGAAGCCCATTAATGGCTTATATGTAGTTACTGGCAGGAGCAAGATCATATCTATTATTCTCATATTCTATGACGCAGTAGTTCACAAAGGACGGGATGTAGATTTCAGAAGGTCCCAGAAACCAGAACCAAGTAGAAGACTCCAGATGTTTTCTGTTAAAGCTAGACACTGAAGATACTTGAAAATATTTAAAATAGCACTACAACTGTCACCATTTAACTTGGGAAACAATCTTCATTAAAATGTTATTCTATAAATATGTAATGGTTTATTATTGTCAAATGTGTTACATATATACACTAACTCTATTTAGATTTTTAAACAGATTTTTAAATATTTTATTCATTTTTATTTATTTATTTATTTGAGAGCAACAGACAGAGGCAGATTGAGAGAGAGAGAGAGAGAGAGAGAGAGAGAGAGAGAGAGAGAGAGAATGGGCACACCAGGGTCTCTAGCCACTGCAAATGAACTCCAGACACATGTGCTCCCTTGTGCATCTGGCTAATGTGGGTCCTGGGTAATCGAGCCTCGAACTGGGGTCCTTAGGCTTCACAGGCAAGCACTTAACCACTAAGCCATCTCTGCAGCCCTGTAAACAAGTTTTGAAGACAAAAAAATGAAAATCTATATAAATAGGCTACAGTAGTTGGCTCAATGGTTAAAAGTGCTTGCTTTACAAAGCCTCCTGGCCTGAGTTCATTTCCCCAAGACCCACATAAATCCACATACACAAAGTGTCATATGTGTCTGAAGTTCATTTGCAGCAGCAAAAAGCCCTGGCATGCCCATATTTTTTTTTACTCTCTAATAACTAAAATAAATATAAAAAAAACAGTGAAGTAGAGCTGGAAAAGAGTTTTCCATTTCATAGGGTGTCTACTTGCTCTGCTGATGGTTTCTTTCAGTATATAGAAACTTGTTTTAATTTCATTTAGTCCTATTTGTTCATTCTTGATGATGTTTCTGGTGCCATTGCAGTCCTGGTCAGAAAGTTATTGCTTGTCACTGCATCTGTATTTCTCAAGTAGTTTCAGAACTTCAGGTCTTAACTTGCAGTCTTGGAACTGCTTTGAATTGATATTTGTGCAGAGCGAAAGATATGGACCTCATTTAATTCTTCTGCAAACCGATACAGCCATTATGAAAATCAGTATGTAGATTTCTCAAAGAAAATAGAAAGAGAGCTGCCATATAACCGGATATACCACTACTTGACATATGTCCAAAGAACTCTACACTCTATTTCAGAGATACTTGGAGCCAGCTTAAAGGTCCATCATCAGATGAATGGATAACAGAAATGTGGTGCATGTACACAATGAAATTTTACTCAGCAGTAAGGAACATGAAATTTTGAAACTTGTTGGAAAGTACATGGTCTGGAAAGAATTATACTATGAGAGATGAATAAGTCTCAGAAAACCCCAAACTGTGTGTATATATCAGGCAAAATGTGGGTAAATACTAAAAGTTAATGGTCAAAGTAAGAAGCAGGCAAGGAAAAATATGAAACTAGATTTTGGCTTAGAAAAACAAACAAACAAACAAACACATAACCTACCCATGAACCAAGTCCAGTTACTATTCTTCTGTGGTTTCTTTTGTTTGATTGAGAGAGACACTGCC
Source organism: Jaculus jaculus (assembly GCF_020740685.1). Lineage (NCBI taxonomy): Eukaryota > Metazoa > Chordata > Mammalia > Rodentia > Dipodidae > Jaculus > Jaculus jaculus. The sequence goes on along the minus strand of NC_059113.1, from coordinate 96,773,110 downwards.
TGGCCTTCAATACCTGTCATATTTACTGTCTAGACTTTACAGAAAAAACATTGAACCAGAAGATTTACGCTCCAAAGTATATATTGTCATCACCAGCACATGTTTCCCTATGAGGCATCCTTTTGCTAAACTTTTAGTCTGACCTTTCTTTTGTGGATGGGAGCCTCTCTAGAGTAATTAAAGCCTTCCCATACTCCCTCTCAAATCTCAGTTCTATATTACCAACAGGACAGCTACGATTTTTCCAGGCACTCTGATAGAAACATGGATGTGCCAAGCATGGGGATATACAGCTTACAATCCCAGTGCCAAGGAGACTGAGGCAGAAGGCTCTGTGAGCTCAAGGCAGGCCTCTGCAACATCATGAGATCTGACTCCAAAACAAGTAAGTGATGAAAGTGAAAGGCAACACGTTATCCTTGCCCACTTGAAGCTCTCTATATACAGTACTGTTTTTAGTTTAGCTCCCCATAAAAAGGCTGCCATTGACCCTAAATGTCCAGTTTTGGGCACCATTGATATCTCTACTGTCTCTTCTGCATAACAACGTGTGTGATCAGTAAGTATTTTCTTCTTTCTTAGAATCTTCTCTTTGCCCAGTAAGCATTCCCCCTCTTCATTTATGATTTAAATAAGATGCTAAAATGCACATCAAGTCATAAATATGCATGTCGGCTACGTCCTTTTACATCACTTGCAAATGTTGCCTGGAAAGTACATCCAATGTGACAGTGTGCTTTCCCAGAACATTCACGCAGAATCGTCCTTGATAATAAAAATCTCTCAGTTACAGAACCCGAGGGACATTTTTCACTGCAGATGCTATATTTCCATAGCAATTACATGGAACAAATTTAGTGACAGCTCTTAAAAACAGTAAAGTTTCACAAAATACAAACATGTTTATTTCAACATCAGTACTTAAGTTTATCAAAACTGCTGAGCAACAAAATCATATTGAGTTCATCCAATTTTTCATGAAAATATTTTTGTTTTCTGGATGTTTCATGTTTTGTTTTCTCCTTCCTGTTAACCATAAAATGATAGTATTGTCTTGAAGAAATATGTATGTTGTGGGCTGTTGAGAAAGCTCAGCTGGCAAGTGCTTGCCATGAAAGCCAGAGAACTGGAGTTTTATTCCACAGAACCCACATTGGAAAAAAAGAAAGAAAGAAAGAAAGAAAAGAACTGCTACAGTGATATGTGACATGCCCTTATCATCCCAGTGCTGGGGAGGAGGCTAGAGCTTGCTGTCAAACTAGACAAATGAGAGAGCTTGTCTCAAAAAAAAAAAAAAAAAAAATGGTGGATAGCCCCTGAGGAATGTCATCTGCTGTTGTCCTCAGCAAACATGCACACAGATTCTGCCACACCTCCACAAACACACACAAACATGCGCACACACACACGCCCAAGCACACCTAAAAAACATATGCCTTATGCAAATTAGGAACAAGCTAATACAGAGACTGGAAACTGAAGACCATGGAGGGTTTTGTTAATAACAAAACAAATATTTAATTTAATTACTTTTCACATTTATTATTTCTTATTTTTGCTTTTTTTCATAGTGGGAAATTTTCACAGTTATTTTATTAATATTCTGGATAACTGATTTAATGAGACAATAAATTAATTTAATGGCCAAAGGATTACAAAAATGTCCACCAGAATCTGAATGAGAAAAACAACAACTCAGTGTCAAGTAAAATTGTGACTAAACAAAAGCTGTGGGGAGCAGCTGAAAGTTGCCTATTCAGTACATTTCAAGTTCTTTGTAGAGGACAGCTAAGGTATATGGTTCTAGATGGAGAAAATTTTCAGTGCTATAAATACTATTTTGTTAGTATGAAGTTTGATTTTATGGTCGGTTGCTCCAAGAGGAAGTAAGAATTTGGTCATTAATTTAAAGACAATAAAAAACTGATTTGAAGTTTCTTCAAAATGTTTATCCTGTAACTTTTCTAAGATTCTTGGCTATTATGTTCTTTCAGGCTCCAGTATAATCAGAAATGAGGCTAAACATTGCAAGACTGTGAAATGTAAAAATAATACCAGGATAGCTCTGTAAATATTACTCATCAGGTCTTTGTCCTATGTTAATGATATATATATATATATATATATACATACATATATATATATATATATATATATATATATATATATATATATCTTCTTATAATCTTTAATATTTTTGTCCAGTGCTTTTCACTAGTATTCTTTCATTATTGAAAAGAATAAATTAGAAATATGTAGCTTTATAAGTTAAATTGACTTGTTTTTATTTATTTTACTTTTGGCAATGTTGGACATTTGAACCATACTCTTGCTCATGTTAGGCAAGTGTTCCTATATCTAGTCTAAGTATATTTTAACTAATGCATAAAAGAACAAAAAAGTATACATTAACCAAACAATGTGCTGTCTACATGCATGTATGCGTTGTGCAATGTTTAAGTTAAACATCATTATCTCCTCAAACATTTAAAATTTCCCTGTGGTAGAAACTTTCGAAATATTTTCTAAGGTTTTGAAATGTGCAGTTCATTGCTGTCGTCTGTAGACACTCTAGTGTGTACACAAGAACTTTTTACTCCCAACTATAACTTGGAACCCATTGATCAACCTACCTGTTCATCTGTTCCTTCTAATCTCCCCAGACTCTGGTAGCCACTGTTTTTCACTGAACTTCCCAGGGATGATCCCTGTTGCCTTTCTGTGCCTGGCTTATTTCACCAACTGTCATTATGTCCAGTTCTATCCATGTTGTCACAAATGACAGGATTTCATGGCTGGATTGCATTTTATGCTATGTATATACCAAATTTTCTTCATCCATTCATTTACTGTTCATTATGTAAATTATTTCCACTTCTTAGCTATTGTAAATGAAGTGACAATGACAGCAATGTAAAGAATATCTGTGTACCGGTTTCTTTTCCATGGGGCACACAAACATGCACACATATACACAACTCTCCAGGAGTTGGATTACCAACTCATATGGTAATTCTACTTTTAGGGTTTTTTTTTGTTTGTTTGTTTGTTTTTTGTTTTTGAGGTAGTTTCTGGCTCTAACCCAGGCTGTCCTGGAATTCATTATGTAGTCTCAGGCTGTCCTTGAACTCACAGTGGTACTCCTTCCTCAGCCTTTGAGTGCTGGGATTAAAGGCATGCACCACCACGCCCTATTACTACTTATAGTATTTTCATTTTACTTGAGACAGAGAAAGAGAGAGAGAGAGAGAGAGAGAGAGAGAGAGAGAGAGAGAGAGAGAGAATGGGTGTGCCAGGGTCTCTAACCAGTGCAAAGGAACTCTAGATGCATGCACCACCTTGTGCATCTGTCTTACATGGGGTCTGGAGAATTGAACCTGGGTCCCTAGGCTTTGCAGGAAAGTACCTTAACCATTAAGCCATCTCTGTAGCAAAACTTTTAGATTTTGATGAACCTCAGTATTGTTTTTCATAGTGACTGTGGTAACTTCCATTCCCACCAACTGTGCAAAGCTCTCCTTTGTTTCTCCTCTCCAGGATTTGTTACCTTTGATTTTGGAGACTACCCATTCCAGCTGGTATGCGGTGATATCTGACTGTGGTTTTAGTTTATATTTTTCTATTTACTAGTGATATTGAAAGATTGCTGCAATGAAAGTTCTTATAGAATATTCTTTGAGAATATTTAAAGTAAATTCGAAAGCAAACAGATAGTGCCCTATTAAATCCTGCCACACTATTGGTAACTAATGTATTGGTGCCTTATACAATTTAATTCCCAGACTAAGAATCTATTCATTGACAAATAACCTAGAAATGGGGAATTGACAAGTGAAGTACAGTCAAAAATAAAAAGAACTCATTTAATTCTAATCTTTCACAGGACTCTGGCCTCTGTTTCCTTGTAAACACATGAATATAGTGTGATAATGTGAAGTTGATGCTAACACATATGTGGGTTTACTTCTGCCTCTTACTTGACTTATGATTCTGAGAATCTTTCTATGCCTTAATGCTACTTTTTCTTACAGTAAAATATGTTACTCCTGTAAAATTACAAATGTCAGATCCATTCAAATCCTCAGAAATATTTCTTTTAACTTTTTATTTATTTTTATTTATTTGAGAGTGATAAAAAGAGAAAGAAGCAGATGGAGAGAGAATGGCCATGCTAGGGCCTCCAGCTACTGCAGACGAACTCCAAACTCATGCACTACCTTGTTCACCTGGATTATGTAGGTCCTGGGGAATCAAGCCTCGAACCAGGGTCCTTAGGCTTCACAGGCAAGCGCCTAACTGCTAAGCCATCTCTCCAGCTTTCCTCAGAAATATTTACCATTATAACTATTAATAATGTTAGCAACAAACATCCTTGCTTATAAAAAAAACCTGAACCATTTTGTGTTAGTTTTAATGCATTCTGAAGATCTACTTTAGGATAGAAGGTAGAAGAAAAAAAAGATGAAACCATCCATTGTGTATGATTAATTGCCTAGATCACCACAGGTGAATTCAACATACAGGCTAGTGTTACGCATGCTGTGCTCAATGGCCATTGTCCAGCAGCAGAACTTAATAAGTAGAAAAAGCCACAGGGAAGAGGAGGCTCACATCTCCTAAACTCAGATCTCAAGGACAATTAGGGCCTTGCAAATCAAAAACGTCTACATTATCAATCTCAATCAATAAAAAAAACAGAGATAATTATTTTTATTGTGACATGCCCCTGATTTTTGTGACTCTTCCTTTTGTCAGGTTCCTCTGCCTCATCATAGCTGTCCATCCCCCTAAGGAGTTCTCCTACCTCCCCTTCATCATGGTTCCTTCCTTTCTCAGGCTTCCTCAACTTAGCAATTTCCTTCCAACTACCACCTTATTAGTATCTCTGGATCATGTGCAGAGTTGCTAGAGGTTGGGATTATGCCCTAGAATTTCTAACGGCACAGGTAGTAATGTTCCTTGCTGGGGTTTTCTGGCCAGTCGCCTTTGTTTCAGGAAGAAATGTTCCAGTTTCACCTCACTGGTGAGCCATAAGCTTCTAATTGTGAATATATTTTATCTTCATATTAATAATATTCCCTTAGCATTCACTTTGCTAAAATATCAAAGAGAATGTTAGTTTGGACAGCTTAATTTAAAAATCCAATATTGGGGTGGGGAGATGGCTCAATGGCAAAAGGTTCTTGCTCGCTAAACCTGATGGCCTGGGTTTGATTCCCCAATACCCACGTAAAGTCAAGTGCACAAGGAGGCACATGTGTTTGGAGTCTGTCTGCAATGGCAAGAGGTCCTGGTGTCTCATTTTCTCTGTGTGTCTCTGTTTGAAAATTAATAAATAAAAATACTTTAAAATTTAGTATTACTTTTTTTAGGACTATCACTGATTTCAGTTTCACAGAATATCCAGCAACTGAAAGTAGAAAAAGTAAGAAAACATTAGAAAGATCTGCTGAGTCAAGGGAACCCCCAAGGAACCCTCTTCAAATAAAGCAACAAAATAAACACAACCTTTGACACAATGCAATATGGTAAACCAGGTCCACCAATGCAATAAAACATTTCTATTACCAAGCCATGGGTTCTGGTCTGTTTTCCCAACAGTAAAAAGGGAAAAAATATTTTGGTATGTTAGTTAGATCACAGCTGGCTTTAATAATGAAGGGTGTTTAGGATGCTCCATGTGGCGTGTGAGGCAAACACAGGGAGGTTTATTTAACTATGGTTCCTGGCCAGGGACAACAGAGATAATGACCAGTGGGCTATATCCATTTCATCCAAGTCCCAGAATGTAGGGAAAAGGTTATGTTAAAGAACCTACGCATAGTCCAAAGGAACCTTTTAGTCATAAGTCAGCATTTCCCGCTTCTTCCTCGGGTTTTCTTATTGGAACTTTCTACAAAGAGATTCAGCACATCATAAAAGGAGAGAAGTCAGCTGTAAAGGAAAGAATGGCAGAAAGAAACAATAGCAAGCATAGAAAGTAGATCTGGGGTTTTCTTCTTTGAGGAGCCTTTTGAGCCAAAACAAAAGAGCTCCTTGGATTTACCTCCACCAAATTAGGGAAGACTCAGTCTGGGTTCTATGAATGTGGCTAGAAAAGCAATATCTTTAAAATTCAGCTTTACATTATGAAACAGTGTTGAGTCCACTTATACTTAACTGTGCTGGAGATTTAACATTTTGTCGTCTCAGTAATAATTAACAGTCAGTCCTATGAATTACCTATATTAAAATAAATTTATCTGTAATTTCTTTATTTATTTGAGAGAGAGAGGGAGAGAGGGAGAGAGAGAATAGGCATGCCAGGGCCTCCAGCAACTGCAAAAGAACTCCAGATATGTGACCCCTTGTGCATCTGGCTTACGTGGGTCCTGGGGAAAGGAACCTGTGTCCTTTGGCTTCACACTAAGACATTTCTCCAGTTCCTGATCTCTAATTTCTTGAAAAGTAAATCTCTCATAGGTAAAAATTCCTACCACCTCAGCAATTGTCCCTTTCTCTAAATATACTCATCAAGTTAGCAAGAAAAGCTATTCTTGCCACAGCAAGTTATTAGACGTTACCCTTATCAGATATGCTTGGCTGATGTTTCCCCATCCTTGTATGTAATCAATGAGCAGTGCCTCACCATTCTTTTGTCATGTCAGTTATCTTAAGCCCAGTGTTTCCTGCTTACTTGTCAGTAAACTTGTGCTTCTCTATCCCTGCATCCGGTACTATGGGGATGCTCAGCTTTATAGTTTCCTTGGTATAAACAGTGATTAACTTTCCCTTCACCCTCCTAGGCAGACATAATCTAATTTGTGTTATGTGACAAGACCAATTAGTCTCGCCCACGCTGCAGCCTGATGTCCCTCCCCCTCAGCTGCTCCCCTCTTGGCACTCTACCTCTTTTAGGAAGTAGCACTACAAGCCAAATATCCACACACAATTCATCAGATGCACATGCAGGCCCAGACTGCCTCAAAGTGTTCACACTCTCTGGGGGGGGGGGTGCTTAGGCTCAAGGCGTCAGCCTCTCCTCTCCTATCGTCTGTCTAGAAATTTCAATCTACCAAACCTCCTTACCAGCTAGAAAGAATGGAAAGATCTATTGACAAGATGAGAGGACACGGAGGGCCCTTAACTGGGTCATCCATTTCTCGGATGTGCTGTTACTGGCTTCAACCCTTTGCAAGTAGCAGGCTGCTGCTGAGCATGGTGTAGGTGGTCCGCAGAGACCAAGGGATGGATGGACAGAGCAAGCCATTCCTAGTTCGTACTTACAGCGCTTGCACTGTGACCAAGTAGGTCAACCAGCAGCAGCACAGGACCCCAGAGGACAAGACATAGGAACATGGAACAGCTGTTGGGACACAATTATGATTATCACTGTCATTTCATAGCCAGATCAGAGTCTGGCCTATCCAAATGTTGAGGGACCAAATAGAAAAAACAGTTAAGGTTGCTTTGCTTTGATATCATTAGCAGCAGTAGTTTTATAGGATTTTAAGACATCTGCATCATGATGTTCAGTATCAGAACTTCAAAAGGAAGGATTTGTGGCCTACAGTAAGCAGTTTGATGTATGGCTGATAGTCCAAAGTTCAAAGCTGGCAACTATAAATATGATCTTATATTACCTAACAGAAAGGTCATAATTAAGTAACACCAGATCAATGCTCCCCAACTCCTTATTCCAAAACCAGACAGAAATACAACAGGAAAAGAGAACTATAGAACTATATCTCTGATGAACTCAGATGCAAAAACACTGAACAAAATCCTTGCGAACCAAATTCAACAACCCGTCAAAAGCATTATCCACCTTTATTACGTAGGCTTTTTCCCAGGGATGCTGGGATAGCTCAACATAAGGAAAGCGATTGACATGATACACCACGTAAATAATCTTAAATACAAAAATCATATGGACATTTCAAATGATACAGAGAAGGCCTTTGACAAAATACAAAAGTACTTCATGATCAAAACAATGGGGAGACTAGACATGGAGGGTTTATATCTCAACATAATAACAAATAAATACAAAGTACAAAGCATACAAATCATACTTAATGGGGAAGGCTCAAGGAATTCTCATTACAGTCGGGAACAAGGCAGGGATGCCCACTCTCACCTCTGCTCTTCAACATAGTATTAGAAGTCCTAGTCCAAGCAATAAGATAGGAGAAAGAAATAAAAGGGATTAAAATTAGAGAGAAAGTAGTCAAAAGAGCTCTGTTTGAAGATGAGATGATCCTAAACATAAGTGACCTAAAAGACTCTACTATAAAACTTCTAAAGGCATGTCAATACATGAGTTCCACGTGGACTGCCGTGCAGACCTACCTCTCCCAGCTGAGCTCTGAGCTCACGAGAGACGACCATAAGGTGGCTGACAATGTCAGAGATGCCAGGCATCTCCATGATGGCTCTCTGGGATGGTGTCGCTCTCACAAGAGGGGCTGACGCTGGGCACAGATGCACATGCCTGTCATCCCAAAACCTGTGGGAGGCTGATGCAGGGGTATTGTGGCAAGGTTGTGGCCAGCCTGGGGCCATGTACCAAGACCATCTTTTTGGCAGGGAGGTGAGGCACATGTTGATATTTTTGAGGCAGAATATCTGTCCAGCCCATGTTGGCCTTGAATTCACAGCAATCCTTCTGGTGTAGCAGCTCATTTTCCTGGGATTAAATGTGTGAGAAACAAAACAACAACAACAATAACAACAACAAAACCAACTACTGAAGGTGATAAATTCTTTCAGTAAAGTGTAGGATACAAAACCAACACACAAAAATCACAGCCTTCCTACAGGCAAAAGTCAAATATTCAGAGAAAGTAATCAGTGAAACTGTTGCACTTTCTTTTTTTTAAAAAAATTTTTGTTCATTTTTATTTATTTATTTGAGTGTGATAGAGAGAGAGAGAGAAAGAGAGAGAGAGAGAATGGGTGCGCCAGGGCTTTCAGCCACTGCTAACGAACTCCAGACACATGTGCCCCCTTGTACATCTGGCTAACGTGAGTCCTGGGGAATCAAGCCTCGAACTGGGGTCCTTAGCCTTCTTCACAGGCAAGTGCTTAACTGCTAAGCCATCTCTCCAGCCCCACTGTTGCACTTTCAATGGTCCCAATAAAGCAAATACCTTGGAATAACACTACCCAAGGAAGTGAAAGACCTGTGTAATGAAACATAAACACATTTAAGATAGAACTGGAGGAGGACATGAGAAGATCGGAGGACCTTCCATGTTACTGGATAGGTAGAATTAATATTGTAAAAATGACAATTATACAAAAAGCAATATACAGATTCAGAGCAAAACCATTGAAAATCCTAACATCATTCTTCAAAATATCAAAGTTCATATGGAATGGCAGAAGGCCCCGGATATTCAAAAATTTCCTCAGCAAAAGAATCACCTCTGGAAGCATCACAACACCCCATCTAAAGCTATACTGCAAAACTGTAGTAATCAAGAACAACATAAGCAGCATGATACTGGCATAAAAACAGTCATAGAATGGAACAGAATTGAAGACCTAGCTTTTAGTTTAAGAAAGTACAGCTACTGGATCTTTGACAAAGGAGTCAACAATGCACACTGGAGAAAAGACAGCATCTTCAACCAATGGTGCTGCACAAATTGGATAACCACATGTAGAAAAGAATGTAGACCCACCCCTCTCACCACGGCCCCAAATCAACTCCAAACAGAATAAACACTTCAATATAAGATCTGAAACTCTCCAATTACCATATGAAAAAATAGGTTGAACTTTCCAGAACATGAGTGGGGAAGACTTCCTGAACAATACCCCAGTAGCCCAGGAAATTAAATAACCACTCGACCAGTAGGATCTCATGAAGCTAAAAAGCTGTACAGACAAACATGCCAGTAATCCCACTAAGGAGGACCCTCAGTGGGCTTGGGGCATGGAGGAGGGAAATGATGGCACCATCATATGATGTACCCATACGAAGTTTCTACTTAATAAAAATTAAAAACATGAAGTTCAGATTCTCAAATTAATAGTCAAAACTAATTTTAAAGGTCCTGTGGGTAGCACAGGATTGAACTATATTGATATTCCCTCAGGAAGTTGATAACCCTCTTTCTTTTAGTAGGTGACATATGTTAATTTAATACATATTTTGTACATATTCTAATCTTTTTTTTTTTGGTTTTTTGAGGTAGGGTTTCACTCTAGCCCAGGCTGACCTGGAATTCACTTATAGAGTCTCAGGGTGGCCTTGAACTCATGGTGATCCTCCTACCTCTGCCTCCTGAGTGCTGGGATTAAAGGCGTGTGCTACCACGCCTGGCCGTATTCTAATCTTTACAATCTGATAGAAAATATTTTTAAGTTTGAATTTTAATCAATAGTATGAAATGTTTTAATATTTTATTTTTCACTAAAATTTATGTATATATTAGCTTAGGTCTTTGAGCAGTTTTCCTATCAGGATCTTTGCTTTCTCTGAAAGGTTTGTGCATTTGTCATAAATTAAAGCTATGTGTAATATTCCTCAGATGTCATATGTTTTTGTCACCCACATCTTGTTGTCTTACATAGCCGTGTCATCTTTTCATGACTACAGAGAAGACAGTGACTCTTTCTGGGCCTGGAATGGAGTAGGAAAATTCTGTGATGAATGTAATCTTGGCCACACAGCAAGTGGTTTCGGTTAACTTTTTTTTTTTTTTTTTAACCCCTAGCATTTGCAGAAAACGTGAATTTTCCTAAGGTGTTTGACTCCTTGGTGTGTGACATGGAACTGTGCAGTTTAGATGCAGAGCCAATGTACGCCAGTGGCTGAAAATCGCGTACTGTGTAGGTAGGTATTCAGCGACAATCCATGAGTGAAGCTCATGTGTGCATATGTGCTGTCAGCAGAGACAGGATGGGGCTTTTTTTAATATATATATAATTTATTAGTTTTCTTTTCAGCAAATACAGGCAGTTTGGCACCATTGTTTAGGCTTGTCCATGACCTACCCCCTCCCAATGGACCCTCCTTGTTGATGTAAATGGGTCATGCATTGTGGAGTTAGCCCACAGTTATTGGTACGATAAATGTCTCTGCATATCCTGACCCAACATGTGGCTCTGACATTCTTTCCTCCCCCTCTTCCGCAAAATTTCCCTGAGCTATGTTGGGTTCATTTTTGGTCTGCTTCAGTGCTGAGGTGTTGGGGGCCTCTGAGCCTCTGGCTCTCTGATTGGGTAGGAGTTGATTTTTCTCTGTGTTGGCCTCCTTCCCCTTTGTGCTGGTATCCCATTCATCAGGAAAACAGCACCCTTGCTTGTTTCGCCAATTTTCCTTAGTTTCAGTCGGGCCCCTTTTGAGGTATGATGGGGTAGCTCTTTCCTTAGGATCTGCATCTATCTGAAAAAGAGAAGCATATTCTCCAACGGAGAGTAAGTTAGCACCCGGAAAATTGAGATAACACTTACTTTTTTGATAGAGAGTTTAATAGGTGTAGGCCCTCTTGTAGCCCATGATTGATGGTAGCTTGATATTGGAGAGTGGGCTTATTTGGATATGGTTGACTTGTTTCTGCACTATTTGTTCAAGCATGATTGCATGGCAAACAGATTGGGAGATGGAGACAGTGTCTTCCCCAAGAGGGAAGGGAAGATTTGTTAACTGTCAAGCATAATTAGGATAATATATCCTAATGGGACAAAGGTCTTACAGGCTTGGACTCCAGCTTCATATTCTTCAGATGTGATACAAATTCACCATGCGCATAGCATTAACCTGGCCCACTCCTCATCATCCAATGAGGACTTGGGACATAAAGGGGACACACAAAATGGGAAAGTCATAAAGACCTTTGTCTCTGACACATGAGTTTTGTGTCTTCTTCCAGCATGGTTGAAACTATGGGGGTGAACTTACTACTTTGAGAAGATCAAATTCTGATACATTCATAGTTCTTTTATCGCCCTTTTAAGATTTGTTAAAAATTTTATTCTCATGTTGACATGCTTTTTTCCCCACATATTTCTCTCTCTCTCTCTGTGTGTGTGATTCATCACTGTTTATCTGCTTGCTCATATGTGTGTGGAGCATATATGTGTGTGGATGCTCATATGTGCATGTGCATATGTATATGGAGACCAGAGGATAGCCTCCAAAGTCATTTCAAAGTAGCACCATACACATTTTTTTAAAGTTAAGGACCTTCACTGACCTGGAGGCCATCAATTATGTTTTGACTGGCTGGCCAAGAAGCACCAGGGAGCCACCTATCTCTACCTCCTTAGAGCTGTGATTATAGGCATGGACCACCACCCTGGCATCTCTCATATTTTAATACATGCTACATATCTTTCCTTTTTTATAGTCTATAAAGGCATCAGTCAGGTTGCCTCAGCTCCTCTGGCTCCACATGGTTATTAACTTCCTTTTGATTTTCCTCCATGGGCCCCCACAGTGAAGTTCACGTAGCACATCTCTCATAGTTTTCCTTTAAAGCAGACCGTTTCAGTTGGCCTTGATATTAGGTGAAAATTTATTTTCAGTTTTAATTATATTGAGATGTGAAAACTATTTCTTTGTGCTACCCACAGGACCTTTAAAATTAATTTTGACTATTAATTTGAGAATCTAAAATACAATTTTAAATCATATTAACATCAGAAAGACTATTTCTGAATGATACAATAACAGGACTTTTATTTATAGATTTCTATCTCTTTTGCTTATACTTATTAATTCCTGTTTATATGTTAAATCCTTCTATTTATTGGACTGTTATTTTACTGTGCATGTAATAATTACTCCCCCCGATTTTAATCACAGTGTTTTGTGTCATAAATTTGCTTTTAATTTCAATCTTTGCTAGATTCCATCAATTTTGACATGAAGTATTGACATTATCATTCCCTATATATTCTGTAAATTCAGTTTGATACATTTAATAACCCATGGCTGCTTTAGAACATCTAGATATTTTAAAATTTTTTTTGTTTTTATTTATTTATTTGAGAGTGCCAGACAGAGAGAGGAAGAGGCAGATAGAGACAGAGAGAATGGGTGCGCCAGGACTTCCAGCCACTGCAAACGAACTCCAGACATGTGCACTCCCTTGTGCATCTGGCTAACGTGGGTCCTGAGGAATCGAGCCTCAAACCAGGGTCCTTAGGCTTCACAGGCAAGCGCTTAACTGCTAAGCCATCTCTCCAGCCCCAGAATATCTAGTTTTCACATGAACCATCAATATTGATAGCATTCTATGGCTTCCTATGACACAAGATGAAAATATTAAAATTTGTTTCATTTAAATCATCATTTTTTTTTCTTTTTCTTTTCCTTTTTCTTTTCTTTTCTTTCTTTCTTTCTTTTTTTTTTTTTTTTTGAAGTATGGTTTCCCTCTATCTCAGACTTACCTGGAACTCATTATGTAGTCTCAGAGTGGCCTTGAGCTCATGGCAATCCTCTTGAGTGATGGAATTAAAGGCATGCGCCACCATGCCTGGCTCATAATTTTATTTTTAATTCATCTAGTACATAGGTATAGTCTTTAAGTTCTCACAATATCACACTTTGTTTTGCAAGAGTTAACTTTGCAATTTTTCATCCATATGTATAAAGTCATAATTTTAAAGAATCAATTAAATGCATACACTGCTTTAGGCAGTTATATCATCATTTTCCTTTATGCAAATCTATTGCTTCAGAATTTTGGAGCCAAAGAGATGAGTTTAAATCTTGACTGAATGACCATTTATATTTGTGGTTCTTTTTTATGTTTTCATTTTTAAAAAATATATTTTATGTATTTATGAGAGAGAGACAGAGAGAGGAAATGGGCATGCCAGGGCCTCTAGCCACTGCAAACAAGCTCCATATGCATGCGCCTCCTTGTGCATCTAGCTTACGTGGGTCCTGGAAAATCAAACAGGGATCCTTTGGCTTTGCAAGCAAATGACTTAACTGCTAAGCCATCTTTCCAACCCTATAGTTTCATGTTTTATTTGCTTGCAGAGAAAGAATGATAGAGAAAGAGAGAGAGGGAAAGATGGAAATGAGAGAGAGAGAGAGAAGAATTGGGCACACCAGGCAAATGAACTCTAGATGCATGTACCACTTTGTATATGTCTTTATGAGAGTACTGGGGAATCAAACTCAGTCTATCAGGCTTTGTAAGCAAGTACCTTTAACCACTGAGAAATCTATCCAGCCCCAGGTATCTTTTTGTTTTGAGTTTATGTTTTTGTAAAACTATTAATTTATTTTTATTAACAAACTTCCATGATTATAAACATTATCGCATGGTAATGCCCTCTCTCCCCTCACTTTCCTCTTTGAGACACCATTCTCCATAATATCCCCTCCTCCTCTCAATCAGTCTCTTTTTTATTTTCATGTCATGATCCTTTCCTCTGTCATGATGGTCTTGTGTAGGCAGTGTCAGGCACAGTGAGGTCATGGATATCCAAGCCATTTTGTGTCTGGAGGAGCACATTGTCAGCAGTCCTTCCCTTCCTTTGGTTCTTATATTCTTCTACCACCTCTTCCGCAATTGACCCTGAACCTTGGAAGGCATGATAGAGATATTGCAGTGCTGAGCACTCCTCTGTCACTTCTTCCCAGGCTCATAATGCCTTCTGAGTCATCCCAAGGTCACTGCCATCTGAAAAGAGAAGGTTCTTTACCAAAAAATGAAAGTGGCATTAATATATGTGTATGAACATTAAGAGAAGTGCTTACTGGGTAGTTTGGTGAGCTTACTATATACATTTAGCCAGACAGTAGCAAAAGTTACACCCCTAGGGCTCATGACTACCCCTGTTGTTGGTTTTCAGTATCAGGAATGTATTCCCTCCTATGGAGCGGGCCTCCAGTCCAACTAGAGGGTAGTTGGTTTCCACCTTGACAGATGTGCCACTATTGTACCTGTTGGCTCTTTTGGCCTGGCTGGCCAAATATAAGGCTTGCAGTGTCCACTGTGGAGTATCTTCACTGATGATTTCTCTCTCTCCCATTGACCTGCATGCAGAATGGCTTCTTTCAGCTTTCTGTCAGCTGGTCTGCATGGAAGAGGTTTTCAGCTCAGTTTCAGCAGGATTTCTCAGTGGCCTTGCAGCCCAAGTATGTGGAGTCTTGAGCAATAGGGTATTACCATCTATTCCTGGTGGGAAACCATGGGCCTAGGCAATGGCCTGTAATGTTTTGGGGGCATCAGGGACCTCCCTGGCCAACAACTCAATGGAAGGAATCCCATCCCTAGCACTGAAAACTTTCTAGTAACAATCTACAGCTCCTGAGTGCTCCATTGTCCAAAGAAGTAGGTTTCACTATGATTTACTTATATCCGCTTAGATTTTGATTAGCCCTCCCTCTGCCCTTCCTTTACTCAATCTCTTCTCCTGACCTCACTTGGACTTTTTACCCCCATTAATTTATTCTTCTACTTACATATATACAAAACCATCCTACTAAGTACCCTCCTCCCTTCCTTTCTCTTCTCTTTATATCTCTTTCCTAGTTTACTGGCCTTTGCTAGTGAGTTTTCTTCCTACTCACACAGAAGTCTAATCATCTGTAGTTAGGATCCACATATGAGAGAGAACAGGTGATGCTTGGCTTTCTGGGCCTGGGTTACCTCACTTAATATAATCCTTTCCATATCCATCCATCTATTTTATATAATTTTTCCTTTGAGGTAGGTCTTGCCTAGGTTGATCTAGAATTCAGTATGTCGTCTCAGGCTCACAATGATCCTTTGTGTAGGAACTTTGCATCCTGAGTACTAGGATGGCCCTGCCTAATGTTTCCCTTAATATGTGAGTGTGAACAGTCTGGGTGCCATCTTTCTCTGGAGGTGGCATGCATTACGGTGGTCTGGCAGACAGTTCACTGACTATACTTTCAGGAACATGCCAACTGGAACTGGGGAGATTACTCACTGGTTAAAAGTTCATGCTACACAAGTATGATAGCCAGGACCCACATAAAGCCAGACTCAATGCTGCTTGTGTGTCTGTAATCCCAGTGCATCTACAGCAAAGGGAGGCAGATTCAGGAGGCTTCTGGAGCCCAAGAGCCAGCTAATATGACCTTCACAGGTATAAAAACAAGGGAGACCCTGTCTCAAGATAGAGGGAGAAGACCAACACCCTGAGATTGTCCTCTGACTACACACACACACACACACACACACACACACACACACACAGAGAGAGAGAGAGAGAGAGAGAGAGAGAGAGAGAGAGAGAGAGAGAGAGAAGAGAGAGAGAGAGAGAGAGAACAGACCTTGTGTTTCAAGAAAAATCTCATCATAACCTTGCTGCCAAGTGCAAAGACACATGACCCTAGGGATGGATCTTCTTAGTTTCCCTCAGATGTCCTTGATACCCACTTCCAAAAGAAATGCCTTTCTGCCTTCTACTCATTTTCTTCACTTCCAGTTCTCTGCTTTCTAGATTCAATGCTGTTTTGGGGCACATCGAATTCTATTTCGATCCTTGTCTCATAGGAAATAGATTGCCAGGAGCCTTTACTGCCACACTTTATATCAGAAAATCCTTGAAAACTCCAACATGAGAATGACATCTTTCCTAAATTGTTTTCTGCTACAGATTACTCACACTCCCCATGTTTACAAACTCTTGGTTACTTCTGCCCTCACTGGAAGTCATACATTAGTATACATAAGGAATTCTACCTAGAAATCTGTGATACTTTTGTTTTATCTTTGCCTTGGACCTTGTTATAAGTAACTATTATAATGAGAACAAACAAGATGTAGGGTTTCTATGTGTTAATTAAAGTCACCATTAGGAGATGAGTTCACTGAGTGCATTCTGTGCTTTATCTGAAGAATTCTCAAACAATCTATGGGTCCCATAGTTGCCGCTCATACTTAACAGTATGACTCAGACTTAAGAGATTATAGCATTTTCCCAAAGCTACACATATTAATGACTGGTAGATAATATTGCCCAATAATTACTAAGTCAAGAATGACAAGGGAACAAATGAATAGCGGGGGGAAAACACTCCACTGGTTAAAATTTTAGAAAGACAGGAAGTTATTGTGCAGTAGACTGAGCCAGGAAAAGGAGTGGACCTAAAACTGTACCAACAAGGTCATAGTTAGCATTTAAAAAACAAAAAAAGTGCTTAGACTTTTTATTTAGACTGAAAGGATAGTAGGCTGGTTAGTAGACAAATCAGCAGTGAGGAAATGAGACACATATGTGACCCACCCAAGGAGGGACCTGGGCTGAGGGAGAGGACATGTGGTCTCTAATCAGGAGCATCTTGGAGATGCTGAGCTAGATATAATTCACAGTAAGTGCCGGCTGAAGGAGACTCAGACATACATGTGATTTAGCTCTAAAGGAGAGAAGTGGGGAAATATTTAGGGGGCCTTTGAAAAGACCTGAACCAAGTCAGGAGCCAGAGTAGATGGGGAGATATTAGAAAGGGACCTTTGGGAACACTTGTAGAACAACAAATAATAGGGACTTGGCAAAAGGAAGAGAGTCACTTCAGAGAACACAGCAGCTGGTAGAAAAATTAAATCAGCTCGCTGAATGTCTTAAGAATTGCAGAAGCTGCAGTGTTGGAAGGGACAATTCTTACAAGAGCCTTCCAGCCCATTACCAGCAAGGCTTCCCCAATAGTCCACTACTCTTTCCAGTGACTCACACTGCATATTCATGTGGAACTCCTTTTTGGAAAGTGGTGAAGAGTATGAATTTGAAACAATTCCCCATTTTCCACATCTTAACAGTTTCCACCACAATGCCTCACATTTTCTGCTCCCCCAAATTAGGCCATGTAGACTTGATCTCATCCACATACTGGGAAAACAGACCTTTACAAAGTATATCACATGTTTTTGCAAGTTTTGAGACACCAGAAGGTAGATAGGGAAGTACTTGGTTTATTATATTAGTTTCACTTGTGCACAGAAACTAAATGGCAAATAGATTATATCATGTCTCATATATAAAAGAATAGAGCTGTGGCATCCATCAATCACTCATGAATTTATTTACAATCATGGAAGATTTATGGAGCATGTACATCCTACAAAGCATTTGGTAGAGTGTTGTGGATGACTTCAAGGTCTACAAGACAGCATGTCTGTCCTAAAGGAATTTGTGGTTTGGTTCTTTTACTAGTAATGTCATGAGGGAGAGAGAGAGAAAAAAAAACAAAAACAACAAAAAAAAAAACCCATCATTTCTGAATCTATTCTAAGTAATGGATAAAGAATAAGTTAAAGAATAAAGGGTTGGATGTTGCACGGCAGCAGGTCATCTTGAGATTTATCTTCCTTTCACTTACATCCACACACAGTTTCACATGGAAAATATTCTGTAATCAGATAGTTTATACCTTTCTAGTGTTAGCAGACCACTTCTTCTATAATCCATCACCCTTGTACTTAGTGAGAATTGAAGGCTAGAAGGGATGTGCTGTTTTATTAAGTAAGACTAGGGTGATAGTGAACAGTAGGGAAAACTGTCAGAGGTTCATACAAACTAGGCAATGATATTTCATTAAAATTGGGCTTCCATATCATATTTAACATAATTGCTTCTTTTTTTTTACTTTTTTTCTCAATTTTTATTAACACTTTCCATCATAATTGCTTCTTAATTGCTTAGTGATTAGCTCTTTTACACACACACATACACACACACACACACACACACGACTTGTGGTTTTGTGTTCTCATTGCCTAGTCATGTGAAGAAAAACGGGAAAGGGTGGTCTGTTTGGCAAAGGAAGGTGTTGGCACCTTAAAATATACAGAAGCAAATATGTGAGTGGTGAAAATGGGGCAAGCAGGGCACAAAGGTTCTTGGAGCTTTTTTTTTTGCACAGCATCAGGATACTCTGTCTGTATTCTCCATGATGTTTTGTCTTGTCAGCGTTTTTCCTTTATTTTTGTTGGACTTTATGACATATCTAAGAATAATAAATAATTTATAAGATGCAATAATGGCCTGGAACATTTCTTGCAGACTTAAAAAAAATTCTTTTCCAATAAGTCATTTGATAAACTCTTGAGTTCCTTTCTCTAGAACATTTCACACAACAATACTTTGTTTTAAGGATTGTCTATCAATGAATAGCAAGACAGTCATTACACATTCAAACCTGCTTTTTAGTGGATCCATTTCTAGCTTCCTTTTACTTATTTTTTCATTGAAGTGGAATTTTTCTGGGAGTAATTTGATTCTTTAGCATGCAAAATATAGTCATGTAAGGGAGAATTAACTCTTTACCCTCTCAAGGAAAATGGGAGTCTTTTAAAGTAATGATCACATTTTACAATACAATTCTACATAATGTACATTTTTATTATTTGTCTACTCAATCCTCTCTAGAAACACATGAGCATATGTAATGGTTGGACTACAGCACTGTTAAAGGTTGGAAATAAAACATCATCTCCATATATATTCCAGAGAAATAACAATTTTTTATCTTGTCAGAAAGTTTCTGAGTACATACATTTATGCAGCTGTCCTGGCCATTATCCAAAATTAATGCAGTGTGTTATTTCTCTTCTCTGTTTATGTTTGCAGATTTTATAGGTAACTCAAAGTTGGTGGCAGAGGCTCACAGATATTTCTTTATTCTTTAATCATTTCCTGCCCTACAGTGTGGGCAGCTTAGTCTGTTGTCCTTAGTGATTAAGGTCATGCTCACATTATACTGTCATCACATCTACAGTTGGAGACTATTTCTAGAAACAGAATCCATGCATATTATGTGATGCATGTTTTCTGCCCTTCCCTAAATCTCCTTGTCACTAAAAGTTTGATTTGCAAACTGGCCAACCCTTATTTGGCTGCAGATCCAGGATTTTGCATATTTAAAGTAACTTGCTTTGCGATGATGGGAAGGTTCAGGTGAACAGAAAGAAATGACAACTCTAGCTAAAGGTAATCATGAATCAGTGATCACAGTAGCTTTGGAGGTCAACAGAGTCACCCTGAAGGAGGAACAGATTCAGAATGAGCAGACAGCAGATGGATAGCTCCTGTCTGAGTAATTCTTGAGAGTTCTTTAGCAGTCAGCATACTTGTTAGTCATAGCCAAGAGTGACCAATTAAAATGAACACAACAAAATACTGCCTTCTATAGGAAGGTTGAGTATTCCTCGCCACACATTCCCCTGGACTTCTGAATATTATTATAGGTCCATATGTTCAGTTGAGTCAATTCTAAGATACCTGAATCATGGTTGAGGTTCTGCAGTCCTGGAGAAACAAATGGTGCATCTTGTTTAATTGTCATAGGAGGCCATTTCCTTTAGTTTGGCTAAGGAGGGTAAGAGATGGCTGAGGGAATTCTTC
This sequence comes from Jaculus jaculus, assembly GCF_020740685.1. Taxonomy (NCBI): domain Eukaryota; kingdom Metazoa; phylum Chordata; class Mammalia; order Rodentia; family Dipodidae; genus Jaculus; species Jaculus jaculus. Next base: position 96,752,785 of record NC_059113.1, on the reverse strand, counting down.
CTAGAGAAAGCAACATGGCTGCCTTACACTTTGACAGACAGATAGAATTTTCTAGACAACTTTATCGTTGTAATCATTCAAATTAACTTTAATTTGACCAAAACATTGCACAATAAATTTTCAACCTCAACTTTCACCTTCTTTTACCCAGATATTATCCATACGTTTCTGTTATTCGACACTGGGTTTTATTTTTATTCAGCTACTATCTCATTACAGTTATCACTGAACACCCATTCTTTCACTAGGCTCTGAGTGTGCAAAACCATAAGTGATGAAACCCAAGACAAGGCACCTGTCTCTGAGTAGGCTTAACCTTATTGAAGAGGTCTTCTTTTGATTTACAATGATAAGTAAATTCTCAATGTTCATAAACTAAAGTTTATATTTTTAAGAAACAATATCATATAGACTATCTAGGAATCATAGAAAGATTTAAAATATATTGTCAAAACCCCCTGAAAGAAGAGAAGGTATGAACCATAGCACCAAGGTGAGAATTTTCAGTGTCTGGGGATCACCATCATTGACAGTAGGATTATGTATAAAACCCAAGGACATTTCATTCAATACTGCCATTTACTAAGAACTTTGTTAGGCATTGGTAACATGGATATTATTAAGACATTATTCTGTTTATTAAGAAACTTCTGGCCCATTGGTAACCAGTTCCAAATTGGTAGGTGATATCAATATCCTGAGTAGTTCAAATGTTAAGATGGTATACTCCAGTGTCCAAGAGGACCTTGTGAGGGTTTCGAATCAAGGAAAGCTGTTTCCAAAGTGTTCTCATTGAGTGAAGAGAAGAAAATGACAGAAGTAAATAAAGTAACTATGAATATAATGTACTTTGTGATGTTTATTTCTTTCCTCATGTGTTAGAAGTGAATGTGAATAAGACATCCAATAGAGGGAACTCTCACTAAGGACTACCTTTATGCTAAAGGACAAGGTTGATAGGCTATTTTCAGGAGATAAGTATTATTTATAACACAGTTTGAATTCTTCTTGAGGGATACGTTTTCCACACTTTTGGCTAGCATTTCTAGATCCCTGAGTAGATTTTATTAGTTTAGTGATTTTAATAGCCATCATCACAGAAATGAAAGTCAACTCAGAACATTTTTTCAGTTGAGTTATACATCCTTAGTATTTTCCATCATTCTTCTCTTTCCTCAGTGATAACAAACCCTGATAATTGGGCTTCATCAACACTGCGGTGTTCCTTTTGACTTAGCAGTGCAATCCACACAGGGTGTTTTCACCAGCATTAAATCTCTTGTAGGGCTGGAGAGATGGCTTAGCGGTTAAGCGCTTACCTGTGAAGCCTAAGGACCCTGGTTCGAGGCTCAGTTCCCCAGGTCCCACGTTAGCCAGATGCACAAGGGGGCGCACGTGTCTGGAGTTCGTTTGCAGAGGCAGGAAGCCCTGGCGCGCCCATTCTCTCTCTCTCCCTCTATCTGTCTTTCTCTCTGTGTCTGTCGCTCTCAAATAAATAAATAAAAATTTAAAAAAAAAATCTCTTGTAAACTGTGTTGATATTTGGAACTCTTAAAATGGGTTAAGTAACTCCTTTACCTTGATGCTGCTGCATTGTCCATCATTTTAGGTAATGTGCCTATGTTTACCAGCCATTGCTATTTCCCAACTACAGTTAACTTAGGGCTTTAAGAAGGTTCTGAAAATTGTAGTCTTTATTCTTCACAATCTTATACTCCTATGATACAAGCAAACTGGCATCCATATTCATTAGCTCTCAGCATGAAACCAAGATAAAGAAGGGCTGTACATCATTCTCAGAATGCTACCTAAGTTCTAATTCCAAAATCTTTATTGCTGCTACCAATGAATTAAATAAGTAGAAAAAAGAAATTTGAGAAACTTTAATGGTCCCATAACTTTAGGGAAAAAATGAGGTATATTTTCAGATAAATTTGTCAAGTGATATATATTTTTTAAGTAGTTTTGATGAACCAATAACGTTTAAGCATGATACAATGCATATTTGCCATGTTTACCCAGAGTATTATTTTGGAGAATACAACCCTAATAAATCTTAATTTGGATCCTGGAATGTTTTTGGAATGCACTGCCCAAGACTGAGAATGCAGGAACCATCTAGCAAAGACCAAAGTACTGACCAGTAGTAGCATTGGGTCAATATCTATTGCCTCAAGTAGACTTAAAAAAATTATTTCCATTTCAATAGCTGCACACAAGGTGAAATATCATAGCTACAAAATAAGGAATCTTCTGACAGGGTCTGAGAAATGTAGGCTTATGCCCACAGATCATAATGAAGGTGAGACATACAGTAGAGTGGTATTCAATCTTTTATGGCACTGAAACTTGGGGCTGGCTAATGATGTGAGAACGAGATGCTTTTAGCTGTCCATCAGCCTCTGAAACATTGCCGTAATTAAGTTTCAAGGCTGAACTCCATAGATCACTTGAACAAAGATGAGGGTTGAAAAGGTCTCATTGATATGGATGACATAAGTCATCTAAATGCCCAATCAAAGATGCCATCTTAAATATCATCCTTTGATTAACTCCCAAAGAAATACATCTACTGGAGTGAGGAACAGGCCCCTTGAAGGTCTACTGAAAGCTGAGAAGGGGTGTCTGTGAAAAGCAGCTTATCAAGAATAAACCCCACAGCAGGGCAGTAGAGCAAAACAGAGACAAAGAGATGGAGCTTCATATATGGCAACGCAGAGTCAGGGGAGGAAACAGGAAAGAAATGGTGCACCAGCTTAGAGAAAGCACAGACATCCCACCCAGCCTTGCTGTGACTGCCTTCAGACTCTGCTGAGTAGCTTAGGACGATGACTTTGTCCAAATGCCACCTAAATCAAAGTTTCCAGCTGAAGCGAACCCAAAACACATCATGAAGAATGGCAGATTGGATATAACCCTTTATTTGCTCTTCAGTAGCATTGGTTTTTTTGGTATTTTTTTTTCCCTTTTTTGTTAAGTAGAAACACATCATATGTTGGTACCATCATTTCCTTCCTCCCTGCTCCCATTCCGCTGAAGGCCCTCCTCACTGGGTTTGCTGGTATTCACCAAGGGATTGTGGGCTAGGAGTTGTGAGAACAGCAGTCAGTCACTGGGGGGTGGTGTTGGGAAATGCTTCTGGACAGTCCTACCCACAGAGGAATTGGCAAGATGTGCAAGAGTGCTGCTTCCATGGGGAGTCTGTAAACCTGCTCCAGGGAGATGGAGACAGACACTGAGGATGCTCAAAATGTATTAAAGCAGAAATCCAGACTCTGCTGAGAGTTCGACGCTAAAGTAGACTTAAAATACACCCACCATAGCTCAGGGAATTTGCAGAAGAGGGGATGGAAAGATTGCAAGAGCTTCAGTAGCAATTTTTAAAAGTGTTATGACTTTGGGAACTTTCTTTTCCTTACTCAAGCCTCAGTTTCCGTTGTAAGAATCAGACAATATCCATTCCCATATTGTGTTATCGAATGTGAATGGGATGCTGAAAACCATAGTGTAACAGAAATCAAGAAGTTTGGTGTTAAGAATCATCAGCTGGTTCATCAAGTCGTTCACTTTTATTGGGGAGAATAAATATAGATAATGTGGTGAGAATCCTAGTGAAAATAATTAAAGCATGACTCAATCTTTAGTTTTAACATATTCCCTTGAAGTCGGTGTATTTTCTCAGTTTTCTTGGGGCGGAGACCTCTAGGCATAGGGGCCTTGAGAGTCTGGAACCCAGGGACCCAGTGTCTGAAGTCTTTAGCACAGGCCACCAGATGGCAGTATGTAGCAAGAAAACACCAGGTGCTTTCTGCTCAGGTGGGGAATCCCAGTGCTTATAACTTAAGAGAAAAATATTTGGGATGTCTGTACACATACTTTGCACAGTATTTTAAAATAAAACATGAAGGCCAAACTTTTGACTCTAACATGTAAATAGCCAATGTTCTGCCATGTTTAAGTGTTTTCTGTCATCCATTGCTCTGTTATATTACGGGAGTCTGTGACTCCGTGTGGTAAGTCAGTACCAAGTCCTCAAGTACTTTTACTTGAGTTAAAGTAGTTATCTCCCTTCAGGGTAATTTTGGGTGACTATAATTGGCATTTTTACTGTGTAGAATCTGTTGGGTTTGTTTTATTGTTTTAATCTTAGAGGTACAAGTATTTCTCTGTGTGCTTACTCTAAATAAATGTGAGATTTCTTGTTCCTGCCAAAGGCTTATTGTCTATATTGTTTAGTATTAAAAGGAAATCTGGATGTTATTCCAATAGTGCTATGAATCTGTTCTGAATTCTCTTGAAGTGGCAATGCTGTAGAAACAGCCCGGAATGGGCAGTGACAGGAACTCTCCCAAACTCCAGTTTCTCTCAAATCTCTGACTCTCTCAGGTTTCCTTTCATCCTGAAGATCTATTTTTCTGTCCCTCAGGAAATGCCCTGCTCTCTTAGGAAAGCTTTAGATTTCTGCTAGTCTTTCTTTTATTCCTAGAGAATATCACAAAATCTATCAGGTGAAGGCAGCATCAGATTCTCCTCAAAAATAACATCATCTCCATGTGTTGGTCCAAATGATCACAAGTGACATGTAAACACAACATTTCAAGTTGATGAACTTTAAGGGTTAAGAAATTTCAATGATATCTTAAGGTCATTTGGAAGTCAACTTGTTTTTTTTTTTTTTTCTCCCCACATTGCCAAATCCCACACATCCTTACACTAACAAGGACCAACTCCTTTTGGATCCTCTGAAATACAGATGTCTCCTTCCTCTCACTACTTCTCACCCTATGCTAGGTTGGTTTACATGGCGTCCTTTGTTATGTCTTGTATCTCATGCTTTTGTATTGTGGAAGAATGCTGCCAACAGTTACAGAAAAAACCAATTGAACCTACCAAAGATTCAAATCTGGAGTTTATACTTCTTCAATAAGAAGGAGAAATGAGGGCAACAGCTCTGTAATTCCTTTAGAGAGCTCACCTTGGATAGCAAGGTCATTGCTGCAGCTCCCAACATAAGCCAACTCCTCCCTTTCATCAGAAACATTTCTTTCTCCCAGAATCCTAGAGCAGTATCTTTTCAAGTTCTGGATCATGTAACTTTTTGGGGCATCAGAGGTGGGTGGGATAGCAAGAGGAGCATCAGCAGCCTTTATTAAAGTAGACAAGAACCAAAGGCTAGGAAGGGGCCAAGTTGACCAGCCAGCTTTCTGCAAGATACCCTATATGAGAGACTGCCAACTGACCCCCTGTATTTAAAAAAAAAAAATCTTGACTTACAGTTGAGCACATGAATTCCCAGAATAAGAGAATTTCCAGTTTCTCTTGCAGCTCAGGGTGGCCATTTGTCTATTTCTGTAAAGGGATATATGTTTAAATGCATATATACAACTTTAGGAAATCTGGTTCTTTCTAGCAATGTATTTACCTCTCTACTGTCTTCTGCACAACAGATGTGATGATTGGACAAACCATCTTGGACAATAAAATGTTCATCAAGAAGAAAGTTGCTTTTAGTGGGGAAAGTAGATAGGACAAGTCTAGATTATAAACAGAGTGGAGAGTTATAATATACCAACTTTTGAGCATTTGCCTAAATTTACCAGAACATAGAAATAAACTTCTACATAATTAAGGGTTGTTTTGAGATTCCCTCCTCAAGACACACCTACCTCCCAATCTATGGAACCTCTGAATAGCGTATTGTTTGGAAAAAAAAGTCTTAGAAAATGTAATTTAGCATCTCCAGATGAGATCATCCAGAATTTTCCAGGTGGCCTCTTAATCCAGTGACAAGTGTGTTTGTAATCATATAGAGGACAGTCACACAAACAGAAAGAAGACTCAGAAATAAAGAGAAGGAAGGACGATGAAGGAGGCAGGAATTAGAGGATGCAGCTACAAGGAATGCTGAAAGACCCCCAGAGTGGAAGAGGTCAGGGAGAAATCTCCTCTGGTGTCTCTAAAGAGAGCAGAGCATGGCTCTGTCAACACCTGGATTTTTAATTTCTTCAAGAAATTTGGATAGGATAATAGACATAGCTCAGGGTGGCTTAAACTCATGGTTGATTCTTATGCCTCAGCCACCCAAGTGCTGGGATTACAGGTGTGCACTGGCTGGATACTGGAGTTATGACCACCAAAACTAAGAAGACACATACATACCTGTGTTCACCAAGTGCGTAATGACCTTACGCAAAAGGTTTAGGAAACATGTACTTGTTCATGCTGCTGTTTGTGGAGGGTTTTGTTACTCATAAAGGAACCTGAACATTTTTCCAAACTATATTCACATCTTGAAATTAAAGATTACATGTTGTCATTATTTATAGGCTACACATGGTATAGAAGAGTGTGCTGCATGGCTGTTAGTGACACCATATTTGCTTTGCTATTAACCCATAAGGGTACTGGTTTTTAAAATATTTTATTTATATATTTATTTATTTATACACAGAGAGATAACACACACACACACACACACATGTACATGGGGTGTGGGGGGAGAGAATGGGCACTCCAGGGCCCCTGACCACTCCAAAAAAAAAAAAAAAAAGAATTCCACATATTTTTGCCACTTGGTGCATCTGGCTTTATGTGGGTACTGAGGAATCCAACCCAGGTTATTAAGGTTTTGCAGGCAAGTGCCTGAACCGCTGAGCCATCTCTCCAGCCAAGGTTATTGGTTTTTTTTTTTTAATCAGAGAATGTAAATTTCAAATATAACTTGGAAAATTTTCTGCGATGATCACCGTTAACTATCACCATGGCTATATAGCAAAGTCTATATGCTGAAAGGATGATGAATCCAGATTTTGGATGCAGTAAAATGTTGATGTCTATTGTGAGGTTCAGTTTACATTGTTAATGAAGTAGGTACTTCTCCCCCACTCATCAATACTCAATAAGAAGCCCAGCAGGTTGTCGGTTTATTTACACTTAACCTGCTTTCCAAGTTTGAAGGCCTCCTCAGTATTCTGTAATGCTGCCTTGTGGATTATTTAACTTGATTACTAAAATAGACTTTTGTTGTTGTTTTTTATCATATTATTCAATATGTTTCCCTGGTTGTCCATAGAAATGTGCATTTGAGATTTCTACTAACTTATTAGTCAAGATAAAGACCATATGGATTGTGAAACACTTCAAAGATTAGCTTCAGAGTGTATTTTGCTCTTGAAGCTATGAGTGTCTAGAGAAGTAACTTTATGAGCCAGGGTTGCAATTTAAGGGTGTACAATTATGTAAAGGGTTTCATTAAAACCTAGTATTTTTCATAAGTGACATTGTCACGTTCTTTCCCTTTGCCTCTAGAGGAGTTGCAATTTTAAAAATGCATTTATTTGAGAGAGAGAGAGAGAGACAGAGAAGGAGAGAATGGGCCCACCAGGGCCTCCCACTGCTGCGGACAAACTCCAGGTGCATGCAGCACCTTGTGTATCTGACTTATGTCGGTCCTGAGGAATTGCACGTGGGTCCTTTGGCTTTGCAGGAAAGTGTCTTACCTCCAGCCCAAGACTTGCACTTTTATACACGATCTCTACAGAAAAGCAGAGGCTAATTGAAGCCATTTGTCCATCATCACACACCGACAAGTAGCTGAGGTTGGATTCCATCCCAGGCTCAAATGACAACAAAGCAAGATTTCACCGAAAATGACAGGCATATTATAGCTCCCCCCATGAATAAAAATACTGTCCATGTCTAGCGATCACTAAATTGATATGCAATTTGACTTTTCTAGAAATGGAAAACCACATGTATGACAAAGTGTTGTATTAAATGTTGGAGATATCTCTTCCTTTAATAATGTCTCTGTTGGGCATATGAGCAAATCCCACCATCTGGATCACATTTATTATCTTCCTGCTTGCATCGGATCTAACAAAAGATACTGCTGACTATCTCCCTTAATACTTATATTATCAAAGAACTGAAGCGTTTAGCTGTCAGACTGACAGACTTGACATATGATTAATTTTAAAAGCTTAGTATTTAAACCTAGATAACCTTGTGTAAAGGGGGACACTAGAAAATACCATTTGAAGGAAAGGAAATGCTGAAAGGGTTAAACCTGTCAAAGAAGTAGCATAGAAACTAATAAGAAAAAAAAAAAAAAAAGAGTTTTCCCAATACCAGGCAATTCTATGAGGCCCAAGATGGTTTATTGAAGGGGCTGAGACCTGTCTCAGGCTCAACAAGCTCTTTTCCTAATGCCAAGTGGGTTCTTCAGGGGGTACATTCATACTTCAAGGCATTAGGAGCTCATTGAATTCTCTGAAACGGGCCCATTATTTCCTAAAAGCAATGCTGCCGCCCACCTAAAAAGTCTTTCATACAGAATCCCACAGTTTAAACTAATTAACTTCTGTATTATTTAGCTTAATGTACATCATTAAGTCCGTTTTCTTCCTTAAAGGCGTGGAGAATTCAGATAATAATGCTTGCATTTGTAAGGAACTTAACTTATAAGCCCCCTCCCATTTATTATGTTTCTGGGTGAAGTTCCTTGTGTATGCAGTAATAAGACAACAGGCTCTGGAGAACAGGGGCCAAACCTCTCATACTCCCTGTTACTTCTCTGGTCCAGGGGAGGGCAAAGATTGGGAATGTAGCCATTAGTAAGAAACATCACATGTAAACTCAAAATAATCCTACAAAGCAGTCCTTAAAAAGGCAGAGAGAGGCTGAGTAACTTGCCAAGCTGTAGACAATAGGTCATTACAGAATCTAGAGTATATAATATGTACATGTATGTCCATCAGCTCCTGCACACATGTGTGCCTGTCAGGTTTTGTCACATCAACTGCTGTGCACACATACACGTGCCAGGGCACACCACATGAAAGAGATTGGAAATCCTGGTCTTCATCATGACTTAGTGATTTTTCTTTCCATTTGTGACTAGGTCAATTTATCTGAAGGACCATATCTTTCAAGTTTCAAACTACGAAGTCAGGGTCCGCACTCAAGGCTTTAGTTCCTTTCTTTATAGTAAAATGTGAACAGAGACCCAAAGTGACTCACTTCAGTATCTCAGTTCTCTAAGGGAAGCTGAAACACACTCCACTGTGCTGAGTTGTTGGCTTAGATCAGCAGGAGAACATGAAGGAAATAGCCTGAGGTTCCCATCTCTGAATACCAGAGAACCGAAGAGGGTCTTGGGAAGAGAGCCTGGGATCCTGGGGTCTTTCTGTTCTCTCACTCTCTGCCACCCCGAGTCAGATGCCAGGCCCTACTCTGCAGACAAAGGTGACCTCGGGATAGGAAGGATAGAAGGTCAGGCTCATCTTGGGAGTGTTTATCTGAGATGGCCAGAAGCAAAGCGCTTAATGAAAAGAACTAATTACCCCGTGAATGGGAAAGGAGACCTTAGAACAGTGAGAAATAGACCTGCCCCCAGGCACTGTTTCATGTCCTTACTCATACCTAAGGCCTCCAGGGGCAAGCTGCACTGAATTTCATTCTAAGCTCAGTGCTTCTGCCCTTGTTTGTTCTCCCTCTCTCTCTCCCCCCTCTCTCCCTCTTCCTCTGTGCCCTCCTCTCCTTCCTCTACTCTCCTTCCTTCATTCTCCTTTTTTATCTTCATGAATCCTATGAGCATACAAACCAGCCACATCATCTTAAGTCTAAACTTGACCATAGGCTTCTCTTGCTTTTTTATATATTTCCTCCTTTCTTATACTATTTTTTCTTTATTAGTTATGTACATACTCAGTGTGTAAACAGCAGATGTTGCTACCATCCTTACCCTCATCCCTGTCCTCCCCCTTCCTCAGGGACCCTCCTCTTTGGGAATGCCAGCTATCCCCATGGGGAACATGGGTCGTGCATTGTGGGGTAGCCATCAGTTAGGGGGAAGAGGCAATGTCTCTGTGCTATGTCCCAACTTGTGGCTCTAATGATCTTTCCACCCCCTCTTCCACATATTTCCCTGAGCCATGCTGGGTTCATTTTAGGCCTACTTCAGTGATGAGGTCTTGGGAGCCTTTGTATCTCTGGATCTCTCCTTTTATAGCAAGAATCTTCCAAAGAGGGGTCTGTTCTTACTACTTCTTGTTCATTTATGCTTACCACAATCCACTTCCCAGGTCGTGAAGAAGAAATCATTGATGTATGGGCCCTGTGACCTGAGAGTAAAGGGAGAGACAGGATGAGATGATGCATTGCCTTTGTGAGATTTCTTGAGGATGCTATTTTAATTTATTATTGATGTACAAGGAGAGAGAGAGAGAGAGAGAGAGAGAGAGAGAGAGAGAGAGAGAGAGAGAGAGAGAGATGGGTGCAGAAGAGCCTCCTGCCATTGCAACCAAATTCCAGATGCATGTGCCACTCTGCGCATCTGGCTTTGCATGGATACTGGGGAATTGAACCTGGCCCATCAGGCCTTGCAAGCAGGCACTGTTAACCACTGAGCTATCTCTCCAGCAACTCTTGACGAGATCTCTCTATTTGTATGTGTGTGTTTGGGGGGCGTTGAGGTAGGGTCTCTAGCCCAGGCTGACCTGGAACTCACTATGTAGTCTCAGGGTGGCCTTGAGCTCAGGCAATCCTCTTACCTCTGCCTCCCAAGTGCTGGGATTATAGGCATGCAGCACCACACCCAGATTCCTTGATGAGATTTCTAAGTAGCAAAGATAATTTGCATTTGGGAGGTGACAAAACATGGATTATGGAAGAATAGGCTGTTTGGACTTCATATTTGTTTTCCTCTTATAAACTGCTTAGGCTTGGCCCATTTAGACCTCTCTGTGTCTTATTTCCTTTACTATAAAATGAGGATGGTAGCTGCATCTACTTGATGGAGCTCTTAGGAAGATAGTGAGTTACTACAGAGTACCTTAACACTGCTTATTTTGATATTTTGAGCCAGGCAATTTCTTGTGGGGATGGAGGAAGGTGGGATGTCCTGTGAGCATTTAGCAACATTTCTGGCTCCAACCTCCTCAATGGTATATAGAAGCACCCCTGTCACATTGGCATGACCACATTTATTTCCAGATATTGTTCTTATTAGAGAACCACTGCCTTGATATTTTTAAAAGTTTGTAGAACAATATTCAACATGCCCAAAGTAGTAATCTTTGTTAATAAAATAGGACAAAAGGATGGCAACTGTTTGAAAACAAGTGACAGAGATGAAGCCTCTGGTGTGGTGGTTTGATTCAGGTGTCCCCCATAAACTTAGGTGTTCTGAATTCTAGGCCCCCAGTTGATGGAGACTTGAAGAAGCAGTGCATTGTTGAGGGTGCGGGCTTATGGGTGTTGTAGCCAGATTCCCCTGGCCAGTGTTTGGCACACTCTCCTGCTGCATTGTCCACCTGATGTTGGCCAGGGGGTGATGTCCACCCTCTGCTCATGCCATTGTTCTCCCTGCCATGATCGAGCTTCCCCTTGACCCTGTAAGCCAAAATAAACCTCTTTCCCCACAAGCTGCTCTTGGTTGGGTGATTTCTACCAGCGATGCGAACCTGACTGCGACAGCTGGGTTTGACATGTGTAAGAGGTAGAAGAAAAGAAGTCATTGGTCTTGATCAGTCTGAGAGTTCCATCCTCAATGAATCATTAAGACATGATGTATATGAGCTTCCTGACCTCCCTCTGGTGATTTACATATAACATATAAATACATAATGATGGTTTATATGTGATATGTTTGGGTTCAGTCTCTGAAGCAATGCATGCTGCTGTCATTGAACCCTCTTTGAGCACCTCCATACTGCCTGCCATTCCTTGACCTCACACTCTTTCTCCTCCAGACAGGGCTCATTTACAGCACCACCCAGTTTGTCTGTATGACTTTCCCATTCCCCCTTTACCAGCCTCTGTAGAACATAGTTCTTCCTTCTCTTATGCATAGAGTGTCTTTGCTACTCTCTCTGGAAGGAAATCTAAAACTCTAAGCTCTAATGTCTCAGGGGCCAAGAAGGTAAATGACCCATGTGGACTTGGAGTTCAACACTCATAAGATCCATCAGCTACAAGACATTGGAGATGTGGCCCCAGTTTTGCCAAGTTCACATTTTCTCTCTAGAATCTGATTAGAACCCAGGGTAGCTGAAGTGGGTAGCTGTGGATTTCCAGCAATGTTTTCCTCTGAACGTTCAGTGGACTGTAGACTTTACATTTTAATCTTTTTGACAATGGAAACAGTTGCATGGTACATTTTAAGTAAATATGCAAAAATACCTCTAGAGCTATTTCCCATATAGTTATGTATTTTTTTTGTAATTGTTATTTGAGTCATGCTTAAAATCTGGACCTCAATGAAACTAATGCACTAACATTAATCTATGGATGTATTCCTTGTTTGGATACAAAAATTCTTTTTTTAAAAATAATATTTTATTTATTTGTAAGCAGAGATATAGATGAAAGAATATGGGTGTGCCTGGCCCTACAGCCACTGCAAACAAACTCCAGATTCATGTATCATGTTTTGCACCAGCTAACTTACATGGGTATTGGGGAATGGAACCCATGTCTTTTGGCTTTGCAGATAAGCACTGTGGTGGTTTGAGTCAGGTGTCCCCATAAACGTAGGTGTTCTGAATGCTAGGTTCCCAGCTGATGGAGATTTGGGAATTAATGTCTCCTGGAGGGAGTGTATTGTTGGGGGCAGGCTCATGGGCTTTATAGCCAGTTTCCCCATGCCAGTGTTTGGCACACCCTCCTGTTGCTGTGGTCTACCTTATGTTGGCCAGGGGGTGATATCCACCCTCTGCTCATGCCATCATTTCCCCCTGCCATCGTGGAGCTTCCCCTTGAGCCTGTAAGCCTAAATAAACCTCTTTTTCCCAGAAGCTGCTTTTGGTTGAGTGATTTTTACCAGCAATGCGAACTGGACTGCAACCTTAACTACTGAACTATCTCTCCAGCCCACAAAAGATTCTTTGAATCAGTGCTTTGATTTGGGGTATTGGGAAAGGAATCTCAATTTATAACTTCCATTTTCACACAAAAACATTTCTAATAATAAATGCATAGCATGAATACTACTCTTTCTCTAGCAGGAAAGAGTTTTCACTTTTAAATAGTTTGATGACTACCAATTGTGCAGAACTGACTTTTGCAGCCAAAGAAAGAAATTAAGTTGTGCTTTCATTGAACAGGCCCTTGTGTCCCAAGTAACTGGCCAGACATTCTCCATATGCCACCAAGAAATTCTTAGACTTTTAATTGTCATGTTCCACACATTTCAATCTCATAGATTAGTACCATTTAGGCATGACTCTGGAGGAAAGAAAAATCTAAGTCTTGTCTTATTGAACCTAATATTTTAGCAAAGGAATAAAGTTAAAATTGCAAAAACAAAAATTCTATGTAGTCAAATTTGGCCAAGAATATCGACTTAAGAAAGGGCGCTATTTGGATGTTAACATTAGACTCAAACTTGACTTGTGATTATTAGATTTCATTCCACAGCAATCTCTCCATGGTTTGTATAGAATTTAGTACAGATTGATGCTCTTGCTTTTATAGACATAACAATTGAAAAATCTTAGGATTCTGGAACACAGAATAATAAGTAGATTTAAAATATTTCTTTAGTAGTCTCATAGCAGAACAATTTCTTCTGTAGACTAATGAAAAATAAAAGATAAGTGAAAATACAAATAAATGTAACAAAAGGGAATAACAGGGAAACACATAGACATGTAAACTATGTAGATGGTTTATAGGCAAGTAATAATTTCACCTTGTACAGAAACAACCCACTATATGAGAGTACTAACATGCTATCCACAATTTATGGAAAATTATAGTCCTCTGTGAGATTCTACTGGGGCTGACGTTAAGACTTGATGGACTTCCTGACTTTCTTCTGGTGGTACACATTTGTCCACAGCATCAAACCCATTGGAATAAGACAAAAATGACATAGTAACTTCTAGCCATCTCAATAGCACGGTCACTTTGAAACCCAATTATGAGCACCTAAATGTCAACTCTGCTAAGTATTTCACTTCTGGTCATGGTAGTCACTGTTACTAATAAGCTCATTCCTGATATTCGAAGTGAGAAGATGCATGTAAAGTTATATTGCTATTCATGAATTTAGTCTGTCTAACTGAGTGGCATTGCCTTTTGTAACTGGTTTAAAATATATGCATTTAAGAAATATACTTGATGTTCTGAGCCCTGTGAGTTTGGGGGCAATAACCACATGCACACACATTGCAAAAGCAGTCTGAATTTGTGATTAACTCGACTATAAAGGAGAAAATTTGAGTTCTTGGCTCAAAGGAGAGCATCAGTAAAATATTCCACACTTTCCTTTTATTTAAGTATGTCACAATGTATAACTGAATTGGAAATTCATCCCACAGCTTTGCTAAATGTTCCTAAGGCTTTACTATATTCTCTCAGTGATCTAGGAGCTAGCTGATAAAGTAAATAGTATAATAGTTCATCTGCAGCTCATCAAGTGGAAAACAGATAAAACTGTTTGAGCGAGGCTGCAAGGGAAACCTAAAAGAAAGGAGATGAAAAAGAAGAGGGTGAGGGAAAGCAGTGTGCATAGAGAATATGGTGAGACTCTAGCGAGGTGCATGATCCCAGCTCTGCAGGAAGATGTGATGTTCCAGTAGTGCTGAAAAGCAGAATATATTGTCAACAGAGAAACTAGGTCTTAAAAATAAGCCATCTATAAACTACTCTACTTTGATTTGTGCATGTGTCTGTCCTTCCCTGTTGCGTGGTATGCAGGGACAATATCTTTTTCATCTCTGTATCATCTGTTTAATCACTTATAGATGTTTAATATACATCAGTTTAATGAATGAATAAATCTGATCCTGTGTCTTTCACACTATTTATAGGGTGCTGATCAACTATTGGACCTTTCATTTCAAATTCTAGAAACACCATTAATCTCTCATCCCATGTCAGTGACAGCCTTCCCTCACTGTCCCAATTTGTCAGGCTTCATAAGAAGTCTTAAAAAAAAAAAAACATAGATAAAACAGCCTCTGAGAATCCTGCTTTTTGGTGTGTGTGTGAAGGGGGCGTGAGTGCTGCTTTTATTGGGGGTGTGGATCATGAATGAAGGATTAGAGAAGAATACCTCAGACTAGAGTGGCTACTAGATCTAAACGCATGGTTGGACAAATATTTTTGCAATAAACATCATACGCTCATGGAGGGATAAGTGCCGGGCATGGTGGTGCATGACTTTAATCCCAGCACTCGGGAGGCAGAGTAGGAGGATCATTGTGAGTTCAAGGCCACCCTGAGACTACATAGTGAATTCCAGGTCAGCCTGAGCTAGGGTGAGACTCTACTTTGAAAAAACAAACAAACAAACAGAAAAAAAGAATGCATTTTTTTTAGAGATGTGTATATGTGAGTATATGGTGATGTGTATGTGGTGTGCACGTGTCTATGTATGTGGATGCTTGTGTTGGTACATGTATGTGCGTGTGTGGGGGGCCATAGGGCTGATATCAGGTGACCTCCTCAATCTCTCCCCACCTGACTTTCTTTTTCTTCTATGACAGGGGTTCTCACTAACGTCAATGTCACTGATTCAGCTAAACTAGCCAGCCAGTAATCATTGGGGATCTTCCTATCTCCACCTCCCCAGCTCTAGGCTTATTAGTGCACATCACCACACATAGCTTAAGACAAGTTCTGCAGATCTAAATTCAGGTCCTCATGCTTGTATATCAAACACTTTACTTGCTGAGTCAACTTCCTACTGTAAAGAACGCAGCTTTTATTGATTTTATTTATGTAAATAATTTTCCGATTTGCTTATTCATTTTGAGAAGGGTCTTACCCTGTAATGCCACCTGTTCTAGAATTTGGGATTCTCTTGCCTTGGTCTCTGTGTGCTGGGATAACAGGCATGCATCATTATACCCAGTTTGCAACTTATTGTCTGTGTTCATTTGTCTGGCCTTCTATAATGAAATCTATTCATGCAATATCTTGACTCTTTCTGTTCCTTACCAGTCAGTTTTAGAACTAACACAAATTACAAGTACAGGACATGAGTGCATCCAGAATGCATGGAACATTCAAGTTAGGGTCAAACTGAGGTCAACAGTTGAATGAAAAACAGAAGCTATGGCATCTCATTGGGACACAAAGAGAAAAGTCAAATGAATAACTCTAGCCTGTGGGCTGCTCTGGACTCAGATGGCTTGATTCTAAACAAGGCCCTGCACATCATAGGCTGCTCTGGTAGGTGCCTGTTAAGGAGTTTCTCCCACAGATACTATTCCTTGAGCAGAAAATGGGAGTCCATTTCCAATGAGAGAAGCAAATGAGGTTTCCTTCTCTGTTGACTTGGAAGGTAAGTTAAAATCACTCCTTCTGACTTAGATGAAGTACAGTTTTCTATCAGTGGAGAGAACACTGATTTCTCTATCCCAACACTCAACTATGAGAAACATAAAATACAAGAGCACAGTTAATGATCATTACAGATATCTCCCATGCCCACCAATACATTTTCATTAAGCCCAATCTCAATTTCATTTGAAGCAGAGGAAAAATTCAGCAAACTGAATGGTGTAATAGTACTATCAACTTAAACAAGATAACATGAGATTCACTCAGTGTGAACATAGAGCTTAGGTATGACCAAATGAGGACGGATACCTGGAAAAAAATTGTGAATTTTGCTAAGCACTTGCTCCTCTAAGACTGCTCAAGAGCTTTTCAAATGGTATCTGAGGGCTCTGGGAAGGTGCCTGAGGAGCCTGGTCTTATAGATTTTACCAACAAGGTCATGGCAAACCAGTTGTTATAACGCATTGGTTGATTTGGACAGTGCAGTTCACTGACCAGGTTTTGCTCCATTTGGGGTGTGCATTCTAAGTAAGGGTGGTACCCAGCAGGAATGAACACTCCCCACCCCCAAGAATTTTATTACTTTCCATAGGTCTACAAGGAATGAGAATTAAAGGTAAAATGAATCAGGTCATGAGACTCTAGAACCCAAGTAGGTGTGAATGCTGTCCCTTCCTCATCATCCCAGGGTGCAGAGACAGACCCTCTCTCCTGTAGTTAAGTCTTTAGTATTGAGTGCAGCTCCTGCCCAAATGAAAGTTCTATGGAGAAGTAATGCTTTCAAATTCCCTCGCAACTAAGTAGTGTAGACTGTTCAAATGCCTCATTGAGACAGCCGGGCAAGGCCACACACGTTTCTACCAGTCCTGAGGAGAGTGAGGACCAAAGTTTCAGTGAGACTTGCTGGTTGAAGCTGGGATGAAGTGAGGATGGTAAAAAGAGTGGCTCTAGGTTGAGTGAGAGACTATGTCCCAAGGAACAGGTAGATGAGAGCAAAGAGGACAACGCTTGATGTTCTTCTTTGGTCTCCACACACATGTGCATAGAGTGCACACTCTGCACTAACACGTGCATGTACTGCACACACATCACATCTCATACCCACCACGCCACACACACTGTGCTAAAATTATTGTTTTGAAAGGTGGAGAGCAATTGAGGAAGGTAACAAATATTGTCCTTTTGCCTTCACCTGCCTGCGCACAAGTATTAATACCCATTCAAGCCCACACACACCACATACACATGTAACAAACAATGCGTACATTCAAACAGGTAGCGTTACATGGCTTATTTTCTACAGGAAGCAGAAATGTGCAGCAGTGGCATGCATCTAGATCCTCTTTAGCACATGAAGTCCAGTACGCCTCTTCATTTACAATCCTGGGTTGCTTCCTGAGGGACCTTAGCTTGGAGTCAGCTCTAGAACATTTGCATTGGCCTTATTCCGAGGTAACATATCCAACCCTACTTGTTACCCATAGCAGACATCTGTAGGATGTCTGGCCAGGTTTTGGGGTGCAACTTTGAATATAGAGTAGGTTTGTTTTGCTCTCTGAGTCAATGTTCCTGGTTTCCATGGGGAAGGAGCCCATGCTTTTGGCCTTTTTAGCACCACACCAACTGAGCTCACTGACCCAGATAAATATTGTCTGTCTGACGTGTGCTTAAGGAATAATAAACTGAGTCCACTCAGTTATCATTTAGGGAATTAGAGATTGGATGAACCCAACGCCAGATAGCTCTATGCCTTCCCTTCAAATCATTCCTATTTACCTTTGGGTCTCTGCTGTGTGATTATTTTCTGTGGTTTGAAGATTCAAACAGTGCTTTGGTTAAGCAAAGGTTAAAAATAGTTTGAATTTGCTGTCCCCATTGCAACTGATGGCAGGGAATTTATCCTGGGAGCTGCGTGGTGGGAAAAGCCGGGACAGAAAATGCTGGAGGGAAACTGGGAAGTAGAAAATGCTCACTGTGGTTATTGAAAGAACAGTATAGATCATTGTGCATACGTGCACACACACACACACACACACACACACACACACACGCACACACACTGGAAAAGAATGACATAAAGATAGGGTCTCAGAACTATAGGGAAGAAAATGTTACATGCTGATATTCTGGTGGTTATGGAGAGTACGCTCTCAGGGAGTAAAGAAGGCATGGGACCAATTTTCTTTGGGGGAAAAATCCCACTATTGTCATAGATTTTTCCATAAATGATAGCTTTTCTTAAGTTTGTTCACCCAGGAGTATAAAAACAATGCCATTTCTTTGTCTTTCATTATGGGATTTCTACTCTGTTTCTTCTACTCATGAGAATGTGTAACCTATGAAAAGTAAGAATGCTTCTAATTAACCTGCTTTGTTCATCATTCAAGAGCCTTTGCTGGCAAGGCCTTCATTTTGGCTTAATAATGAAATCATTGAAATTACAAGAATAGTGAGAGGAATTAAAAAGGCAAAGCATGCCACCAAAACTCATTTGTTTTCATTGGAATGTCTTTGTATATGGTTTGGTTAATCACTGAAAATATGTTTGCATCTAGGTAAGTGCATAATGTTTTCTTTTTCCTTTAGAACAAATGTAGTTCTCTTTGCTTAGAAATAAGCAATAGGAAAGCTAAAAGGAGTCTCTCTCTCTCTCTCTTTCTATCTGTGTGTTTGTGTATGCATGTGTGTTTGTGTGTCTGAGGCTCACACTGCTAAAAGGCTGTACAGAGTTATGAAAAGAGAAAATCAACAGAAATTTCAGAACTGCTCAGTGGGTAAGACTGCAGAGGTCCAACCAGCATAGGCTGAAATGGAGCTTAATAGTCATTTTCATTTAACATAAAATTCTGATGTATTAAATCCAGTTAGCAGGTAAGCGATCACAGATGTGGTTCTGTGACTGTTGTATCGCTGGTCCTCAAGCAGCTGGGAAACAAATAGTTGTTTGACAAGGGAGCTTTATATCTTGGCACTAATCTCAACCAAAGCACTGCACCTGGCTAATGCAGGAATTTAAAGGTTTGAAAGTATTAAATACAAAACTTTCCCCATGGAATATTCTAACTTCTTTTTGGTTAATAAGTTAGCCAGTATAGTTCTGTGCCCTCATTCAAGTGTTTACATGCGTTACATTAGGTTCAGAAAGATCTGGTTTCTGTGCTTTCTGTGGTAAACTACCTGTTTCATACCAAAAATACTAATCAGGACTGAAGAGATGGCTGAGTGGTTAAGTGTACTTCTTGGGCCAGTGCAAGGGCGTGGGAGGCCTGAAACGGAGTGGTTATGTGTACCTATATCTCCAGTTGTGTGCAAGGTGAAGACCTGAGAACCTTTGGAACTTACGATCAGCAAGCTGTGAATCAGTAAGAAACTTCCTTGCAAGCCTGGAGATGTCACCTGAGAAATGTACTTCATAAACTTGGCGTCCTTGTCATTCAATAGTGTTCTCAACAACTCAACATCCTTTCCTTTGTTCTTTTACTTCCTAAAATTTTGTTATTATTTTCTTTTAATAAGATACTATATAAACCAAAGTCTAGCTACCCCATTGATTCTTCTATGATCTTTTACAAAAAAAAAAAAAAATACTTCAAGTGGAGCTCAAGAGATGGCTTAGCAGTTAAGGCATTTGCCTGCAAAGCCAAAGGACCTCGGTTCAATTCCCCAGGTCCCATAAAAACCAGATGCACAAGGTAGTGCATGCATCTGGAGTTCCTTTGCGGTGGCTGGAGACCCTGGCATGCCTATTCTCTCTCTGTCCTGCTCTCTTTCTCTAATAAATAAATAAAAATAATGTTAAAAATACCTTAAGTATTTATTTATTTATTTTGATTTTTATTATTGGTTTTTAGAGGTAGGGTTTCATACTAGTCTAGCTGACCTGAAACTCACTATGTAGTCTCAGGGTAGCCTGGATCTCATTGCAATCCTCCCACCTCTGCCCCCTGAGTGCTGGGATTAAAGTTGTGTGCCACCATGCCCAGCTAAATACTTTAAGTATTTAAGTATTGGTATTGAGTGCATATCACACGCAATCATGAGTATCCATGTGACATGTAGAGGGTGCATGTACATGCTTGCGTGTGTGTGGGGATTAGAGTACAACCTCAGGTGCTATAGTCAGGGTGCAATCCACCTCTTTTTGACACAAGGTCAATCCGTGGCCTGGTACTCACTAATTAGGCTAGACTGGCTAGCCAGAGAGCTCCAGGGACACTTCTCCATCACACCCAGAATGTTTACATAGGTTCTGGGGATCAAACTCAGGCACTTAAACTTGCCTAGCAAGCACTTTGCTCCTTGAGCCATCTCCTCATCCCACTGAGTTACCCGCCTCTGAGTCTCTTATATGTGTGCATATGACGTGCATGTTAATAAGCCTCTGATTGTTATTCTGCCTTTTGTCACTCTTACAGTATTCAAGACAAGATGTCTAATACCAGTAGAGGGACAGGGACATTCCCCTTTCTCTATAGACTGTCTAGGAAGGGCAGATTATCAAAGGTGACTTGCTGCTATTTCTCTTGACCCTGTCCTTAAATTTCTCCTAGAAAGAGCTGGGTGCACATGAGAACTACCTCAATTGTTAGTCATCAAATCAACACATCAGGATTTCTAAGGAAGGTTCTCCAGGCTTCTACATATTTAAGAGTTTTCCCGGAAGTAAACCTAAGCCCTTGGAGCTTCATAGATGAAAACAACTTCAGTTTGGGGGAGGAAAAGAGCTGTAGGGATCAGACACTTCAGCAAGGAGCTAATTGCCTGTCATTTTCTTGGCTGTACATTGGGGCAAAAAAAAAATAGTACCTTCCTGTTCCATGCTTGAGATAAAATACATGAAATATGGAATTTCTAACAAAATATTCTACAAATGTTCATTTATCCATCTTTCTTTGGATAATGTAAATTTTATATGAGCAGGTCTCTTTATGACACTGACCCTAACACCAAGAGTAGGATTCAGCACATAGTCACCAAGGACTATTTTTTTAACAGATGTTTAAGACAATATTAAGTTTATGGAGCCAGGCGTGGTGGCGCACGTTAATCCCAGCACTCGGGAGGCAGAGGTAGGAGGGTCACTGTGAGTTCAAGGCCACCCTGAGACTCCATAGTGAATTCCAGGTTAGCCGGGGCTAGAGTGAGACCCTACCTCGGCAAAACAAAACAAAACAAAATGTTAAGTTTATGATAAACAGTTTAGTTCCATTTCAAATGAAAGCTAAGCATGTTTACAACTTCTTATTGTCACAGATCTATGCTATGTGGAAAGATGAGCTCAAGTTCATGGGCCTTATTTTTGTGCTCCTTAAAGCTTCTTTTTTGTCCAAGAACTGTGTTATGTGTGGCTATTGAAACTTTAAAATTAACTCGTCAACTGCAATGTGTTGAAAGGAAGGTTTGGGAAGTTTAGCATTAAATTTTTTCTTTTGATTCTATAATGTGGTTATATTTTGGAAGCTGGATTGAAGGAAGCATATTATTCAAATTAATTTCGTCTGTTATTTGTCCTTTCTTACCAGATGCACAAGGGGCCACAGTGGCTGGAGGCTGTGGCACACTCATTGTCTCTCTCTGTCTCCCTCTTTCTCTCTCTTAAATAAATAAATAAAAAAGATGTCCAAATCATCTATTATTATCACACCCACATTATTAAGATAGTTTTTGTTACCCCTGAGACTGGTGCTCACATGTCTGTGTATGTCCTGGGCATCACAGATTGTTATCAAGAAATTAATTGACTGCATATTGATTCCCCAAAGCATCGATGGCAACGGTTTCCTCTAATTCCCATGTTTCTTCACCTGCTTATAACCTTTGTCTTTGTGAAATTTGCTTTTCACTACCTAAAGATTTTTACTAAATGAAACTTTGCCAATGTATCAGATATATTGATATGTTATCACCAAAATTTTGCCCGTCTGTGCAGGAACTTAATGTGCCAGGCATTTTTTTAAATGAGATCTCTGATAAAGGTGAGTATATGTGTATATGTGCCTGGCATGCAAACGGCAGAATAGAAAATAATATTGTGTAGTATCTGAGTTATTTTTCTTTATACTCCTTATGAATAAAAATCATATATTTTAAAATTAGTATTAACTCAATGGAGCTGAGGGACTGATCATTGCTGTTAAATCACATTGCTAGTGATGAAAAAAAACTTTGAACATTATAAAAAATAAGCTGAATCTCTGCTCAGTCCCACTTTGTAGGTGATAGAAAACTGGAACAATGTTAATAACAATTAATTCTCAATTATGGAAAACCAAGGCAACCTATCATTATCCATCTGCAAAAATTGTCATTCAGGATGTAACGAGGCATATATCCATCTTTCTGCTCATTCTATTCATGGACAAGAAGTCTTCTGCATTCTTAAGTACTTGAAACTTGCTGTCAATGAGGTTTTTTTTTGATTGAGTAAATAATTTCATGCACTTTAAAATGCAAGCAGTAAACTTAGGAAATTTGATATTTTCTTCCTCAGAACCAAAGCTGGGATCTATGGTTTTAGACTAAAAAGTAAAATAAAATAACTTCATGGCTTTATACCCAGCAAGATACACTGTAGATCAATCCATTCTTTGGTAGGCTCTGTTCCCTAAAGCACAGCCTTTTGTATTAATCATATCTCCTTGTATGTTTATTCAGCTTATTCTATTGAATTTAGATTTCATGCCAGTATCAGAGAGAACTTCATGGAAGTTTGACATGACAACATTGTGAAGGAAAGTAAGATCAGAATCTAGTTGAAAAATTAGATGTCTGCCTAAACTTAGGAAACTATAGGAGAAACAGAGACAGGGTATAGAATTTACACATAGTTTGTCTTCAATTTCTTGTTTCATGGCAGCCTAAGTATCCTGACCAACCTTGGTGAAAAGATATTTAATAATATAATCAAACATTCAAAATTAAAACATAACATTTTAGTATATAGCTGAGGTGGCCAAAAAAAAGACTAAATCCAACAGAAGACAAAACCCAAATGTAAGTGGCAACTCTGAGAAGTAAGCTAGCGCCTAAACCACATGAATGACATCTGTGGAAAGCCCTAGGGACACTAAGTTTTAGTTTCAGGGTCTTGAGCATGTGTGAGAGACACTATGTAGGCTAGAATCAGGTAAAAATAAGGAACGTAAAAGAAGTCTACTGCTAAGCTGAGCTCACCAAACTATATCCTAAGGCTGAGGAGGATTTGCAGAAGGGGACCTTGTCTCACTGGATCTCATCTTAAAAAGAATGTGAAAAATCATCACCACGCGATGTTCCCTAATGTAAGTCCATAGCACAAATCCTTGTAAACCCAGGAACAAGTCCCCTGGCCTGGTGGTGTTTTCTGGGATGGGGAGATGCAAACTCAATTCCTCTTTGCAGAATACAGCCGCAGGGTGGGTATCACAGAAATCTCACATAAGGAATTCCCTGGACACAAGACATACAAGTCATAAAACATGGCTGGAGAGATTGCTCAGTTGTTAAGGTGCCTGCTGTTAAACCTGAGGACCCAAGTTCAATTCCCCTGTACCCACTTAAAGTCAGACCCACTAGGTGGCACATGCATCTGAAGTTTCTTTTGCAGTGACTACATGCCAGTGTGCCCATTCTTTCCACCCCTCTCTATCTGGCCCTCTCTCTCTCTCTCTCTCTCTCTCTCTCTCTCTCTCTCTCTCTCTCTCTATATATATATATATATATATATATATATATATATATATATATATGTCATAAAACAGAACATGGACGTAGGCTCCATGTATAAAGGTGAGCAAAAATAGCACCGAACACTCAATGATAGTGAAATTATAAGACAGAAAACATTAAATATCTTTAATAGATATTAACAAATATGACAGATATGTTAACATTTTTCCTCCAGTAGACACATTTCATCCCAGAGGGAGGCTCTTAAGACCCAGGAAGCTCATTAAGGCTCAGGAAGTAAACATGCTTGAGGGCCCTCACAAGACTCCACAAGTCCTTGAATCAAGATTCTTAAGTTCCCTCCCCAAGGCTATATAAGGAATAAGAACTGGTTAAGAGGGAACGACTCCAATCATCGCAGCTTCTGGTAAGCTATTTTCACTGTGCACTAGAGAGGCTACTTCTCCAAGTCACTACCTATGCTGGGGTTAGCTTTTCCATAATGCAGCTGTCTTTGAGTCATCCACGCTCCTATATGTAACCCTTTACCTGTCCTTCTGTAGGCAACGCCAATAAACTCACTGGCTTACTAAGTTAGAAATATTTGGAATTGTTTCTTCGATCCTCCTGTAGGTGCCTAATCTGGGGGTGAGTAGATTCTTGTTCACATCTCTGCAGGAAAAGTTCATACGCCATAATAAAAGACTAAAACAGAGAACAAGTGTGTATAAGGAAACTTAATTGTGTGTATAAAAAGTCACTGCAATTTTAAACTGAATGAATAATAGCATATTCAACTCAGATAAACAAATAATTAAGGAATTGAACAAGAAGTTATCTAAAAAGTATCTAGAAAGATATATTTGTTGTCTATAAAGATTCAATAAAGAAAATGGGGAAGTCATACTATTTAGAAAATCTTGCAAGTGTGAGGACGCAAGTTTTGATTACCAACACCCATGTAAAGTGTTGAGCAAGGTGAGGGTGCAGAGCTGTACCCCCAGAGGTAGAGGTGTGGAAGAGGGGGATCTCAAGGACTTTCTGGCCACCTCACTGGCCAGCTCCAGATTGAGTGAAAGAATTGTTTAAACAAAAATTAATGGCACGCACTATTGTTCAAACTGATGGCGTGAGATGCAATAATTCCAAAATATGCCTACAATGTGTAGCAAGCACATTGGGTGATTGTTATATCCATCACCTTAGGAAACTTTTCTTTCTTTATTCTTGGTGCAAATAAAAATCTTTCCTACTAGCTGTCTTGTTAATTTATTTATTGGGTTGCATGTAGGCTTGTGTCTGTGTGTGCCAACGACTTTTGCCACTGCAGACGAACGAATGTCAGACCCTTGCGTCATCTTTTGCATCCGGCTGTACGTGGTTAGGGAATTGCACCCACGCTGGCAGGCTCTGCAAGTCAATGCTTTCAGCCACTAACTTGTCTTCCCAGCCCCTTCTGCTAGCTATTTGAGTATAAAATTAACTGCTGTCTGTCAAAGTTGCCTTACTATGCTGTAGAACACAAGGAGGTGTTCCTGTCCAACTGCACCCCTGTGCCTGCAAAATATTTTGTCTCCATCCACCCCATCACCATCTTCCCAATTTGTGGCAACCACTGTTCTACTCTATGTTTGATCAACTGTCTTAGTTTCCACATCTGAGTGAGAACATGTATTTTTGCCTTGTGTGCCTGACTTATTTCTCTATTATATTTATGAATGATGGCTCTCGCAGGCTCACCAAGGAGTTGACCTTTTCTTGGAATCTGTATTTTAACTTGAGAATTTTTTTTTGATCATCTGGAGAGGTTGGGAATAAGAATTTTATTTATTTATTTATTTATTGGTTTTTCGAGGTAGGGTCTCACTCTAGCCCAGGCTGACCTGGAATTCACTATGGAGTCTCAGGGTGGCCTCGAACTCATGGCAATCCTCCTACCTCTGCCTCCCGAGTGCTGGGATTAAAGACGTGCACCACCACACCTGGCTTTATTTTTTATTTTTGGGGATTTATTTATTTATTTTTTTTGAAGTAGAGTCTCACTCTAGTCAAAGCTGACCTGGAATTCACTATGTAGTCTCAGGGTGGCCTTGAACTCATGGCGATCCACCTACCTCTGCCTCGTGAGTGCTAGGATTAAAGACGTGCGCCATCACGCCTGGCTTATTTTTTATTTTTGAGTCTAGTGGATTCTGGATCATTATAGTTGCTCTAAATTTTACTTAAAATTTCACCATTCTCATTTTTGTCTTATCTCCCTCCTCTAGTTGTACAGAAAGCAGCTAGAACAACCTAGAAGGACCTTTAACAATTTGCTGCAGAATCCCCTGAGTCTAGAAACTGAGTGTACTTTGCATGGTCCTGATTCCACGTTGCTGCACGTGGTAACTCTACCAACCATCTCCACCTCTGTCTATCACGATCCCTGTCCAACCAGCTTCCAGCACGCTGGCTTTGCTCTATTTTGAAACCCCAATAAAAGATTATTGGAACTGGGTACTTACACCCTTCTCAGCCTTTAGGCTTTTCTCATACTGGAGGTTTTCTAGGTCTCCATAGCATTTCACATCTCTCTCTCTCTCCCTGTCTCTCTCTCTCTCTCTCTCTCTCTGTGTGTGTGTGTGTGTGTGTGAGAGAGAGAGAGAGAAAGAGAGAGAATGTGGAGGTCAGATGACAGCCTCAGGTGTTAGTCCTGGCCTTCTACCTTGTTTGAAGAACGGTCTCTCCTTGTTTACCACACTGCATTTGCCAGACTTTCCAGCTCTCAGGCTTCCAGTGGAGTCTCCAGTCTCTTGTCTCCATTCTTTGCCCAAGGTGCCCTGGGATTACAGTTACCTTCCACAGCATCCAGATTTATTTGTGTTCTGGAGATCTGAACCCAGGTAGTCACCCTGTGCTACAGTCACAATATCCACTGAGCAACTTCCCCTAGCCCCACAAGTAAATTTCTTAATGCCTTTGCACGTTCTCATGACCATTCATCCCCAAAGTCATTGTCAGTGTGTGTGTGTGTGTGTGTGTGTGTGTGTGTGTGTGTGTGTTAAATCAGCACACCTAGTCCCATTCTCATATTTAGATGAGTTGTCTGTCACTACACAGCAAATCACTGTCCATTAATAACTGACAACACTCGAATTTCCTTTATTCACCAGTCTCTGCTTTTGACAGGGATCAGTAAGGACAGTCCTCCTTTGTCCCCACAATATCTTCCAGTCAAGGTAGATCCAATTCTAACATTGTTCTTTCTGGCTAGCCAATTGAGATGTCTCTTGCTTTTCCAGTTATGCCCCCCTGCATTACGGTTGGGCTTCCTGACAGAATGGCACTGATATTCAAAAGAACTAGTGAGTAGTCACTTATTTTTTCTTAAGACACAGGTTAGGAAATTGGAACAGCCGGTTTTTTCCCATTGAAGCATTCATGGAGTGAAGGTTTAGAGTTGGAACTGATACTCATAACTCAATGGGAGAAGAGTCAGAGAAATTTGGAATCAAACTTTCTTCCTTCCCTGTTGGTCTCTGATTCATTGGGAAACATAGAGTTGTGACTGAATTCTCACTTGATCCATCTCATGTATTCTTAGATTCAGCTATCTAGTTTCAATTTGTTCTTAACTGCTGTGGTTACCAGCAATCCCTAGGTGTGATTTTGTTTCTTCTTGCACTGGGGTCTTGGCAGTGCCCGCTGCAAACACTGTCCCACAGCACGTGCCCCTACTGAGTTCTGCAATGCCCAGATTCCCTTGGTTTTCTCTCTGCTCATTTCTGAAGGGCTATACTTTTCTTGATCTTTGCTATGGTTCAGGGAGAGGCATAGCAAATTCTGGTAGGAAACTCGGTTGAATTTAGTCTAACTAGAATTTGCCAAACATTTCCTTCAACCTGTCTACTTAAAGACAGGCTGATATTTAATAATCCCATTGTCTACCCTTGCCTGTCAAATTATTTTTGTTTGTGTTTGAGTTAAGCAGTCAAATTTAATGACATCTTATAAATTACCATGCACTGGTGGATTGAATTTCAATTTTTTTTTAACTTTAAAATTGCTGTCTTCTAACTGTAGGGACTGAGAGATGTGTGGATACTCCTGCTGTAGATTATTTGCTAGATAGCAGAGGCTCACACATCCTCAAAGTACAAATCACTTGGTTATTATCAAGAACTTTCAAAGGAATTGGTGTTAATCATGGGTATTAGGGATTCACTCGTGCCTAAAGGGGTACAGATATGCCCCCTCCACCTTATACTATTTATTGGCTTGTCTATTACCCCTTATTGACCACCTATGGAGTTATATTTAATAATAATAATAATAAGTGTCACCGAACAAAAATGAGGCATATATGTCAAAGAGGTAATGGTTCGGGAACTAGTGTGTGTGTGTGTGTGTGTGTGTGTGTGTGTGTGTAGATAGGTCAGGGAATAACCTTAGCTGTCAATTCTTTAGATGCTGTCTATCTTTTTTGAAACAAGCTCTCTCATTTGCCTCAAGCTTTCCAAGTAGGCTAGGCTATCTGGTATCTGGTCAGTAAGCCACAGGGATGTCAGCTTGCCTCTATCTCCTCAGTTTTAGGATCATGAGCTTGTGTCACCAAGCTTAGCTTTTTTTTTTTTTTTTTTTTTTAATGCCTTATCCATTGATTGTTTTCTTACTGAAGAAAAGCGTGGGATTATTCTAATTTCCAAGTAGCATTTTGCATGTTTCAAAGTTTTTTAGTATCTTTCAAACTTTCCTAGACCACTCCAGAATTATCTTCCATGATGAATAAGAACTCAGGATAATCTGTATGCTCCTTTCATCCAGTTTCAATAATTAGTGGACAAGTGAAACAGAATGAATGTGAAAATCCTGGGGGAATGCAACAAACCATAACTACAATACCTTGAGATAATTTTTTTGAGATAATTAAAAAAATATTTATTTTCATTTATTTGATAGAGAAAGGAGGGGGAGAGAAAGACAAAGAGAGAAAGGGAGGGGAGCATGGATGTGCCAAGGCCTCCAGCCACTACAAACCAGCTCTAGACGCATGTGCCCCCTTGTGCATCTGCCTAACATGGTCCCTGGAGAAATGAACCTGGGTCCATTGGCTTGGCAGGAAAACATCTTAATGGCTAAGAAGCCATCCCCCCAGCCTTTTGAGATCATTTTTAATCTCATTACTCACTTTTCTCCATGTTATGAAGTTTTTATGTGGGCTCTGGATCAAACTCAGGTACTTATGCTTGCAAAACAATTGCTTTCATGACTGATTCATCTTCCCAGTCTCCAGGATCCTTATTTGGGCAGATTCTATGTCACTAAAAATGTTGTTCTTAGTGTGGAACTAGAAGTAGAAAAGGCTTATTAGAAGAACAAAGGCAAAATATGCCAATTTGTTTAAACAAGACATGTAATTTTGATCATAAAGTGAGTGAGACATCTACATAATACTGTGATGCATTACAAATTGATCTACACATCTCCCACTCCATTTTTATTGAATGCGTTGGCCTAATCCCATGATACAATGAAGAAAATACCAGATCACAGACCTGATTCTTGTTAGAGATTTTTTTTTTTTTTTTTTTTTTTTTTGGTCAGGTAAAAGGATTTGCTCTCTGTTTTAAACTTTTCAATAATGTATAAAAATGTAATTTATTTTAGAGGTAGATAATTATTTGCAACATGCTTTAATTAATTAATAATCTATTTTTGTGGCAAGTAATGTTATCTGTTAACATTTTGTTTCCTTTATTTATTTATTTATTTATTATTTTTGTTTTTGCTTTTCGTGGTAGAGTCTCACACTAGTCCATTACCTGGAGTTCACTCTGTCCTCTTAGGGTGGCCTTGAACTCACAGCGATCCTCCTACATCTGCCTCCCGAGTGCTGGGATTAAAGGCATGCACCACCACGCCCAGCTTCCTTTATTTTGACTTTGAAATTTCTTTTTGAAAATGTATAAGTAAAATAAGCATCACACTCATAATATTACAGATATGTCACAAGGCTGTTGTTACACATGTGGAAGCAAGAAATTATAATGTTTCTTAACTCAGATAAGTTTGTATTAATATAACTCCCATAAATTATTAGCAATATTTCACACATTTCCTAACCAACAATGAAATCATTCTGTAATGAAAGACTGAAATACATCAGACTCATCAAACAGACTAAACAAGATCTAACTATTAGCTGGCTAGGGTCCTACAGAAAGACAGAAAAAAATAGGATATGTAGGTAGATAAATAATAGATACATTTTTGAGCCATGCTTTTGTCAGTTCTACAAAATTGCATGTAATGGTATAAATATTTTTAAAAGATATAGTTTTGTAAATATTTAATATTCTGGTAATTTGATTTTGAATTGTAAAAAATGTCAAGTTCTGTTTTTGGGGTTTTTATGTTTTATTATACTTTGTTAAAAAGAAAAATATCAACCCCTCATCACTGAAGCAGACCAAAAATGAACCCAACATGGCTCAGGGAAATTTTGAGGAAGAGGGGGCAGAAAGAATGTCAGAGCCACATGTTGGGTCATGATATGCAGAGACATTTATTGTACCAATAACTGTAGGCTAACTCCACAATGCATGACCCATATACCTCAACAAGGAGAGGCCAATGGGGAGGGGGTAGGACATGGATGAGCCTAATAATGGTACCAAACTGCCTGTATTTGCTGAATACAAAACTAATAAAAAAAAGAAAAAAGAAAAAAAAACTGCACATTTTTAGAATGTTTTTATGAGTAAATTTAATGTAATGAAAACAAAAATTGATAAAGAGATAGATGATCAATAGAAGAAGGGAAGAGATATATAGATAGATGATAGGTGATAGATAACTAGATAAGAAGGAACTTATTAGGAAAATTGCCTCATGTAATTATGGAGTCTAAGATGCCTCATGGCAAACTATATGAGCTCTAGAAGTAATATTTCCTCCATCATTTGTAGTTTAAAGACATTACACTGTGTTGTACTTAAAATCTATTATGTGGAAGCCTTCTAGTACATGTTGTCAGATACATTTGTTAGCTTCTTAACTCATTAAATAGTTTGCTGAGTTTACTGCAAACATGACTTCAAGGGGATCATGAAAATAATATTCTGCCTAATTTGCAACTCAACGTTTCAAACCTAATTCACTTTAGGAAAAGAATATGACCATAAGTGCTTTGGAATAGTGGTTTAAAACCTATCTCTTTAATATAATTGTTTTCTTTTAAATATAAAATTTCAATATCATCCAGGTAAAGTGGCTTCATAAGTTTAGGTCAAGAAAAACAAATCATTATTAAGAAAAAATTTAAAAAAATAGTTTTTAACAATAAAGAAAAACATAGACTAAAAAGTTTCAGCTTTCTTTGCTTTTTCTAAATATTTACCTATGTTTCACTCTTCAGAGAACTACCAAATTGCTTTCCACAGTGATATTGTCTTATATTCCTGTAATCAATTTTCCCATGCTTACTAACACATGCTCTCATATTGAAAATTTATTCATATATGTCTTCTCATAAATGTTCACTGGCATCATGCATCTCATTGTGTGTTTAGTTTGTATTTTATTAATTGCTAATAATTTTGAATGTCATTATATAACATTTCTGAAAAAGAAACCCAGTCAAATACTTTGCCCATTATTTAATGGGTTGTTTATCTTTTAATTTTTTAGTTATTCATTCTTTATATGACTTACAAGTTTGAGACTTAGCAAATGAATCATTTACAAATATGTGATTACATTCAATGGGATATTTTTTCACATTAATGTGCCCTTTGATACACAAAAGCTTTTTAATTTTGTAAAATTAAACTATATTTACCTTAATTGTTTATGAGTTTGGTTTCATATATAAGAACTTGTTTGGCCGGAGAGAGGGTTTAGCTGGTAAGGCACTTGCCTGCCAAGCCAAGGACCCAGGTGTGATTTCCTAGGACCCATGTAGAGCCAGATGCACAAGATGGCACATGCATCTGGAGTTTGTTTGCAGTGACCAAAGTCCCTGGCACACCCCATTCTCTCTCTTTCCTCCCCCCTCTCTATATCTCAAATAAATAAACAAAAATAAAATATTTTAAAAAGAAATTGTTACTTAATCCAAGTTCAGGAAGGTGTAAAAATAATATTTTCTCCTAAAATTATAGATTATAGCATTTACATTTAGGTATATGTTCCTTTTTGAGTTATGAATTCCTTCATGTTCTCTGTATTTATGTGGTTAATTGAGAATTAACTCTATTCCAAAATCCTACTGATTAAAGAAACTCTGAAGAATGCCAGCATTGATGCCAAAATAATCAATTCAATCATAATGACCTTAACAACACAAATAGCATTTCTGAGTCACTTAGAAATCATAATACTATGATGTGTTGAGCCTGAGACATTCTTAACCTCTATAAATATTTAACTCAATGAAGGAATGCAATCTAAATATTTTCAATATATTCCCCCTTCCAAGTGCCCATGCTCTCTAATTTCATTTCCTTTATCTCCCCAAGATTTGGGGAAATTGTTTGATTTACTTTAGCATTACCTAAAATAAGGTCACATTAGTGCTGATTGATTTCAGCCACAACAATCCTGCAATCAATATTAAAATGTGCTGTCCCCCATGAGCAGAAGATACAAAAATATGACATCACTGGGACTGTAAGAACTTCCCAGGTCAGGGATTATAAAGGATTCTTTAGGGACCATGTGCAAGCATGGAAACCCTCTCCATCCGGTTTTAGTCTAAATGAAGTAGTAGAGAATGCGCTATGGGCCTTTTACAAGGGAGACCCTTTAAAAGAAACAATATTGTGAAAGCTACTTCAACATAATACAGCTCAGCTTGGGCTCCTATGAGGATTACCATTATATTTCTGGTTTGTATTTTGAATGATGGGTTTGTGTAAAATATTTGTTTGAAAAATCTGTTTAATAATTAATTTTAACAATGGGTTTTGACTTTACAAAATTAAAGCATAGATATTCCTTACAGCTTTGAAATCCATAACCATTCTTATTAAACATGAAAATGTGAAGTCTTCTTTAACATTATTTAAAATTCTAAAGTAGGTATATATTTAGTTTTTGAGGATCTTATATGCATATAATATTAAAATAGTTTTCTTTTCAAATTAGATTGAAAGCCTCTAGTATTCCTTCCTTCTTATCCCAATTCCACTTTCAAGATCCCAAGAAATTGTATTGTTCCCAGTAATCTGTGTTAAAAAATCATCGGTCTACACTGTACAAGGTATCTAATACATCTTTTAATCTTTGTGATTTCAGTAGTTTCCATCTAAGTCAAAACCATGGTCCATGCAAACAGTGATCTATAAGTAAAGGCTTTAGGCATTGCTCTGCTGTAGGAAATTTTCTTTCAATATTAGCTTTAATAATTATAGCTATAGTTATCATTGGATCTGTATATACTGTACATATTACTTTGTTGGCCGTGTTTAATGCTCCTCCAATTCTGTTAGAGCCATTTGATTATGTTAACTCTTAGAGTACTGAGGTACAAAGATACCTTAAAAGAAGTGTATTATAAATATCCTCTTGTTACAAATTTTCTTCTCTGAATGGGTTTATGTTTGGAGGAAAGGGCTCATCTAATTTTAAATATGTAAATCGTGGAGACATGTGCCTGCCACAAATGCTAAAAAGAAGTTTTGAAGTGAGGGAGGAATGGTAGGAATATGAAATATACTAGCAGCCTAAAAAGAAGAAATGAAAACTCAAATATTCAGAAATTCAAATGTAACTATGTCATTAATTCAACACTGGCAGTTGCCATTGGGCAACAACAACAACAAAAAAATGAGAGTACTGATCATCTTTGCTTGAACAGCATAAAGCTGAGCTGTATTATAGCAGCAGCTCCTGATCATGGTCTCAGAGTGAGGAGGTGACGAGAAGATGCTCGCACTGTTCCCAGAAGCTGAGACCAAGAGCCACTGAGTAATGAGAAAGGGCTGGAACCCTGAAGGTTTGTTTCTTATTTATTTAATTGATAAGAGATCTGACCTTAGTTTTTTAGGACAGCAAGAGAACAGATGAGGAATATTTAAAGTATATTTAAAGTATATTTTATAAAAGGATTGGCCTAGAAGGGTTCAAGGCTCAGAGGGACTTGCAGACATGAAGAGGCAATGCTTCCCCCTGTGGTCCCAGAGAAAGGCTACGAAAATGGTCGAATCATACTACAACCTATGTTGATGAGGCAAGCAGGCAGGGAGAGAAGGGAGTTGGTGGGTGATGATCCTTGAAAGAGTTGATCTACTGACAACATCAAGCAAAGGTGGCTTAGAGTTTAAGAAACAGGAGGTGAAGTAAAAAGAAATAAATATATAAAACAGTGTTCACGATGGCCAACAAGAGAATATAACACATTATTTTAGAACATCAATCACCAGCTTAGTCAGGTTTTTTTTTTTTTTCTTCTCCCTAACAACATTAGAATAATGCCAGCAATGGCAGTGGGATTGGAGAGAAGGTGACAGATGTTAAAACTGTAAAAGTTCTGATGGTATTCAGGGCTTCCAGATGGTCACAGGGATCTTCCATTGGCTCTTCCATTTTTATCTTGTGAAAATGAGCCTTGCTAAGCCTGAGAATATTAAGTTCTAGAATATTAAACTGTGTGGTACTAAAAGAACCTCAGCTCTTTATTTACTTGAACTCACAGGATTTAATTCAAATGCTTGACTTACTTACATTTGATGGCAGCAAAACTTAAAGATGTGCCCAGTGCCAATAACTAATGAGTGTGGAGTGGGAAGAGCAGTACCAGGAAAAGGAAGGGCCATCAGAGGACATTGTGAGCACATCTCCACGGATGCTGAGTGCACAGGCATTCTTCTAGCAAAATGTTCTTTTGCAAGTTAGGACTATACAATTACTTACTATGTAAAATTTAATGAAAGGTGACCAGCTACTGATAATCTCATGTATAGTTTTGGTTCTGGGAATCCAAAGCAGGGCTTTCATGCATGGGAGACAATCGCTATGCTGTTGAGTGATGGCCCCATCCCAAATATATAAGCATTAATGACAGAGCTGCAACCTGAACATCAGTATGGTTTGTTGTGCAATGTATTTATTAGATCATAACTAAATATAGGTTCAAACTTTTATTTTATTTATTTTTTTATTTAAGAAAGAGAAGGGGGACAGAGATAGAGAGGGAGAGAGAATGGGTATGCCAGGGACTCTAGCCACTGCAAACCGACTCCAGATGTATGTACCACCTTGTGCATCTGGCTTAACGTGGGTACAGGGAATCAAACCCAGGACCTTAGGCTTTGCAGAAAAGTGCCTTTACTTCTAAATCATCTCTCCAGCTCTGAAACTTTTTAAGAAAGAACAAAATGGACTTAAAACTTAATTGGCTAATTCTGTAGTGGAAGTATTCTTCCTAAAACAGCCTTCAAAAATTCTTATAACTATATGAAATATTAAAATAATCTTGAAATCTCCTTGGGAAAGAAATGGCAATTTCAAGCTAGCTACTTCTAGGAGTACAATAAACTTCACTCTGCACACTGTGTATGTGGGGCCTTCGTTTGCTTCACTTTTAAGTTAAAACAGTTTCTTAAGGCCATATGTATATCCAAACTCCTGCTGTTTTCTGTTTTTATTTTTTAATTTTTTTTCCTTTCCCAGCCAGGAGGAAGTTAGAAGAAAATCTATATGATAATTACGTAGAATATACCTGTCTATAAACATATAATAGAGAGCTACATTACTCATTTGTTCAACATCACTAAACCCCTTCCCACATAGAGGCATTTGGTTAAAGATCCACTCCATTAACCAGATAGTTATTCAACATTTACGAGGTTCTAGGAATGAATATAGGCATGATTTATTGTGGTCTTTGTTGACCCTATTGTTTCTCTGCGTGTTCTAACTGAAGAAGAAGGTGAGGCTGAGTAGGAACATATGTGCACATTGGAGTCACCTACCCAGGGGTTCTGATTCCCAAGCACATGTGGGCGACTGACTGACTGCTGGTACTGTGGAGAGTGTTTAAGCTGCCATGACATTGGTTCAGAAAGTGTCTGAGCTAAAGCGGTAGAAAAGGGTCAATATGGCACAGTCAATGGTTAAGTGTCATCACTGATAGGAAATGGTGTTGGATTCAATGAGGACAATGACCAACTTATCTATTAATTTTAATTGCTCTAGCAATAGGTGCTTCAGGATCCAGAGCTAGAAGGGAATATCTTGGAGCCAATATACTACTGAATATAACAGATACATATCTAGTTATCCAGAAAAGTACTTATATATGGAAAAATTCTTATAATACTAGTAACAGCTTGTTGTCTTTGCAGACCATGATTGGCTTATTATTATCTACAGCCTGGTTTATACAGACTTAGAAGATTTAGGACTAAAGTTCCAGTTGAAAATATTTTATGTTCTTCATTTTTATTAATGACATGCTTGCTTTCATAGAGTTTATTTATGTTCTCTTGTTTTAAAGTCTTCTGATTCGGTGCTCAAAGTTGCACATTTCAATTTTAGCCATTGAAACAAAGCTCATGAAGCATTCACAGGTGCCACAATACATCAGCAAACCAGAACTGTTGTGACCCTTGGTCATAAGCATTGAAATATGATGAAAATATGATACACAGTCTGAAGGAAGATTGACAGCTGTGAGCTCATTCTCAGTGTAGAGTTAGAAATGGAGGCAGACAGCTGGAGAGATGGCTTAGCTGTTAAGGCGTTTGCCTGTGTAGAGTCCTTGGTAAACTGGGTTATGCTGAATTCCTGGAATTTAAAAGTGATAGTAGCTGGTCAACAAGAAATTAGTGCTGTACTTCCATCACCTTTCATCTCTCTCTCTCTCTCTCTCTCTCTCTTTTGTTTTTAGATAGACTGATTTCCCAGCCCATTCAAAAGAGAAATGTTATAAATAAAAAAAAAAAAAATTCACTGGACTGAATTTTTAACTTTTTTATTCCGTGGGTAAAAAAACATTCAATTGTGCATATGTTGACAATCTTTGCATATCATACATTCCTCTAGGAAAATGTAAAGTTCAGAAGCTATATAAAACTTCCTTCTTTCCAAAAACACCATGATCTCTGTTAAATATGTTGAAAATATCTAGCATTCACTGTTTTTCAAATGAAGATTCTAATAAAATTCTTAGGAAAAAAAAAATGTCTCTTACCCAGTGAATTAGAGAAGACTTTGGAGAATCACTTGGTTCTATTCAAACTGAGCCTCAGAGAAAGCATAATGTTAAAAACTGGTTCTTGACTGTCCCTAAAACCATATCTATTGGAAGGTTGGTCCCCAGCTGGTGGTATTACGGACCAATAGAACCATTAGGAGGTAGAGCCTGGTTGGATAAAGTATACCACTGGGAGCGTGCATTTGCAGGGAATGTTGTGATATCATCCCTTTCTGTTTCCCCTGCTTCCTGGCCACTGCGAGCTGAGCAGCTTTGCACTGACACCTGTTCCATGAGAAGGCATTTTGTGTCATCACAGGCAAATAAGTAACAGAGTCAAGCAACCATGGATTTAAACCTCTGACACTATGAGCCAAGATGATTGTCCTTCTTTAAGTTCATTTACTTTTAAAATATTTTGTTCTTATTTATTTATTCATTTGACAGAGAAAGAGAGAGAGAGAGAGAGAGAGAGAGAGAGAGAGAGAGAGAGAGAGAGAGAGAGAGGAGAGAGAGAGAAATGGACACACCGGGGCCTCCAGCCATTGCAAATGAACTGCAGATGCATGCCGCCCCTTGTGCATCTGGTTAATGTGGGTATTGGGGAATTGAACCTGGGTCCTTTGCCTTAGCAGGCAAATGTTTTAACTGCTAAGCCATCCTCCCAGCCCCTAAGTTCATTTTCTAATATTAGTCACAGTGATAGAAAGCTACTAAAAGTACTCCATCTGATAGAGGAGGGCTAGGTATTCTGCATAGGGGCATATTAGAAGAAAAAGAACACAAAATAAGAAAGTAGACAAGCCTATCTGAACAATAAGAGCTTTAAGTAAAAGCACTTAAGAAACCTTTATTTGGGAATCTTCCAAAATTTCCCTCAATAGTTTCAAGTAACATCTTAGTTACATAGCCTTCTAACAACCTTGAACATTTTTGGTAGCTTTTTCTTCTCACTGTTCCACTAGAGTAAAACAGAGTTCCAAGGGGATCTGTTGAGACTTGCTGTGTGACTTTATGTAAAGGAATGAGTGTTTCTGTCCAGCAATAATCCTTAACATAATATTTCAGTCTTGGGACCTTTCTCCTGATGACATAAAATTTCAAAATGCACCATGTGTGTCTAAATAGATAAACGAATGAAGAAGAGGTCATTTGACCATTGTGCATGGTGTGTAGGTACCCTGTAGGGAAACTACATTAGAGATTTGTCATAAGATGTTCAATATTCTTTGTAAAATTCTTCAAGAACACATTTCTGATAAATAACCCTCATGCACATGATCAAAACTGAACCCAAATGGCAATGGTACTATAAAATTCTACATCCTAAAAGAAAGACTAACTGTTTAAACCTTCATCAGGTCCTTAGAGGGAACACCTGAATCACATAGCCCTGGAGAATGTATAATGAAGACTAACCTTAATCTCCTGTCTCTCTCTCTCCCTCTCCCTCTTCTCCCTTGTCTCTTTATCTCTTTTATATTACGTATCTTTTTCTTCTTTCTTTTCCTCGGTGCTGGCCTGTAATTCCCAGTACCAGCATGTGGTTGACAACCATAATGAGCTGTTGATCAGAGAGGCCTACAAGTTTTCCCTAAAGAAGACAGATTTCTGTCAGAGTACTTGATGACCCTCCGAAGGTTAGTAGACCATACTGCTGAAGAAACCATATGCTGTTGATACAGAACATGGAGAGACCTATCTGGAACCTGGAGGAGAGCCAGTCCCCAGACAGTTCGTCTAGTGCCAGAACGTGCTACTACATGAGCAACAAGGGGAAAATGACCAACATCTGTCCAAGCAACTCATGGTATAAGCTACTCAGTAGCAATCAACCTGATGTGATGCTCACACAAGTGCAATAGTGGCACCCAGCCATGGTGGGTAACCAACTGCTTTTTATTTGGCTAACTGATCTGCTCAGTGGAATTGAACCCATAAATGGAACTGGGAAACAAGTCAGAACCATATCCAAAGGATGAGTTCACTCTCCTTTACCAAGCTCCCAATAATTATGGGCTACAAGAGGGCCTACACCTTTGAAATTCTCCCCAAAATAATAAAGGTTATCCCATTTATCTGGTGCTAACTTCACTTGCCACTGGAGGATCTGCTTCTCTTTTTAGATGGATGCAGATCCTGAGGAGAGAATCAGCCTATTGCACCTCACCAGGGACCCAGCTGAAGCCAAGAGTAATTGGGGAAATGAGCAAGAATGCTGCTTTCTTGATGAACCTGGTACCAGCACAAGGGTGAAGGAGAAAGACACAGAGAACAGTCAACTCCTACCAAACCAGAGATCCAGAGACACAGAGGCTCCCAAGACCTCATCACTGAAGTAGACCTAAAATGAACCCAACTTGGCTCAGGAAAATTCATGCAAGAGGGGGCAGAAAGATTGTTAGAGCCACATGTTGGGACATTATGCACAGAGACATTGTCTCTTACCCATAACTGATGGATAACTCCACAATGCACAACCCACATTCTCCAATGAAGAGGGTCCCTACAGAGGGGGAAGGCAGGGAAGAAGCTAATGGCACCAACATGGTTGCATACACACTGTGTACATAACTAATTTTAAAAAATTGTGAAGAATAAAAAACTCAGTGGGTCGCACAAATACACAAGGGAAAAAATGAACCTCAAAGTAGAAGAGGGACTATCTAGGAAGAAGGAGTTTAGTAGAACAGGCATAGGGGAGGGGAACAATAGAAGTTAATGGGAGCGTATTATAGTAAAAACAAATTATATACCTATATAAAAAATTGTCAACAAAAAATGAAAAGAACACCTTTAGTATCTATAAATCTGTCATTTGGCCATCTAATTCACTTGAATCATGGGGCATGTAGAGTCCATGATAGAGGGGAACATATCTTCAGTTCTCAAACAATTGCACATAAAATATTTTAACTTTAAACATTCTGGTGTCCATATTAAAGACTGATATTTTCCATCTGCTTATTATTTCTTTGACATCGCTATATAATCAGAAATGCAATAGAAATTATTCAACTTTTAAATATTTGATCTATAATCCATGTGGCAGAAAGTATATTTTTGTAAGAAAATAAGATCCAGAATATAATATGTATAAAAGATTTGTATACATTTCAAAAGATAGTGTCTTTAGAAGAAAAGGAATAAAAAATGAGAATTGAAATTACTTGACCAGTTTAATCAAAAAAGCCCTTTCAACCAAATAATTTGGATGCTGAAGTCACTGTGGGCTTGAATAATTTTAACTAGTGAAACATAGAGATAAATGCTAAACATTTGAATGAGTGCATTACATACTTTTAAATTGTTAATTAGAATTTTCAATCTTAATACTATTCTAAAAATGAAGCAAAATGGGTGGTTCTAATGACTGCTATAGATATAGATATCTTTGGTAAGAGCTCAAAACATCAAAAAGCAACTTACTTTATTTTATATGAATTTAAACTTGTGTATAAAGTTTAATTGATGTGACTATCAAATTATGCAAAGTCTTTAATATTATTGTACCCGATTTTTCTTTCTCGAACTTAATATTTTGGTATAATTACATCAGGCATTTCTAAGGATGATACATTATTATGGCTAGAGGTGATGTGTTTGTCACTCTTGCAGTTTTCTTCTCCTTTCTCTATCTGTTTACTATCCTGAGTTCAGTATTTCTTATTAGAAATGTGCTATCATCCATTCAATAAATATTTCTTTAAACCTCTGTGCACTTCTTTGTTTTGACGAAGCCAGTGCAAATAAAATAGAAAATTGTTCTCACTCTGGTGATATTACAATCCAAGCTGGGAAGGGCCATGCAATGGGTGACAAAACAAGGAAATAATTTCAAAAAAGATGATAGTTTTACGTGAAGGAGGAAGCCGAGCTCTAAAATTTATCTTCATATAAAGTGTATGCAATCAATTCTCTTTGTTAGTCTTGCTATCTGTACCTCTGCTTCAAGACAGAGGGATTATTTGTGAACCCTGCCCAGCACCTCTTCCATTGTATTCAAACCTGTATCACTCTGGAATTTCTTCTGAGCTTATAAATAGTGTAATCCGGGGTGTGTAGACCAATTACACAGTCACATGAGGCTCCAAACTTCTTGTACAGTGTCCAAACTTTGAGCGAATTCATTTGGCTTGTTGTCAGTGGGTTGACATCGGATATCAAGCTTCTGGCAGGAGCCTGCATGAAGTCATCTCTCCCACCTTCACTTGACCTCGGCCAGCTGTGGAGCTCAGCTGCAGTGTTTCATAATACATCAAGGCGCATCAATTCCATGCCAGTCCTGCCTTCCGTCCTTGCAGAGCTCCACTAAATAAAGATAGAAAGCAAACCTCAGTGATCATAGATCAATGTTTTCACACCATTCCAATGCCGATTAGGTTTTCTACTAAATATAATTTTCATTTGAGCAAACCCTTTCCAAAAGCAAAGCAAAACAAAACAAAACAAAAAAGCATATAATATAATATCTGACACTATATTGAACATGTAAAAATCATTTTATCTGGGTCAATGACAAATTTCTATTTTTACATGTCAATCAGTATCAGAAGCAAGGTCAAAATTATAGTGTGTTAAAAGTCATCATAAGAACACAAGAAGTGTTTTCATGTTATCAACACATAGAATATATGAGTGGGAAATATGCATGCTTCAGGCAAGTTTAGAAAAATATACTGATGTAGTACATCTAATTGATTTATCTGAAGATTTGTTAAATGGGAATTATATTGTTTGATGCCAGCCATTGTGAATGTACAAATGTAAGAATAAATACAAAATTAATATTTAAACAAATTTTAAAGGAATTTGAGACAAATTTTAAACTGAAAACAAAACTCCAAAGGAAACTAACACTAACAGTTTCAATGACCATAAAGATGATCAAAAGTGAACCCAATTATTGAGAATCTACTTCGCATGTGCACGTCATTTTGCAAGGCGTGACTGGAGGAGGAGAGGTTGTTGTTCATACGTTGGATGATTCATTGATTATGGTTTTGTGGAGGTCTGGGCAAAGTATTGTGGACTCTCAGAAGCTTTTGTAATACGAGAGATCACTTGCTGATTCACAAAATTCAGTGGTGTTCACTAGAATAAACACCCTTTGCCAACAGGATGGCTGGACTATTTTTTAGTTTTTTTTTTTATTTGAGAGAGGGAAAAGGGGGGCGAGAGAGAGAGAGAGAGAGAGAGAGAGAGAGAGAGAGAGAGAGAGAGGGAGGAGAAAGGATAGCTGTGCCAGGGCATCTAGCCTCTTCAAAACAAACTCCAGATGTATGTACCACCTTGTGCATCTAGCTTACATGGGTCCTGGGGAATCAAACCAAGGTCCTTTGGCTTCACAGGCAAGCATCTTAACAGCTAAGCCATC
The DNA here is from genome assembly GCF_020740685.1 of Jaculus jaculus. Taxonomy (NCBI): domain Eukaryota; kingdom Metazoa; phylum Chordata; class Mammalia; order Rodentia; family Dipodidae; genus Jaculus; species Jaculus jaculus. The sequence goes on along the minus strand of NC_059113.1, from coordinate 96,710,291 downwards.
TCTCCAGCCCCAGAACAGCTGAATTTATGAGACACGAAGGAGGGCATTCTTCCTTCTCTTGATATGTCTCAGCATCCTGAAGGTTGTCCAACTCTGGGAACTCACCAACTCTCATTTCATCCATTAAGGTTGGAACAAAGAACAAACCTGAAAATTCTGTCAAACCCAGTGATGTATGGCTGCTGAGAAATTCAAATTGCTTCAAGTGTGGAAGCCAACAAAGTAATGTCTAACTATACAATGAGCTCACAGCATCATGAGCCTGATCTTTATGTGAGCTTCATTCTATATTCATGGGGGAGAGCCAAGCATGAGTTCATTGAAGAAATGGTGATGTGCTTTAGCTGAACCCTCTAGCTTCCCAGAGTTCAACCAGATGGCTATGGACCCACTAGAATGTTCTCAGATATAGCACCACTTTCCCACACAACCCTTGTAATGATGGGCAGGTAACACAGGGAGAAGAATGTCTGAATCAAACTCAAATTACTGATGGACTGGCATTCCCAAGTGCCCTAGCATCTTATCAATTACGTTCATGGTGGCTTATGCTCAACAGGTTCATAAAGTCTGGCTGCCCTCTGTAAGTTTAAGAATGCCACAGAGCCTTGCTATGGCATCTGTCTTGAGTAAGTTGTCAAACATATGCATTTTACAGGTAAGAAGAAACTTTTGTTGAGAAGGTGGCTTACATGGACAGCAAATTATTCCCTGCAACTTTGTTTAAAAAGCACTTGGCATATGTGAAAGCAAATGAGCTCATGTTGGAAGCCTTCATTAGCATTAGGCAAAAATAGTAAGAGACAAACTGTAAGCTTTATAAAAGTAGAATCTATGCCCAATGAGAGATTCAAGCCAATTGTGGTCATTGGAAAGAGCTTTTACAAAACCATAGCTGTACAGAGAACTATTGTGGGAAGCAAAATGTAATGAAGTATATCTGTAGCTTTATCCCCTTTCCACCACTGAGAAAGGTATGGAATACCCTGAGAATTAATGGTGAATACTCATCAGTGGCCTGTACTGAACACAGAAAGAAAGTATCTAAGGAAAATGAAGAGGACAAGGATTTATGAAGAAGCTGTTCTTATAAGTATGGTGTCACAACATTAGCCAAAAGAAATTCTCCTTTCCCTTGACACAAGCCTGTTGTCTTTTTTCCCCCTCACATGTAACATTTCTGTACAAAGTACATAATTTCCAATGAAATTTGTATTTCTCATAATCAATGAACAATTTTTTTACTGATTATTCATTGAAAAAATATTTATTCATTGAAAAAAATTTCTAGCTTGCTTGTTTGAATTGAAACTCAACTGAGTATCCTGTGTTTTCATTGTCTTAATCTGCAAATCCTACCAATACTTCTATTCAGTTCATCACACCCCGAGATAGTAGGCAGAGAAAAGAATTGTAATAAATATCAGTGTCCTAGGAAAACACTGCCAAATGATTCTAGTTGGCCTGGATACCTCTGGCTAACAAGAGGCTCAGTTTCACTGTTGAAATAATTGTTCTGACTTGTTTGTTTTGCTCAATCCCCATATCTTCACACTGGCCATCTCCCCAGAACAATGGCTGTCTTTTCCTTAACGATTTACGTGCTAGGTGAAGTGGTCTCCTGGAGGACTGTCACAAGTGAGAGCCCATTCCTGTCTTGTTCTTAGAGGGCATTTTCCTCCATGGGAAGCAACAGAGTCAGTATTCAGGTTTTTGTTGTTTATTTCTATTCCTCAGAAGAATATTGGGCAAATATTTTCTTTTTTTTTTTCCTTTTGTTAAATCATCCTCTTGGTTTGGCTCAGTAAATTTTAAACTATGAATGCTTTGGATATTAAGTAGAATGTTAGCTATAAAATATTGCTGTTTTCTGTGCTTTCACACATTTACAGTGGGAAAGAATGTTTTCAAATATGTATTGCCTTGGACAGACTTAATGAGTTAGCTATAAGGAATAGAAAAAATAATGTAAGCCTTCTGTATTATTGTATACTCTGAAAATTCTTGCACTTAAAAAAATCCATGATTGATTGATGCAAGTCATGGAAATGTATCAAGTGTAACAGCTTTCAAGCACTATTTCACAAATTGCACACATTTTCTTTCCCATGTAAAGATTTAAATTGGCAATCAATTATATCTGTTTTAGTTTCAGCAAATTATATAAATAACTTTGATGAAATATAAAATTTCTCACTAACACATCAAGTGTTGCAACACATTTTCATCTTTACTACACAGATCATATTTAGAACACAGAATGTACCTAGAATGCAAATGATAAAGCAGCTATTGAAATGCCTTTCATATGCCAGGAAAATTAGAAGCAACCCACTGTAGTTTGGAATCAAAAGTTTCCAAGTGATAAGACAAAATACTGGGAATTTGCTAACAATGATGATAAGTCTTCCAATAACTCTACTTTTTTTAAAAATATTTTTTGTTCATTATTTATTTATTTATTTGAGAGCGACAGACACAGGGAGAAAGACAGATAGAGGGAGAGAGAGAGAATGGGCGCTCCAGGGCTTCCAGCCACTGCAAACGAACTCCAGACATGTGCGCCCCCTTATGCATCTGGCTAACGTGGGACCTGGGGAACTGAGCCTCGAACCGGGGTCCTTAGGCTTCACAGGCAAGTGCTTAACCGCTAAGCCATCTCTCCAGCCCAATAACTCTACTTTTTGAGACAAGGTCTCACTACATAGCCCTGGTTGGCCTCAAACTATATAGCCTTCCTGCTAGGCCTCTGTTACCATGCCCAGATATAATAAAGTTGGTAAGTATATTTAAAAAGAAAAATAAATATTATGAAGTAATACATCAATATGCGGATTATGGCTTGGGATTTACTCTGTATGCTATTGCATATAGTATTATGCTGCAATGCATTTCTTCATAACTGATCACAATCATTTAATTTGTTGTAAATTCGTTCTTATTTATGACATTATTCTAAATGCACTGGCAACTGCTTTTATTTTTCTTATATCTTTAAGACTGGCATTTCTCATTGCAGTTAAACTTAAATTTAAAATTTATCTCACTTGTCAGCTAACAGAAAACAGTAATAATTTTTACTCAATAAATTTTCATTGTTTTCTAGCTAAAATAGTATGCATGTTATCCATGTACATCGAATATATGCCACTTATTCCTTGTGTTGAACTTTTCACATTTAAAAAAACTTTACTTCAGATTCTGTTGACATGCTCTTGTAATATGCTTTAGTAAAAATGATAAGCGAGAAGGTTTCAGAAATTTGTTTATTATCTGAAGTTAGGTATGTTTCACAGATAGCTGAGGGAAATATCCAATGCCAATGAGCAATAATTAGAGGCAGACATAAAAGTCAAAGGGATGAAGGCTGAAGAGATAGCTTAGTGATTAAGGTGCTTGCTTATGAAGCTTAGGGAGCCAGGTTTGATTCAATAATACCCACATAAGCCAGATGCACAAGCTGGCACATGTGTCTGGAGTTCCTTTGCACTGGCTAGAGGCCCTGGCACACCAATTTTCTCTCTCTTTTGTCTCTTACTCTCCCGATTTCTCTGTTTCTCAAATAAATAAATAAAATAAAAACTATTTAAGAGTAAATTTAAAAAGAGATAGATAAGATGAGATTTTGATTTGGTTTGGAATAGTTTTATGATCTTATAGCACAAAAATGGAATAGAAGAGTTTAGTTTTACCTATTTTTTTATTTTGATCTTCTGTGTTACAAAACTAAAACATAATCTATGAATCTGAAGAAATAGAGATGGGCTCAGTCAAAACAGCATAAATGTAGGTCACATAGCAATGTTTTTTATTTAAATATGAGTGGGTGATTTGTGCCTTATTACACTTGTAGAACTTCATTCTTTCAGAAACACAACATTCTAATTTTTGCCCCTCCCCCCCCCTTTTTTTTTTGCTTTTCAAGGTAGGGTCTCACTCTCCAGAAACACAACAGCATTTTAAGAAGAAAATATGAACCATATTTTTTTATTATGTCTTACCAAATACCCACTTTCACTTAGGGTTCATTTAATTGGTAGTTTGCTATGCCTTATTTCAGTTCTCCCAATTCCATTTAAAAATAACTAAATTAGAGGAAAATTGTCTTTAAAATATTTTTATTTATTTATTTGAAAGAGAGACAGAGAGAGAGTGGGGGAGAGACATATGGACATGCCAGGGCATCTTGCCACTGCAAATTCCAGATGCATGTGCCTCATGCGTATCTGGCACACATGGGTTCTGATTAATCAAACCTGTGTCCTATGGCTTCAAAGGCAAGCACCTTAACCACTAAGCAATCTCTTCAGCCCCCAAATTGTCTTTTCGATACAAGATTCAAAGAACATCATATTTAGTGAGACTACATATATTTGTAATAATGTCCTTCATTCATAAATATAATATAATAAAAGTGAAAAGACAAAAACACATGATCATTTTGATAGATGCAGAGAAAGCCTTTGAAAAAATACAGCATCATTTCATGATCAGAACATTTGAGATAATAGGCATGGAGGGTTTATATCTCAACATAATAAAGGCTATATATAAAGCACATAAAGCCCAAATAATACTTAATGGGGAGAGACTGAAGGAATTCCCATTGAGATCAGGAGCTAGACAGGGTGCTCACTCTCACCTCTACTCTTCAACATAGTATAAGAAGTCCTACTCCAAGCAACAAGACAGGAAAAAGAAATAAAGGGGATACAAGTTGGAAAGGAAGAAGTTAAGTTAGCCCTATTTGCAGATGACATGATTCTGTACATAAGTGACCCGAGACCTTCCATCTCAAAACTTTTAAAGGTGATGAATTCCTTCAGCAAATATGAGGATACAAGATCAACACACACAAACCAGTAGCCTTCCTATATGCAAAGGACAAGATACAGAGCAAGAAGTTAGCTACATTGTCCCGTTTTTAATAGCAACAAAAAAACAAACAAAATACCTTGGAATAACATTAACAAAGGATGTGAAAGACTTATATAATAAAATCATAAAAACACTCAAGAAAGAAATTGAGGAGGACTTGAGAAGATGGAAGGACCTCCCATGCTCCTGGATAGGCAGAATTAGCATTGTGAAAATTGCATTTCTACCAAAAGCAATGTGCAGATTGAATGAAATACCAACAAAAATCCAGCATTATTCTTCACAGAGATAGACAAAATGATCTCAAAATTCATATGGAATGGCAGCAGGCCTCCAATATCCAAGCATATCCTCAGCAAAATACACACCTCTGGATGCATCACCATACCGGATCTCAAGCTATATTATAAAGCCATAGTAATAAAAATAGCATGGTAGTGGCATAAAAACAGGTCTATAGACCAAGGGAACAGAACTGAGGATCTGGACTTTAGCTCAAGTGACTATAGCTACTTGATCCTCAACAAAGGTCCTAATAATGTACACTGGGGAAAAGACACCATCTTCAACAAATGGTGCTGGGCTAACTGGATAAACATATGCATAAAAATGAAACTAGATCCACATATCTCACCATGCACAAAAATCAAGTCCAAATGGATCAAAGACCTCAATATGAGACCAGAAACTGCTACTATTGGAAGTAAAAATAGGAGGAACTTTCCACAATATGGGAGTGGGAAAAGACTTCCTTATCAAAACCTGAGTAACTCAGGAGCTTAAATAATCACTTATCCATTGGGATGTCATGAAACTGAAACATTTTTTCACATACAAACATACAATAATCAGAGCCAATAGGCTACCCACAGAATGGGAGGAAATTTTTGCCAACTATACAACTGACAGAGGCCTAACTTATAGAATCTATAAATAACTAACAAATGTAAATAATGAAAAATCAAGCAACCTGCTCATAAAGTAGGGCAGAGAACTGAACAGGGAGTTCTCAGAGGAAGAAATACAAATGGTAAACACACACTGAAGAAAATGTTCAACCACCCTAACCATCAGAGAAATGAAAATTAAAACACTTATGGGATTTCACCTTACTACAGTAAGGATAGCAAACATTTAAAAAAAAAATCAAATGAAAACTAATGTTGTCGAGAATGTGGAGAAATAGGAACGCCTCATTCACTGTTTGTGCAAATGTGAGATGATACACCCACCACGGAAAGCAACATGGAGATTCCTAAAATGGTTGACTGTAGAATTACCAACAGACCCAGTTATTCCCTTTCTGGGCATTTACCGTAAAAGCTCCATGCCTCAGTTCAGAGATATGCTTGAACATGTTTATAGCTGCTTAATTCATAATAGCTAAAAACTTGAATCAATCCAGATGCCCATCATTGGATGAATGGATAACCAATATGTGATATATCTACACTATAGAATTCTACTCAGCAGTAAGAAAAAAAAGAATGAAATTTGTAGAAAACTGTTCTCACTTGGAATAGATCATACTCAGTGAACTCACCCAATCACAGAAAGACAATCATCACACAGTCTCACTCATCTTCGGGTCCTAACTTGGACAGCCTGAGATGCTGTCCATCCCTAGTAGGTATCTTGAAGACCTGACAATAGGGAGGGCAGGGCTGGAGGGCAGTGTAAGGCTGGGGGAGAGTCATAAAACTGGACACAAATGGAAATGTTGCCACAGTATCCTACGTCCTGGAAGATAGACTAAAAGGTTGAACCCTCATCAGGACCTTACAAGGAATACCTGAATCAAAGGGCCCTGGAGAGTATGAGATGAAGCCTAACCTTAACCTCTTCTTTTTTTCTTTCTTTTTTGTACTTTCTTTCTTTTCCCTTGGTGCTGGCCTGAAACCCCCAGTACCAGGATGTGGTTAACACCCACAGTGAGTTGTTGATCAGAGAGACCTACAAGGTTTCCCAAAAGAAGACAGACTTCTGTCAGAGCACTTGACTACCTACCAGAGATTAATGGTAAAACCCTCCTTCTGAAGACACCATGTGCTCTCAGTAGGGAACATGGAGAGACCTGCCAGTCACCAGACATTTAGCCTGAGTATTTCCAGAAGGTGCTACATGAGCTACTGGGGGAAAGTGGCCAGCACTTGTCTGAGCAACTCAAGGTCTGTGCTACTCAGAAGCAAACAACCTGACATGATGCTCACACAAGTGCAATAGTGGCACACAGCCATTGTGGGTAACCAACTGCTTTTGGATTGGCTAACAGATCTACTCAGTGGAAAGGAACCCATATCTAGGACTGGGAAGCAAGTCAGAATCATATACAGATAATGAGTTCATTCTCCAACATCAAGCTCCCACCAATCTTGGGCTACAGGAGGGCCTCTCTAAACTAACAACAATGGTTATCTAATTTAACCTGTGCTGACTTCACTATCCATTGTAGAATCTGCTTCTCTTTTTCAGATGGAAGCAGGACCTGAAGAGACAAAAAGCTCATCACACTTCACCAGGACCCCAGCTGAAACCATAGAGGAACTGGGGAAAAGAGCAAGAATGCTGCTTTCTCAGTCAACCCGACATCAGCGCAAGGGTGAAGGAGGTAGATGCTGCGGACACTCAACTCCTACCAAACCAGAGATCCAGAGGTATAGAGGCTCTTAAGAGGCCATCACTCAAGTCGACCTAAAATGAACCCAACGTGGCTCAGGGAAATTCACAGAAGAGGGGGTAGAAAGATGGTTAGAGCCAAAATTTGGGACATTACACAGAGAGACATTGCCTATTCCCCATAATTGATGACTACCCCTGTAATGCATGACCCCCCAATCCCCATGGGGATAACTGGCATCTCCAACAAGGAGGCAGGGATAAGGGTAAGTATGGTACCAAATGTGCTAGTTATATACTATGTCCATAACTAATAAAATTTAATAAATAAAAATAAATCAATAAAAGTGAAATGAAAGCATGTATCCTTTACAAATTATGATTAGTGTTTTTGAAGAATGGGTACATTTAAACAATGAGGGCCTGGAATACTTTGTTGTAAGAACTACAAAGAATATTGAAATAATAGAAATAAATTTCACCAACTGATAGTTTTTCTGTAGTACAAAGCATTTGAAAAATGTATCAGTGCTAACATGCATGTATGGAACTTAAGGATAGATTAATAACAGGAAGAATATTGATTAGAAAAAATATGCTTGTTGGAATCAGTGTAGGTTTGGTTCCAAGAACTGAATGAAAATTGAGGAATGACTAGTATTTCAGACTTCTAACTTCAAAGCCTGTTCATAAAATGGAAGGTGTAGACAGGTCAATAATTTATAGGACATATGTAGCTAATGAAAAGGTTTCTGGTCTCACTTAAAGTAGATCCAATAATCTGTCCTTCTGCAAGTAAGAATTTCTTATTCTCATCCATAATGAATGGAAGGCCAGTTAACATTTAACTGGCACACGATTGCAAAGTACTTTGCAAATATAAAATATGATGTAAGTGCCATAGAATCCATTACTTCATACTCAATCTTCAAGCAACAATTAATGAACAATGCAATATTATAGCAGAGCCTTGCTAATGGAAATTTAACTTCACTAAAGCTTTGGAAGATTTCAGAACATTACATAGTTGTTGAAAGTCAAATTGAATTTTAATTCATCCAGTATTTATGCTATTTGGTTGTCTGTTTAAATAGATAATATTTTGTACATACATGTGTATATGCATGTGAAAAATCTTTCATTTCCTGTATGAAGTCATAATGTTCATTCTAGGATTTATGTATTTATTGCCTCCTAAGAAACACCAAACAACCTGCTATGCTGGGTATTTTGTGTGATTTGCAATAGAATCAGCCTTTAGATGGAACCAAATAATACTTATCTCACTAAAGTGAGATTTGGATGGAAATATTGGAAGCTGGGAAAGCTGAACATTACTAAGTGTACGGCCCCAGATTCTACCACACAAACCAAGAAGAGGTTACATGTGTTATGAATCATAAAAAATAAATCATTCATTTTGTTTCCACAATGTTTGGACAGATAATACCAGCCTTCATAGTTACACCTGTATTCACTGCCTGGTGCTTTTGGGTTACTCCTTTCTTGAGACAAAAATATGTAAAAAATCGAACACAAAAAGCCACTATTGTGGTTGGAATAAATGATCTCCAGTATGTTTAGTATTTTATTACTTTGTAGTTGGCATTTGCAGCCACCTTGCTGAAGGAAGTTTCACTGGGTGGATCTTAAGGTGTGGTGGTGGGTTTGAGATTTCAATCTAAAGATATACAAAGTGTGCTCTGCTGTGTGGCTTTTGGCTTTGGGCTTGTTCTTCTCTCTCAGCTTGGACCTGTGAAAGCCTGTCAACTACTTCTGCCTTTTATGGAAATTCCCCACTGATCTGTAAGCTTCAATAAATAGCCCTTCCTCCAAAACTATGTCTCTTTTGGAAGTTCATCTCAGCAAACCTGAAGCTGTCTAATACAGAAGTTGGTACAGAGAGTGGGGTGAGATGAACCTGATCATGTGGATGCTGATCTTTTGCAACTCTTCTTTTGGAGGAATGGGCATGGCCTTGGTGCTTACAACTGAAGTCTTTCATTCCTTTATAACGCATTCATAGTGGAATTCAGTCTCATTAGTGTTACACACAGTTGGCGTTATGACCCATCTCTCTCTGTATGGTATGTCCTATTCCTCTCATACACACTTACACTCTAAGCACAAGATTTGTACGCATAAGACTCTTTTTTTTTTTTTAAATTTTTATTTATTTATTTTTTATTTGAGAGCGACAGACACAGAGAGAAAGACAGATAGAGGGAGAGAGAGACAATGGGGGCGCCAGGGCTTCCAGCCACTGCAAACGAACTCCAGACGCGTGCGCCCCCTTGTGCATCTGGCTAACGTGGGACCTGGGGAACCGAGCCTCGAACTGGGGTCCTTAGGCTTCACAGGCAAGCGCTTAACCGCTAAGCCATCTCTCCAGCCCGTGTAAGACTCTTTCCACCACCCACAACTTGCCTTCTGGAGTGGCAAGCCAAGTTTTATGAACTATTCTGATGAGAGCTTGAAAATGCTAAGTGCAAACAATATTGAATTTCAAGTACTTCAGCGTTTTATTACTTTGTAGTCTGCCTCTTGCAGTCACCTGACTGGAGGCAGTTTCACTGCATGGATCTTAAGGTGTGGTAGTGGGTTTCAGATTTCAATCTACAGATATGCAAAGTGTGCTGTGCTGTGTGGCTTCTGGCTTTGGGCTTGTGCTTCTCTCTCTCTTCTTGGACCCGTGAAGGCAGGGCAGCATCTTCTGCCATTTTGGAACTTCCCCTGGATCTGTAAGCTTCAATAAATATTCCTTCCTCTATAATTGTGCCTGGTTTAGAAGTTCATCTGAGAGATCCTGAAGCTGTCTGATATAGCCACATTTTCTCATACTTTGAACTGCCAGGTATCCACAGGCAAATGAGGTAAAGGTGAATTCTCAGACTGAGTCTCAGGAAGCAAGCTGTTCTTTGAGTGAACCAAATCATTGCCAAGCATGTAGGCCTTGCCATTAATAGCAGAAAGTCACACAAACATGTGATCAATGATGTCCTTCTACTGTAGGCACTTCAATTATTAAATATATCTTCAGATACAGGTAGTGATGGTAACTTTGTTGCAATTCAATAGGTTCTGCTGATAAATTAAATCTCCATTTAGGAAATCCTCCAAAATAAGTTTAGGTCACTATGCTAGAATTCTGTTGAGGCAGAAAAAAAAAAAGACATTAAGTAGGTTAGACCATGAGTGGCTTGGACAGATATTAGTCATTTTCCCCAGTCACCCATGTAGCACCTTTTGGCACTAGACATGCTGACTGTCTGGGGACTGGCTCTCTCCTGGCTTCCAGCCATGCTGTTCCATTTTACATGTCAGCTGCATATGGTGTCTTCAGCAAAGGGGTCTTACCACTAACCTTTAGTGGGTCATCAAGTACTCTGACAGAAATCTGTCTGTCTTTTAGGAAACCTTGTAGGTTTCTCTGATCAAAAGCTCATTGTGGATGATAGCCCCATGCTGGTACTGGGTGTTACAGGTCAGTGCCCACTAAGAAAATGAGGAAAAATATAACTAATATAAATAACCTGTTGTGATGCCCACACAAGTGCAATAGTGGCACACAGCCATGGTGGGGAACCAACTGCTCTTGGTTTGGCTAACTGATCCCCTCAGTGGTACAAGACCCATAGCTGGAGCAGGGAAACGAGTCAGAACCATATCCAAACATAAGCCCACTCTCCAATATCAAGCTACCATCAATCATGGGTTACAAGAGGGCCTACACCTATTAAATTCTCTATAAAAAAAAAAGTAAGGGTTATCTCATTTTCCCTGGTGCTAACTTACTCTCCAATGGAGAATCTGCTTCTCTTTTTCAGATAGATGTAGATCCTAAGGAGAGAGCCACCCCATCATACTTCAAAAGGGCCCTGGCTGAAACTAAGGAAAATTAGTGAAACAAGCAAGGGTGCTGTTTTCCTGATGAACCGGATACCAGCACAAGGGGGAAGGAGACCAACACAGAGAAAAATCAACTCCTACCAAATCAGAGAGCCAGAGCCTCAGAGGCCCCCAACACCTCATCAATGAAGCAGACCAAAAATGAACCTGACATGGCTTAGGGAAATTTTGCAGAAGAGGGGGCGGAAAGAATGTCAGAACCACATGTTGGGTCATGATATGCAGAGACATTTATCATACTAACAACTGTGGGCTAACTCCACAATGCATGACCCATATACCTCAACAAGGAGGGGCCATTGGGAGGGGGTAGGTCACAGATGAGCCTAATAATGGTACCAAACTGCCTGTATTTGCTGAATACAAAACTAATAAAAAATAATAATAAAAAGACATTAAAGCTTTTTGTTTAATAAAGCTGAGGCTGTTTCTGTATATTGTCATTCATTCATTCGAAAGATGTCTATTAATTGATACTTGTGTGGGCCATTGTATGAAGTAGATGTGAAGGGAGATGTGTAAGAAAGCTCACAGTATAGAATGAAAAATGAGTAATCACCCTACAATTGGATAGCTAGTAAAACAGATATGCATGCAATGAATGATTTCTTACAATCTAAAAGATCAGGTAAATTAAGATGGGTTACTTTGAATGAGTTCAATTAACACACGTAAAACAGCTAGAATACTCCCCCAGCATGGGACAGAAATGCAAAGTTGTGGGTGGGGGAAAGAGTCTTTTGCGTACACATCTTGTGCTTAGAGTGTAAGCGTGTATGAGAGGAATAGGAGATACCATACAGAGAGAGCTGGGGTCATGACGCCAACTGTGTGTAACACTAATGAGACTGAACTCCAGTATGAAATGCATTGAAAAGGCATGAAAGAATAATTATCGAATAGGTGAATGAATGTATATGGAGGTGAAACGAAGCCCTCTTAATAAAACTCAGTAATTACAATTGCTAGTATTGATAGTCTTGTAATGTCTAATGTATCCATGTATTCCTATATATCTAAACAGGTGATATATATATATTAATATATATTAATTAATTAATTAATTAATTAAATATATTAATATATTTATATACACACATATATATGTATGTATCTGTATATGACCCTGGGAAGGGGTAGCTATGATCACTAGACTAAAGCCTGGTCCATAGTGAATACTCAATGACTCTTTGTTGGTGGAAAGTATGAGTAAGCATATTTTAAATGGAAGAATGATGAAAATAAGAAAGCCATCCAGGCGTGGTGGTGCACGCCTTTAATCCCAGCACTTGGGAGGCAGAGGTAGGAGGATTGCCATGAGTTCAAGGCCACCCTGAGATGACAGAGTTAATTCCAGGTCAGCTTGGACCAGAGTGAGACCCTACCTTGAAAAAAAAACCAAAAAAAAAAAAAAAAAAAAGAAAAGAAAAGAAAGAAAGCCAATCAAACTGTGGAATGGGAAAAAAATATGAAGAGAGGTTCACCTAGGAATGACTAGCACCTTAGTGTAGTAATGTAGAGAAGTGGTGGAAAGTTGAGTTGGAAGATCTGAGGACTAATAGGCTTGGAGAGTTCATTCAGAAAAGGATTGATTGGCAATGAGATGGCATTAGGTAGAGGTAGGAAAGCAAAGAAGCTTCTGGTTTTCTTACTTGGTTTAGTGACTAGATAGCAAGCTCTCCCTCAAAGAGAGAGTGTAAGGGAATTTTTTTTTCTAAATTTTTTATTTATTTATTTGAGAGCGACAGACACAGAGAGAAAGACAGATAGAGGGAGAGAGAGAGAATGGGCATGCCAGGGCTTCCAGCCTCTGCAAATGAACTCCAGACGTGTGTGCCCCCTTGTGCATCTGGCTAACGTGGGACCTGGGGAACCGAGCCTCGAACCGGGGTCCTTAGGCTTCACAGGCAAGCGCTTAACCGCTAAGCCATCTCTCCAGCCCTGTAAGGGAATTTTTAAAACAATTTTAGACATGTTTATTTTGAACATCTATAAACATCCAGGAACTGTATGTGTAATGTTTGGGATCTGAATTTCAGGAGGTAAGTGAAGTTCAAGAAGTATGCTTATAAGGAGATGGGAAACAAACCCAAGGTGAGAAGAGGAAGGCCCATCTTCTCTGGCTTAGTCTTGAGATCTTTCTCACAAAAGAGTGAAAAGCCAAAAGATATGCCAATGTCCCATTCATGAGATCCTTCTGCATCTTCTTTAGCACCTGACAAATGACTAGGTGATAATAGCTTAGAAAACATATTTGAGGCTGGAGAGATGGCTTAAACAGTTAAGGTGTTTACCTGTGAATCCTAAGGCACCAGGTTTGATTCCCATGTAAGCCAGATGCACAAGGTGTCACATGCATCTGGAGTTTGTTTGTAGTAGCTAGTGGCCATGGAGTACTCTCTCTCTCTCTCATAAATAAATAAAATATATTTTAAAATATTTATATTTAAAGTTGTCCTCATGGCTCTTGTCCAACCTGTGTCTCTTTCTTCCTTCTAAGATAACCAGTGCTTCAGAAAGTCCAGAATGGAAAAGACATTAGCTTCGGATTTTTGTATCAGACGAGTCACAGAGGAGCAACTCAAAACAATGCATGAAAAAACAGAAGCAGTTTATTACTTCCAGATCCCAAAGATGCAGGGCTAATTTCATGGGAGAGTTACTGGAACATGTATGTCCAAACACCAGGTAGGGTGCAAGAGAGGACCTATAGACCAGAGCAGACATCGGGGTCCAGGACAGTACTCAAGCATGTTTTTCAGTGAGATCTAATTGTAGATTTAGAACAAGTAGATGTGCATTCCAAGAAGCCAGCTATGGCTCCTGTGGTGCACAAATGCAATCCATGCAGGGTGTGGGTGAGTCATGGAGATTGTGTCTAGGCAACCAGTTTGAGGGCTGAGGTGGATGCACAGAACTGGCAACTGTGCTAGAGGTGACAATGCCCCCGTTCTAGTATGAGGACATTAATCCTATCTAAAATGGACACTGAAATAGCATGCAATGATAAGAAGTACTTATAAGGCTCCAAGTTAGAAACAAAGAGAACACCCAGGGAAGTAGATGGACAGGGAAAGTGTATGGCCATTGAAGACTAAGGAAAGAAAAAGTATAAGAATTGCTCACTGAACATTTCCTCCATCCAATCAGTGCTCTATTTTTTAAAAAATAATATTTTTTGTTATTTTTATTTATTTATTTGAGAGCGACAGACAGAGAGAGAAAGAGGCAGATAGAGAGAGAATGGGCGCGCCAGTGCCTCCAGCCACTGCAAACGAACTCCAGACGTGTGCGCTCCTTTGTGCATCTGGCTAACATGGGTCCTGGGGAATTAAGCCTTGAACCAGGGTCCTTAAGCTTCACAGGCAAGCGCTTAACTGTTAAGCCATCTCTCCAGCCCAGTGCTGTACTTTTTGACGTCTTTGTTTGTTTGTTTGTGGTTTTTTTTTTTTTTTTTCAGGTTGGGTCTCAGTCTAGTCCAAGCTGACTGGAACTCACTCTGTAGTCCAAGATTGGTATCAAACTCTTGGTGATCCTCTTACCTGGGCCTCCTGAGTGTTGGGGTTAAAGGTGTGGTCTGGCTCTTTCATCTTTTTCTTTTGCCTTGTATAATCCATCCATGATGACATGGTGATGGGCCCTATACTGTGCAGGTAACATGCTTTTTAATGCATAGAGACATGAAGCAGAATAAAACATGCAATTTGGGCTTTTTCATGGCTAATTGGTCTCAGACAAGACCACATGTGTAAATAGATCCTTACATGCAAAAAAAAAAAAAAAAATCCAAATTTTGATAGTCTCTTATCTTTAACTCATGTTTTTTTTTTTTTAAACTCTGTGTCCCTGTAATAGACACAAGGAACATACAATTTCCATGTGTTGTGGGTAAGAAGGAGGCAACAGCATGCTTATTCCTGGGGCCATAAGATCCAATTTTCTCTTCTCAGTTTACCTCTTCCTTTTCTTACCTCTTCAAGAATTCATTGATTTAAAGCTGCTTATCAAAGTAATGACAGCAGCATTCATTTGAGTGCTCATCATGTTACAGGCTCTGAAAACTTTCAACTAATCACACCATTATGTTTCTTAGTTCTGAAATCCCCCTCCCAAGGAAGTAGCCTCCACTGTCTCCCGTTTTACATGAAAAGGAACAAAGCGGTACAGTTACTTAGCTTACAGTTGGAGAGGTCGAGATTTGAGTATTAGCATTTCACCTTTAAAGGCAGTCCCTCAACTATCTCACTATACCTATACTTTCTTAGCACCAGCAATGTGAAGATTAAACATGCTTCCCATCAAAACTTGTGATTGGAAAACTGCAAAAGGGCATAGCTATTTGTCACAATAGTAATCTATATGCAATTATATACTCTTTGGAACACCTGGGAAATACATGGGCTGAAGCTTTTCTTTATAATTTCAAATGAATACACAGGAGTTTCCAGGTCCAATTAGATTGAAAGTTATATTGTAGGGAATGTGATGACTATAGTTAATGGTAATGTATATTTTAACACTGCTAAAAGAGTAGGCACTTAATGCACTCACTACAAAGGAATAAGTATGTGATGGAATTGTTAATCATTATGGTTTAATCATTTATGTAGTGTTGTACCAAAATACTCAATTGAACCTTATATATACATTATCTATTTTGTTAAAAATTAAAAAAATTAAATCAGGTAATTAATTTAAAACTCTGTTTAAAGTGTCCCACTATCCACTGAAATGTAGCATGCAATTCATCATGCTTTCTTACTTATGGTCCAAATATATTCTTTAAATTAAGTTTTTCTAGGCTTGCTTTTATATGTAAAATAATTTCAATTCTCTAATTACTAATTTTTATCCGACTTTGTTTATAATTTTTTATTTTATTTTATTTTATTTATTTATTTATTTGAGAGCAACAGACACAGAGAGAAAGACAGAGGGAGAGGGAGAGAATGGGCGCGCCAGGGCTTCCAGGCCCTGCAAATGAACTCCAGACACGTGCGCCCCCTTGTGCATCTGGCTAACGTGGGACCTGGGGAACCGAGCCTCGAACCAGGGTCTTTAGGCTTCACAGGCAAGCGCTTAACCGCTAAGCCATCTCTCCAGCCCATAACTTTGTTTTTAATTAAACGTGAGCTGATTTGCTTTTGAGATTAGTAAAGTTCTGACAGAAAATGAAAATCATAATCAGAAGCTAGCTTAATTTATTAATACACCTAATAAGCTGGAAATCTTCATTGGCATAGACTAAGAGGTCACATAAACTGATGAGAAGTGATTTTCAGACTAGGAAGAATAGCAAAGGCACCCAATTCTAAAACAAATTAAAAGAGCTGAAGGATAATTTTTCAAAAAGTGATCTCAAGTAAAAAGTTACATAATATTCTAGACACAAAATGTTTAGGACTGTCCCATCACCCAGATGAATGAAGATATATTCTCAGTGGGCCTACACACACATAAGTAAGAATAGGAGAGTGATTTGACAGAAAAATCCACCAGGATGAATTGATAAATATTTAATCATGAATAATGTGAACACCCCCCAGGTCATGAATAATGAACCAAGATGCTGGACATGAATTGAGATAAAAGAGGAACATTTAACTCGTGGAATCTAGGAGGCAGTGGCCACTGTTTTATAACTCCAGGTGGCATTATTTGCAATCACATCCTGATAGTCAACAGGAAGCCCAAGATTGCTGCCTTCTGTTTGCAGTGAAATAAGAATGTCAACGATAAGGCTGTGTTGATCACGCTGCTATGAATTCTTTAGTTTTGACATTGTATCTTGGTCTATTAAAAGATGGGTGTCTTCATCATCTGCATCTTCAATAGGATGCTTTGAGCTGTCAGCACTTTTTAAACAGAAAAGGACATCTCAACTCCTCTGCAATTGCTCAGTGACTTCGCCCGTGTGTTTAAGTCATGGACTCCATCTGTACAGATGGCTGTTTGCTCCAAGTTTATGTCTGATATTTTCCTGTTACATACATTTCCTTTTATTGGGGAAGTGGAGAAGGTTCACTTTTATTCGAGGGCCTTATTTCCTCGCCAGTACCTTTTATCATACCTTCTCCCTCCTCCTTGTGACCTTCTTTCTCTGACACCATTATCTTCAACTACAGGTACAGACAGCAGTGGTGGTGATGGGCCAGGACTGCTCACATTCTGAAAGTGATGAATTGTGGAGCCCTTTTCTCTCTGTCTGACTATTTTGGAACTATTTTCCATAGTGATGAAGGAATCTCGCTTCCTGCCCCCACTCACTAACATCCCCCCCCCCCCCACATCCGTCTGTGAGCATTGCTTTGTTTCTGCAATCACTGAACTGAAACCGCTTGGGTGTCAGCAACTTAGCCCATATGTTCATTAGCAGTGAATATGTAATTAATTTCTTATGGTTTAAAGTTAACGAGACTGTGCTGTGTACACGTGTACATGCTGTGTTTATGAGTTTTAAATGACGGTTTAATCATTCTTCTTAGTTTTGCCTGCATTCATCATGAAGGGACTTCATTTTGTTGGGCTGCTTACCAGCAGATGTTTTGTATAAACCTATGTATATTTACATATATGAAGAGCCCCCTTGTGTTTTGAGCTGAGAATCTTACTGACATGTTAGTAACACTCATTACACTATATGACAGGGAGGTTTAGACTTGGTTTCCAATGTTTTTTCTCCAGAAAACTTGGTAAAATAAGAGTATGAAATCTATATAAACTAGTGATGAGATATTAGATATTATTCAGAAAAGTTGTTCTCACTTTTATGATTGAGCAAATATGTAATAGGAAACCTAATGAGAAATTTAACAAATGAAAACAGCACATAGGTACAAGCCCATTCTATAGGTGAGTATGTACAAATATATTATCTATACATTATATATATACATACATACATATACATTCATGTATATTCTCCTTTCTATAATGTTCATTATACTTGTAAGAAAATAAAACTAAAGATGCTCTGAATATAAATACTTCAAAAATTAATGCTACAAAAATTGTTATATCTCTCTGCTTTCAGTTAGACATGTGGTTAAAGAAATATGAATTAACTCACCTTTAAATATTTCATAGTAGCAGACTATTTACAAAACAATGGCAACTTCAATGACAAATAACCATGTAAGACTGAAAACCAGGCAGGAGTATTCTGGGTAGTGGGAGTAGAAACTGTTGGAAAAACATGCAGAACCTATGGAAGTTCATTCTCATGTTTCCATACCACTAAAGAAATTTTAGAGCATTTGTGTTTAATGGTGAAAATGTTAATATGTGTATTTTTTTACTTACTATGAAAAGACTCAAACTATGAATCCTAGACTCTCGAGACATTGGGAACATTAATAGAAAACTATGAAATTTAATTATTTGTATACATGCAAATTGAAATCAGCATAACTTTTATCATTTTATATTGATTAATATCATGAGATTAGGACTCAAAAACTTATGCACTCATAGTTTACTAGCTGTTTCCTGGAGATAGAATTTATACTTCCTATCCTTTATTTTCATTGCTTCTGCTCCATAAGTTTGTGAAGAGGGTTAAAAGATGAGTCTAAATTTTTCTCACAGTGCCTAGCAAGTCAAATCAAATTAAATTTAAAAAGTAAATATTCCAAGCTTCGCTCATATTTGTGGTATCATGAGCTCAGAGTCAAGTTCTTCATAGGGCATGGTAGTTGAAGTTTGCATTTTGTTGTTCACAAACACAGTTGTCCATTCCCAAAGAGTAAAAGTTTCTATGAATCAAAAACTAGGGAAGAAATACAATTTCCTGGACTGTAAGGAGAAGTCAGGGAAATGCTGGTCCTGGGGCTCCTTTCTGCCCCACCCTCTCAGTAGAGGCAGGGATTGAATAGCTTTTTCCTCCTTCATTCTGCATGCCATGCAAATTGCCTGTTGTGGGTTCTGAGGCATGTGGATCCTTCTAGGTTTTAGTGAGGGGGAAACTTCCTCTATAGAAGCTATTTCAGTTCTTTATTTTCTTTCTTTCTTTCTTTTTTTTTGTAGCAATTCAAGTCTAATCCAGAATGGCCAAGCATCATCATGATGGCAAGAGCACAGGCCAGTCAGGAGGTCTGTGGAAGTTCGGATATTTAGGAGGTTAATATGGTTCTTTAATGCTAGTTGAGGACAAAACCCTGGAAAGAGTTGAAGCCCTTGCTTTCACCGTCTTTATCAGTTAGCCTAGTGTCAGTATTTAAAAAACTGCTTGAAATAATCAATGAATGTATACTGATAAAAGGCTTATTTTACCTCCTGGGTTTCAGAGATTTGGTCCATGTTTGGCTCCTTTTTAGGGGGGTATGGTGAGGTAGCAAAACATAGCAGAAGGATTAATAGAACAAAACCTCTCCATAGATGATCAAAAGGAAGAAATATGAGGGACTAAAATCTTACTATTCCTTCCTTAAAACATTCCTCCAATAAGGTAAACTCTCCTACAAAATCCCACCTATTTAGGTTTTTCCCAACCTCTCAATAGCAGGAGCTAAGTACATATATATATATATATATATATATATATATATATATATATATATATATATATATATATACACACATACTGAGCATACACAAAATAGTATGTTTCATTATGATATTTTCACACACATATATTATGTAACTTTGCTCATCTTGACTCTGCCATCACTGCGCACTTGTCATGCCTCCCCGCCCCACAACAGCTGGTCTCATTCCTCCCTCCAAATAAAACTATGTCTTTAGGAAATAAATATGGAGGCATTACAGATCAAAACTAAAGCACATTCCCTCCATGAGGTGGAACATGAGGATCTGGAGAGATTTCTGAGTGGTTGGCGCTTGCCTATGAAGCCTAAGCACTGCCTGCTGTTCAAAGCCTCCAGATCCCGCACAGCCAGACCTAATGGTGACACAAGCGTGCAATGCTGCTCATGCCCATAAAGGTGTGCACACTTCTGGAGTTTGTTCATGGCAGCTGAAAAGCCCTGGCACACCCATTCTCTCTCTATATATATCTCTCTCTGTCTCTCAAAAAAAAAAAAAAATAGGGAGAGGTGTCTACTAGTGTCCAGATAACAAGTTTAACTCCCCAAGGAGTGAGAAGATGACAGGTAAGCCACTTCTAGCTTGGTCCTTAAAGATGTCTGTATAGTCTTTCTTTCCTAGCATAGACATCCTATGGAGAACATGGATAGGGGCCCAGGGGAGACTTCTAACCTGTGTCAGTCTCCCTGTGGGGGATAAGTGGGACTTTATTATATTATGCCCCGAAATTTGAGTTTATGTATGCAACTGCAGCATAGTTCTAATTCTATAGACTTACATAGGAACAGTGTAAACCTTCAGGTCAAGGGAATGGTTGCAAGTGATACTTAGTGAAAAGTAATTGATAATAAAAGGGAAGTAATAGATACTATACTTCCCATACTTACAAAGTTTTAGTAGCTTCTTCTTGTTGTTAGAATAAAATCTAATCTTGGCATGGTCAAAAAATTATATGTCCTTTACTTTCCTCTCTGGCCTCATACTTACTGCATTCCACACAACTCACTTTTTTGAAATCCCTTCAATAGGCCATGAATGTGTCACAATGTGAGGTTTTACACTAGCTGTGATTTTATCCTCAAATGTCTCTGGCTGCTTGTCATCCTTCAGGATGCTTGGATGCCACCTCACACAGACACAGTCCTGAGAATCTCTCTCTATCATATACTCACTTTATTTTTCTGGATATCTGAAGTGTTATAAAGTTACTTAATATTTTCTTGTCTTTCTCCCTCATTCTTACATGAAAATACAAACTCTGTGGTGGCAGAGACCACGCTGAACCAAAGTGTCCACACCCAGAGGTCTAACACGATGTCTAACACACTACGTGTTTCCATACCCAGAGGTCTAACATGATGTCTAACACACTACGCATTTCCACAACCAGAGGTCTAACACGATGTCTAATGCACTACGCATTTCCACAACCAGAGGTCTAACACGATGTCTAACACACTACCTGTTTCCACACCCAGAGGTTTAACACGATGCCTAACGCACTACGTGTTTCCATACCCAGAGGTCTAACATGATGTCTAACACACTACCTGTTTCCTAGTGAACATTTGCTTAATTAATGAAGGAAACAGAATTTGTTGTCTATTCACTCAAATTCTATTAGCAATATAAGTTCTCAGATAATGTTAGCTCCATTGTCTCTGTAACAAAAAGGATAAAATCAAAACTAGGGCCATTTGAATATACTTGTACTAGGTTAAATACCTCTCCCCCCCCACCAATTTTTATGCCCATCTAGAACCTGTGGACATGATCTCATTTGGAAATAAGGCCTTTGCAGATGTAATCAAGTTAAGATGAGGTCATCTTGGATTAGAGAGGGACCCAAATCCAATATGCCCTATAAAAAGAGGAAAATTTAATCAAGAGACACAGACACGGGAAGAATGCTGTGTAAGGTTGAAGCAGAACCTGGAGTTAGACTGACACAAGCCAAGGAGCACCAGGGACTCTGGGTCAATGCCATCGGTGAAGAAAAGGAAAGGAGTCCCTTGGGGCCTTCAGAAGAAACAGGACACAACTGAAATGTGGATTTAATATTTCTGGTCTACAAAATGGTGAGAGAATTAATATCTGCCATTTTAAATCACCAAATCATTGATGCATTGTTGAAGCATCCCTAAGAATCTAAATAACAAAACAAAGCTTTAAAAGCATAAATTTTAAAAAAGAAAAAAATCCATAGGTACTTTTATGAAGGCTTTCATTTCATTGAAAAAGAGAAGACCATAAAATCAATTCAGTTACACAATAATCTCACAACAGTAAAGTATATAAATAAGGTAGAAAAAAATGTTCCATCTAAAAATAGTGTGGCTGGAAGTGCATAGCAATTAGCCAAAATATAAATATAACTCAGGATGTTATAGTAAGTTTATCTTTCCAAAATTATAATTTTCTTTACTTAAGTAAAAATAAATGAAGCCTCATCATCTGTCACTTCAAAGAAAGTAATCTTATTCAAATATTTCTGGGAAATTCTAGGGACCTATTGGAAGAGTCAAAGAATGTCGTGGTCTAGAATGACCTCCATGACATGAATTTATAATTTTCCTTATTATTTCAACTGTTGTTGTTTAGATCACAATGAATCTTGATGCTTACAATGGGAAAATGAATTAGTTAATTGAAAATGTAAAATAATTTAAGTCTCAAAATTCATCACATACATTAGTGGATGAGTAGCCTTAAAGAGAACCCTCTGGAACATTCCACACCCTGATCTTACTTAGCTTGTCTTCAAGTTGAGACAAGATAAGTAAATCTGAATAAATCTCAACCCTAATGCCAGATGTGGGGATACCATCAGTGAAAATCTCAACTCCAGAAACATGAAAACATCTTAGCACTTGAAACATGCATCTCCCCCTTCTAATGCAAATCCCATAGAATATGGTCTTCTGTCTCCAGTAATCTAGAATATAGAAAATTGTACTTGAAAATAGTAGAGCACTACTTAAACATATATGTCAAATTTGATTGGTAAAATCTGGTGCAATGAAATAAATCAACAGAAAAAACAAAACATGAATAACTTTTAAAAATGTCCCCCAAATTAAAAATAAATTTAACATAAAAACAGATGTGGAAGATCTTACAGTCCTGTAAAATGGGAATGGCAATGCTTTTTAAGTTGGAATGAATTATTATTAACATATGCTAAATGATGGATATATATTAATATGTGGCTAATAATAAATCCTCAATAAATGGTTCAAAAAAATCTTAAAAGGACTTTCATGTAAACAGATCCATTTAGGCTTCTTTTTCTCCATCATTTGCCAACACACCTAACAGAAAGAACACTAAGGAGGAAACCTTCATTTTTTTTTTTGCTCACAGAGGCTTCGTTCCAGCAGGGCAAGGGAGGCATGATGTCTGGAGCGACTTGGTATTCGTTGTCCCTTCTTGAGCAATGGGTCACATTGTGGTGGTCAACCAGAAAGCAAACAGCTTGGGCCAAAATCAGAAACAGTCATTCCTAACTTTTTTTGTTTTATACACATATATCTTTTGGTTTTGCTTTCTATCAATAGAGGTATGCATCCACACAGCAAAACCAAGCTGTTTATCTTCTCTACTTGCAATGACTTCTCGAGTCATGACATCAAAGGTATTGACATTTGTGTAATAACAACGTGCCATTTATGTGAGACGGTGATGCAGCTACTGTCAAGCATACTTGGTGACACTGGAGAGTTGCTCTGCCAGAGGTGGTTGGAAGGCAAACTGATAAGTATTGCTGAGGAAGAAAGATTGGATTTGAGTGCAAATTATCTCTTATTGTCAGTAGCAATTAGAATATCATAGACATTGGAGGGAAAACTAAACTGTCAAAGTATGTTGTAGTCATGCACTGTGTGTACTTATATCCAGGATTTGCCAGGGCAACAGCTTAAGGACAGCGTCCCGGGAGGGTGCAGCATTAGGAAAGAATATTCTTCCTATCCTGCATAGACCTTGAAGTTGTCCCGGCAGTACAAGGCGGACAGTAACATTCCCAGAGACAAGAACTAATTCCTGGTCCCATATGCCTGCATGCTCATAATACTCCCTGATCAAGGGAAAGAATCCTAGTCTTTTAAGATGCAGCCCAGTTTTGGTTGGTTTGAAATGTCCCCTTATTTTTCTCACCTATGTTAGAAAAGCTGGCTTTAGATCCAACTTTACATAATGGGTAACTGACTGGCAGCGATATGGGCATATTGTTGGGTAGCCACCGTGACAGGCATGACTAACAGATTATTCCCTGAGCTATGATCCTTGGGAATTTTTTGTTTCATTTTTTTTTTCCTGGAAGACCAATACTCCTAAAATTAAAAAAATGACTTTACAATATAAAATGGTTAACTGTTCTAGCCATTTCAAAAAAAATTCATTTAGAATAAAGAAACCTCCCACATATTTTTAGTATTAGTATTTCCCACAATATATAAATTAGCTGGGTTTGTCCTAAAATTTAAAAAAGTTCTTCCTGCAATGGCTGAAATCTGTTTTTCCTTGTAATCAGAATCAATATGATGGTTAAATCCCACATATGAGCAATCTCTACAATTTATATGAACAAATTAACATGGTCAAAAAAGTTTCCCACATAATATTTTACAATTTTTCACTATCAATCATTTATTAATTTATTTTAATTATATTTTATTTAATTGTAGTGAGCATACAAAATTTTAGGTATTGTCATGATCTTTTTAAACAATGTATTTAAAAATTTTAATAGTAAAAATTTTGTATGAACACATATTAGCACCATTCTTTCCCTCCTTGCCCCCACTCCACTGAGGACCCTCTTTAGTGGGATTGCTGGTATTCAACATGGAGTTGTGGCTTACGAGTTGTGAGAGCAGCTTTACTTGGGTTCTGGGGAATCGAACCTGGGTCATTAGGCTTTGCAGGCAAGCACCTTAACCACTGATCAATCTCTTTAGGCTCTCATTATAGTTTCAAGCACAATTGTTTTAATTGACTCTCCTCCTCTTCTCGATTCTTCTGTTTTCCATGGATCCTGCCCTCTTCTCTGTTCATGTCCCATGTATCTTTTTTGGCTTTCCCCGACACCTTCCTGCTCATATCTTATTGCCTGAAGTTGGTCATCATCTGGGCTTTTTAAAGTTTTACTCATGTTTTCCTCCTTTATACATATGAATGTTACAAGCTTGGATCCGTGTATGAGAATATGCTGCATTTGGGTCACCTCACTTAATATAATTCTTTCTAAATCCATTTTCCTGAAAACATACTGCTTTTCTTTACTGATGAGTAAAATCCCATTGTCTTTATTATCATAGCTTCCTTATTCATTCATCTGTTGATGGACATTTAAGCTGGTCCCATTTCCTAGCTCTCAAGAACTGAGCAGTAATGAACTTGGGCATGCAAGTGTCTCTGTAGTAGAGTGTGGTGTCCTCAGGGTATATGCCAAGTAGCAGTACAGCTGGATCATGTGGCAGGACGATTTCTATTTTTTTGAGACCCATCCACGCTGGTTTCCCTAGTGTCTCATGAATGTGCATTCCCACCAGCAGTGGATAAGGATTCCGATTTCCTATACCCTCACCAGCATTCATTGTCAGTTTTCTTGATGGTAGACATTCCAACTAGAGGGAGGGGTGATGATACCTCAGAATGGTTTTAATTAGTATTTTCCTGGTGACTAGAGATATTGAACACTTTTTAAAATAATTCTTGTCCATTCACCTTCTTTCTTTTATGAAATGTCTGTTCACATCTTTAGCCTATTTAGTTATTTGCTCTTTGGATTTTTGGTACTTAGTTTTTGAAAAAAAATTAAATAAATTCTGGAATATAGCTGGAAAAGATTTTTCTCCCATTCTGTATGCTGTCTATTTCTATTGTTCTTGCTCAGATTTGAAGGAAACAGATGACTCTCCAGCCTCATCTAAGATACCAGAATTTACAGAGAGGTCATCCGAGTCTCTCTACTATGCATAAGTAGACACTGCTAATCTGAGTGTCCAGGGCACACAAGCTAACTAGAGCATATTGTTTTGTCTTTCAACTACTGTCTTCTACTTGTTTTCTGCTCTGCTTTTTTAAATTAGTTATGCACACAGTGCGTATCAGCCATGTTGGTACTATGTTAGCCTCCTCCTGTCCTCCCCTCTCCACAGGGACCCTCCTCATCGGGGAATGTGGGCCGTGCATTGTGGGGGTAGCCATCAGTTATGGGGAAGAGGCAATGTCTCTGTGCATAATGTCCCAATATGTGGCTCTAACAATTTTTGCGCCCCCTCTTCTGCAAATTTCTCTGACCCATATTGGGTTTCATTTTAGGTCTGCTTCAGTGATGAGGTCTTGGGAGCCTCTGTGTCTCTGTATCTCTGGTTTGGTGGGAGTTGAGTGTTCTCTGTGTCTTTCTTCTTCACCTTTGCGCTGGTACCAGGTTCACCAAGAAAGCAGCACTCTTGCTCATTTCCCCAATTCCTCTTGTTTTCAGTCATGGCCCTGGTGAGGTGTGATGGGCTGATTCCCTCCTCAGAAACTGAGAGAACAATAAGGCCATCTTATGAAGTTATTTCCTATGATATTTTTCCTTGGGCTATCATGTATACTCAGATACAACAAAGATGGGTTTCTCATGGCTGTGAAGAGATACCTGCCCAGAACCAACTTAGGAAAGGAAAGTGTTTAAGTTGGCTGAGAGTTCCGGAGGATGGACTGCACCATGGCTTGCATGGTATACGTACTCCTTCCCTATTTTTCTTTTGCTTCTAGGCACAACTAAAAGATTTACCTCAATGTATTTCATTCAGAGTTCAATGCTCCAGAGATTTAAAGGCATAAATTCCTTTCTTTTCTCTTACAGTTTTAAATTTCTGGAAATTTTCCTTCAGAAATAAATTGGATAAGCCACTCATCACTTCATGCTTTTAGCCTGTCCAAGTGAGTCTAAGCACTCTTGTGACTACTGCCCCTTCAACGCCCAAAATATGCTGTGCCGGCAGATTCTGTCCTTTTCATACAGATGCCCTCTTTTGGGTCACTGATATATAAAGTGTACAGAAAATCTGTCCTAATATTTATCCCTGGAGCTGTCCATTAGTTAGACCTGACTAGTTACCATTCTCAATTACCTTTGATTTCAGTTATTCAAGCTTCATCCTCTCAAATTCAAATATTTCATTCCTTAACACCATAATTGCTTACCTTATAAATCAGTTTTTCTGTGCACTGCTAAAAATATCTGACATTCTAGGAAAAGTATATGATCACTATTCCTATTTAGTCAAAATGTTTTTTTTAAATATTTTATTTATATTTATTTTTTGAGAGAGAGAGAGAGAGAGAGTGAGAGAGAGAATGGGCATGCTAGGGCCTCCAACCCTGCAAATGCACTCGAGATGCATACGCCCCCTTGTGCATCTGGGTTACATGGGTCCTGGGGAGTCAAACCTGGGCCCTTTGGCTTTTTAGGCAAGGGCCTTAACTGCTAAGCCATCTCTCCAATCCCTCAAAATAAATGTTTAATGCATTTTGTTAAAGAAATATTTATCAGGGTTATAATTTTTTTTGAAAATGAATCAAAATTAATTTTCTTTTTTCATACATTAATTTTCATATTCTCTTGTCTGTTATCTCTGTTTTTAAAAATGACATACTGATTTGAGCATTTTACTTGTTACACATAAACTATAATTTAACTATTTAGTTAACCTTTTAAATATTATCACAGATACATATTCATTTCATATATTTAAAACATAGAACTTTTGTAATGTGTTCCAGAATTGATTGATAAGCTATAGAAGTTAAATCTCCAACAAAATTATAATATACTGATATATTCATTAATCACATCAAAAAGATAGCCTAGCCTGGTACATGCCTTTGATCCCAGCACTTGGTAAGAGTATTGCCATGAGTTCAAGGCCAACCTCAGACTACATAGTGAATTCCAGGTCAGCCTGGGCTGGAGTGAGACCCTATGTCAACAACAACAACTACAGCAACAACAGACGCAGCCTAGGGCTGGAGAGGTGACTTAGCAGTTAAGGCCCTTGCCTACAAAGCCAAAGTCCCAGGTGAGATTCCCTACTACCCATGTAAGCCAGATGCACAAGATGGTGCACACATCTGGAGTTTGTTTGCCTGGGCTAGAGGCCCTTGTGTGCCTATTCTCTCTCTCTCTCTCTCTCATACACACACACACACACACACACACACACACACACACACACATACATACATAAATAAATAATATTTTTTAAAAAATGGGATGGCATGGCTGGAAGCCAGGAGAGAGTCAGTCCCCAGACAGTCAGCGTATCTAGTGCCAGAATGTGCTACATGGGCGGCTGGGGGAAATGACCAATATCTCTCCAAGCAACTCATGGTCTAACCTACTTATCAACAAATAACCTGTTGTGATGCCCACACAAGAGCAATAGTGGCACAAAGCCATGGTGGGGAACCAACTGCTCTTGGTTTGGCTAACTGGTCCTCTCAGTGGTACAGGACCCATAGCTGGAGCTGGGAAACAAGTCAGAGCCATATCCAAACATAAGCCCTCTCTCCAAATCAAGCTACCATCAATCATGGGCTACAAGAGGGCCTACACCTATTAAATTCTCTATTAAAAAAAGTAAGGGTTATCTCATTTGCGCTGGTGCTAACTTACTCTCCGTTGGAGAATCTGCTTCTCTTTTTCAAATGGATGTAGATCCTAAGGAGAGAGCCACCCCATCATACCTCAAAAGGACCTTGGCTGAAACTAAGAAAAATTGGTGAAACAAGCAAGGGTGCTGTTTTCCTGATGAACCAGATACCAGCACCAGGGGGAAGGAGATCAACACAGAGAAAAACCAACTCCTACCAAATCAGACAGCTAGAGCCCCATAAGCCTCCAACACCTCAGCACTGAAGCAGACCAAAAATGAACCCAACATGGTTCAGGGAAATTTTGCAGATGAGGGGGCGGAAAGAATGTCAGAGCCACATGTTGGGTCATGATATGCAGAGACATTTATTTTACCCATAACTGTGGGCTCACTCCACAATGCACGACCCATATACCTCAACAAGGAGGGGCCAATGGGGAGGGGTAGGTCACAGATGAGCCTAATAATGGTACCAAACTGCCTGTATTTGCTGAATAGAAAACTAATAAAAAACAAAACAAAACAATATAGCCTATTTTCTTGTGAGTGCACAAATGAGAACCTACATGCACCAGTTCAGCTACTCCCATCCTTGTCTTTGAACTCATGGAAGGATGATATTCACCATCTCATGCGAACAATATGAAGTCCATGGTAGTTACGAAGCCAGACAAATGTGGTTTAGTGTGTGATTATTCCTCATTGTACACCTGAATGTGAATGTTGCTAAAATAATATAAAGAAATCAGGAGCCAGGGGTAGCAAAACTCTCTGACACCTCAGAGATGGAGACAGGCCTTGCATCCACACCCAGGTCTGTGCTTTTTCCATCCTACCATGATTGATTTGTATTGACACACTAATGACAATAATGGGTGATGGGTTCCCCTTGAATACTATTTACACTTCACTGTGAGCGTCTCCCTGGTGTCACACTGTCAGCTACCTATAGAATGATTCTCCCTCTCCCAATCATGATTGCATAATTCTCTGTTCTGCAGCTTGCCATGTACTTCTAGGTCTGAAAGTGCTTTGATATCCACAGCTGTACCAAATCACAGTGCCCTGTTGTTCATAGATGTACCACATCACCGTGCCCTGTTGTTCATAGATGTACCACATCACTGTGCCCTGTTGTTCATAGATGTACCACATCACCATGCCCTGTTGTTCATAGATGTACCACATCACTGTATCCTGTTGTTCATAGATGTACCACATCACCGTGCCCTGTGGTTCATAGATGTACCACATCACGGTGCCCTGTAGTGCATAGATGTACCACATCACAGTGCCCTGTTGTTCATAGATGTACTACATCAGTGTCCTAATGGCCAGAGCTGTACCACATCACAATGAATGGCCTTACACATGGTAACTACACAAGATTTTTTGTTGTTTAATGAATGGTCATTCATGTTACTATCAAAGACTGATTGAGCAGTCACCAATGATGCTGCATTTACTGTACTTAATTAACTGTGGAAACCATTTAAAGTAGAATCACTATTGCCAAGCCTATATCTTACTTTGTATTTGGTAGTTGCAAAACGTGTGAATTGTTTTTAAGGATGTCACCTTTACCATTAGTAACTTTTAGAATTTAGTTTGCCAACACAAGCTGTGTTAGTCAGATTTCCATTAGAGTGACAAAATACTGTAGATAGAAAGCCTGTAAGGTGGAAAATTCTATTTTACCTCACAGTTTCAGGGGTTGCATTTCTTGATGTATTGGCAACATTCCCTCGAAGGTCATGTCCCAACTTACTTTTAGTTTTTCCTATCTCCTAAAGGGTCCGCCGACCTCCAGATAGCACCCTGCTAGAGGACAAGCCTTCCACAACTGTGTCTCTTAACAGTAAATCGTGTGGACACTTGCATATTTGTACACATGCACGTTGGTTGGGGGCAAGCATGAGCTACGACACTCATGTGGAAGTCGGAGGACAACCTCAGAGCACCAGGCCTCTCCCCTCTAGTTATTGTCATTTTGCGGATCTCCAAGATTCCCCTGGATCTACCTCTTATGGTCGAAGGCATGTTGGGATTACAGACTCCTGAGCCACCTTGCCTTCAGCTTTGCACAGGTGCTAGAAATTAAACTTATGTCTGCAGGCTTGCAGAGCAAGTGCCTTTAACTGCTGAGCCATTTTCAGAGCCCCACACATGGGCCTTGGGGTGACATTAAAGGTCTGAATAATAGCAGTGACCTAGAGAAAATCCTTATTGTGATATGTATTTGCATTGTGACATTAAGCCAATCACATGGCTTTTCTGTGCCTCAGTTTCCTCATCAGTCAAGTGGGTTAATCAAGCACCTACTTGCCTAGAAAGTTACTTGGCACATCCATTAGCACTTAGTAAATATTACCTCAAACTGAAATAATTACAAATCTAATTACCATATTTCCTCCCACTTTGATCTTCCTTCATTTCATTTATATTCTTTTCCTCTTCTGGGACATGGAATGCTAATTGAAAATTATCATGGAAATTAAGATGGACTTGTTTTCCACATCAAGTGAAATTATGCTCACAAACAATTCTTGTTAACATATCATGGGCCAAAAACTAGGCTGGTGCCAGGAAATAGAAAGTGCATATGATACACATGGGTATCTCTTAACCCTAGGTGCTAATATATAGTGGAGGAACAAAGAAGGCCCTTAAAAATCACTATATTTGGCGTTTTAAGTTTAAAAACAGTAGGATGCCTTCTCCAGATTCCAAAATGTAATTTATTACCAGAACTGGGTTATTCTTAGACAACAAAGTGTTTACTTAGTGCATCATTACGATGCCTTTCACCTAAATATTAGCAAGAGCTCAGGAAAACCCTGAGTCACCCTGCCTCTCTCTGACACTGTGCACCAGTCCAGCACAGCCCGTCCACCCATCACGGGCGCCAGAGGCAGGTCTCTGCTAAAGATGAGCAGCCTATAGTACTATATTTAATGCTTTTGCTCCTCAACTCCTAATCCTAGGTTGTGTGTCTCCTCAGCTTCAGAGCTGGTGCATATAATGCTTATGACAACTGAGACGTGAAGGACATTTAACATATTCAAAGTGTTTTTTTTTTTTTTTTCCAAGGTAGGGTCTCACTCTAGCTCAGGCTGACCTGGAATTCACTATGTAGTCTCAGGGTGGCCTCAAACTCATGGAGATCCTCCTACCTCTGCTTCCCAAGTGTTGGGATTAAAGGTGTGTGCCATCAACCCTGGCTTTCAATAAACATTTCTTTTTAAATTTTTATTTATTTATTTGAGAGCGATAGACACAGAGAGAAAGACAGAGAGAGGGAGAGAGAGAGAATGGGCGCACCAGGGCTTCCAGCCTCTGCAAATGAACTCCAGACGAGTGCGCCCCCTTGTGCATCTGGCTAACGTGGGACCTGGGGAACCGAGCCTTGAACCGGGGTCCTTAGGCTTCACAGGCAAGCGCTTAACTGCTAAGCCATCTCTCCAGCCCTCAATAAACATTTTAAAAGCATTGTTAAAATATTGTATTTAGAGAACAATATATATATATGTACATA
The DNA here is from genome assembly GCF_020740685.1 of Jaculus jaculus. Classification (NCBI taxonomy): domain Eukaryota; kingdom Metazoa; phylum Chordata; class Mammalia; order Rodentia; family Dipodidae; genus Jaculus; species Jaculus jaculus. The sequence continues at coordinate 96,678,161 of NC_059113.1, read as the reverse complement.
TATATATATATATATATATATATATATATATATGCATTTTTACTAGCACAAATTTAAATAAGCTGTTCAAATAATGTGTAGTGAATACACACATAATATGTGCTGATGATATATATATATTAGAAAAACCATAATATATTAATATTTTTCAAATATAAAGGTAACTGTAGAGAAATATTTAATAAGCATGTGTAATTTTCCCCTCCCACATATAGACATGTGAGTTGATTCTTAATTACCTTAAGTGACTATACTTTTCTTCAAGAGGATGAAATGTTATAAGAATATTGTGAAGAGCAGGAAGCCAGACACATCATACATTAGCAAGTTTTTTGGTGACCTTCCAGATTGGCTGTCTTTGTCTTCCACTGACATTTTCGGACTGATACGAGTGACCTTCAGGTTCCAGAGTCAAAAGTTTCCTGTCAGGAAAAGAGGCAAGAGAAAAACGGTTTCTTATAATTGTGAGAGTTTCTGAGGATTTGTGATAGATATTACCAGAACATCCATAATGTTTAATATAGATTAGTTAAAACCTTGTGTCTCCTGCAATACAATGGCAAACAGCAAGAGCAGGTACACTACCGTGCGTGTACTGTGCATGCAGATATTCGCTTGTGGGAGCAGAAGTATGTGCACGTGGGTGGAGGTCAGAGGTTGACCTTGGGCATCCCTTTCCTTCTGCCTCCACTTTTATCCATTGAGTCAGGATCTGTCATTTGAACTTTGGCCTCACTGACTGGACTAGTATAGGTAGCTAGCTTTCCCTGGGGATCAGCCACCCATGCTCTGGAATATAAGTAGGCCACCACATCCACCCAGCATTTCTATGGACGCTGGGGATTCAAGCATCAGCCTTCAAGCTTGTGGAGCAAGCAAGTTCTTCATCCACTGAGCCATCTCCCCAGCCCCTGAAATTATACTCCTTAGTTTCATTCTAGACAAGAGAAAAAAAATAATAATTCTCATTGCTATAAAGAGACTGAGGCCACAATTACATGAAAAAAAAAAATAAAAAAGCAAATTACTGCTCCCAGAACTAAATGTGTGGTGACTGTGTTTAAATTCGGGGAGGCATATAGTAAAAATTAATCCCTATTATCTAGATAATCACATTTATTGAGACACAGGCAAGAGCCAAGATGCCATCACCAATGTATGTTGCGAAACTTTTGCTTTAATGAGAATTTATTGAGGAAAACTTAAGGGTAGACCTATCGTCTATACTGGACAGGTTAATTAAGATTAAGAATTTGCCTGCTCTTCTTGCAAAGAATATACATCCTGGTGCTTAGAGGCAAAGGGCTCATACTGGTAGTCAGTGTAGCCACAACAAAACAACAACAACAAAAGTACTTTAGAGAAATATCATTCAGGCTTTCAGATTAAGGCAGGAATCTCACTAGAAATTCATCCAAAGTTATTCTGGAATATTTAGTCATTTATCATAACTTTTAAGCTAGCCTGCAAAGTAACATGTTTCATTATTGTATTTTCATACATGCTTTGTTCTCCTCCATTCTCTTACCCCTTTTCTTCTGGCCCTTTCTCTTCCCTAATTACCCCCCCTCCCTTGGTCCTGATATCACTTGTATTCCTTTACTCTCTTTCAATCTCTTTAAAATTCCTTCACTCCTTTAATATATCTCCATCTTCCATTGGTCCATGTATATACATATATATGCATATATACACATGTATATAGACATGATTTTAATATAATAATATAATAGATTGTACTCTTTTATCTCCTTGCCCCTGCTCCCATTTCCCTCCTCAGCGGGGTTGTGTATTCACTGTGGGGTCATGAGGGCCTCAGTCTGTCCCTGAGGGATAGCAAGGGTGGGCGTGCTTCAGGGTATTCCTACTCATTCTGGCTAGACAATTTTCTCTTCTACAATGCTCCCTTGGCCATGACAGGCCTGTTGGCAGTCTGATTTAGCGTTGAGTTCTTGTAGCCTCTGGATTTCTCTTTTGATGGGTTTCGATTGATCACCATGTCTGTCACCATCACCCTGGAGCTGGTTGTCAGGCCAGTACTAAGAGCAGTACTCATGTCACAACTGCTTCTGTGATTTCTCCTGGGCCCCAGCAGATGCGGTAGAGGTGGCATATCTCTTGGTGGGAAGCTGGCTGTCTTCTTGTCTTATTGATGCATCATGGTTCTATTCCAAACATGACTGAGAGCAGCTTGGGTTAAAGTGAACGTGCAGAGTTATTTAACAAACTCTTTGGTGTGCAAGCCAACTCTTGCTCTCCAGAGAGAAATGGTGGTTTCTTTCTGGGGTCTATAAATTTCCTGACCATGGGATTCTGACTTTGTTTCTTACCTGATAGAAGTCACAGAACATCAGAATAGCTGCTGGAACCCAAAGGGAAACTAGGTCCTTCCTGGCTAGCCCTCATGGTGCTGGAAAGCTCTGTGGAAATGGGTGGAAGACAATGGATACCTTCCCTTTATATTTTATGGAACAGTTTGAGAAGTTTTGGTCTTAACTTTTCCTCCAAAGTTTGGTAGAATCCAGCAATGAATCTGTTCAGTTCTGGGTTTCTCTTTGTAGTAAGACTTTTAACTACTATTTCAATCTTTGTGCAATATATATGTATGCATATGTATGTATACATATATATATATATATATATATATATATATATATATATATATATATATATATATATATGCATGCCTTTAGCCACTGCCAATGAACTCCAGATGCATGTGCCACCATGTACATCTGGATTACATGGGTTCTGGGGAATAGGACCTTGGTCTTTAGGCTTCACAGATGAGCAGCTTAACCACTGAGCCATCTCTCCAACCCTATCCTTACTTCTTATGAGTATTTTTAAATATTGTTAGGATCTTCTTGATTAGTTTAGTTGATCATATGTGCTAAGGAATTCATCTGTTTTCTCAATATATTTTTGAAATTTTCGAATGTAACTTTTGGAAGTATTTCCTAATATTCTCTGAATTCTATTGGCCCCTGTTATAACCGTTCCCTTTTCATTACTAATTTTATTAATTTGGGTCTTCTGAATTTCACTGGTCCCTGTTATATGACCTTTCCCTTTTCAATAGTAATTTATCAATTTGCGTCTTCTTTTTTGATGGTTTGGTTTGTCAATCTTTTGTTGTTGTTACTGTTATTTGTTTTTTTTTTTTTTTTGAGGTAGAATCTTACTTCATACCAAGATGACCTGGCATGTATTCTGTAGCCCAAGGCTGGCCTTGAACTCACACTGATCCTGCTATCTCTGCCTCCCCGGTGCTGGGATTCAAGGTGTACAGCACCAAATCTGCCTGTGAATCTTTTTTTATCTTTCCTAAGAAACAACTTGATTTTAGGTAACTTACTTGAGATTTTCTTGATGATTTTAATATAAATACTGAAGCCTATAAAGTCTCTCTTTCTCTTTTTTTTTTTTAAACTGCATTTGCTATATCTCAGAGGTTTTGGCTAGGTGCCCTGTCATTTCCATTTCACTCTATAGTTTTAAAAATCTTCCTCCCTGATGGATTCAGTGATCCTCTGGTCTTATACAATGTGTAGTTTCTGTGATTTCTCTTATTCTTGATTTCAAGCTTTATTCCATGATAATCTAATAACATAATATGAATTGTTTCAACTTTTTGTACTCATAGATCTTTGCATTGTGGCCTATATCATAATTACCTTTAGAGACAGACCAATAGATAGCTTAGAAAAGAATGTATATTTTACATCTGTTGGATAGAATAGACTGTCAATATCTGTTTAATCCTATTGGTGGGATAGGTGAAAGTTTCTTTGTTGATTTTTAGTTTGGATAGTTAATGTAAAGATGAGAATGAAGTATCCCATTCTGACCATTCATGCCATTAGTGTTTGTTTTAGGAAATTGGGAACCCAACTTTTCAGGTCAAATATTATAGCTGTTAGATTTTCTTGACAAGTTTTCCATTTATGAATGCATAGCAACCTTCTCAGTTTCTCTGCCTACTCTGAGGGCACCAGCTGTTTACAGCTTCCATTTCCCAGGTACACTAATGTACGCTTTTTCCCTCTCAATATGTAGCTATATTTTCCAGTGTGGTACATTTCTTATAAACAACAGACAGTTGGATGTTTTTTTCTCCATCCAGTTTGACAATCCATGTTCTTAAAGTGGTTAGCTAAGAGTGTTTTCATTTAAGACTTATTGAGAAAGGTTTGCTGTTTCTCATCTTTATATTGGTTGTTTTGGTTGGTTTTATTTTTAGTTCTTTTCTTCGTTCACTATTAATAATGGGGACTTGATGCTTTACGTTTTTGAAAATGATGATTCCCTTCCTCACTGTCCTTTATTCATCTGCTCCTCTGATGGAAGCTATCCTTTCCTGTGCTGTTGAAGATTGGATTTCTTTTCCTCTGTGTGTCGTATTTCTTTAAGTATCATTTGTACTTTGGGCTTTGTTGTTGTGAATCACCACTGTGCTAGTCTTGAAATGTTCTCATTTCCCCATCAAGTTGAAAAGAAACTTTGCTTGATAGAGCTAGCTTGGTTGGCATGTATTTGGGTTTAGGGATTCAAATATTATCATTCCATGTTTTCTTGGCTGTTAGGGATACAGAGTAGAGATCTGATGTTATTCTTTTTAGTTAGTTAGTTAGTTTTAGTTTGTTTGTTGTTCTTGTTTTCTTTCAAGGCAGGGTCTTAATTTAGTCCAGGCTGACCAGGAACTCACTCTGAAGCTCCAGGCTGGCCTTGAACTCACAGCTATCCTCCTACTTCAGCCTCCCGAGTGTGGGGATTAAAGGTATGCACCACCACACCTAACCTTCTAAAGTTATCCTGATGTTTACTCTTGTAGGTGAATGGCTGCTGTTCCCTTATAATTTTTTTAGAGATAGTGAGAGAGAGAAAGGGAGAGAATTAGCATGCCAGGGCCTCACTGCAATCAGACTCCAGACTCTTGCACCACCTAGTAGTGGTCATGTGTGACCTTGTGCTTGTTTCACCTTTGTGCGCTTGGCTTACTTGGGATCTGAAGAGTTAAACATAGGTCCTTAGGCTTTGCAGGCAAGTGCCTTAGCAGCTAAGCCATCTCTCTATACCACTTATAACTTTTAATGGTATCTTTGATTTCTGTTTTGACATCCTGTTCCTGATATGCCATAGAGATATTCCTCATTGGCAATGACTGTTTGAGATTCTAAGTGTCCTTTTGTTTGCATATCCATATTCGGGTTTTAGAAATCTTTCTGTTTTAATTTCATTAAATAAAATAGTTGTGCCATTAGAGTTTTATCTCAGTCAGTTCTAATACTCCATGGATTCTTAAGGTTTGGTCTATTGTACATATTTCAGGATTTTTAGAACATTGGATAACACTCAAATAATATGTATATGCATATGCACACACTATATAAATAAATAAATAAAAACAATATATATATATGTATATATATATATATATATATATATATATATATATATAGTGAGAGAGAGAGAGAGAGAGAGAAGTACTAGTTCAATTTTGTCTTCTACCTTTGAAATTTGTTCTTCTGCTTAGTCTTGTTTATCGATGATGCTTTCCACTGTGTTTTTAGTTGACTGAGTCATTTTCATTACTTCTATTTCTTCTTTTCTAGATTCTCAATTTCCTCCTTCATATTTTTCTTTTTCTTTTTCTTTTTTCTTACTTTATTTTTTATTTTTCTTTTCCAAATTGCTCTCTCATGCACTTTGCTCACTTTCTTGCATAGGTCTAGAATTTATTTCTTTACTTTAGGAAACTGTTTAAGCAATTTATGTGGTTGTTTATCCTTTTGTAAAGTTTGGCTCCGGGATTTTTCCATGGAATCACAGCAGCTTCATGATCTTTGTTTTCCAGTTCTGAGGAGCTGTAGCCTTCTGTGGACCTGAGTTTTTCAAGGTGTTGGTGCTTTTTGTTGTGTTCCATATATCTATTGGGTTGGAAATATTCTCCAGTTTTGATTTTTCTGTATTCACACTTTTCTATATAATTGCTCTTGGATTGACTAACAGATCCACAGTGGAAAAGAAACCATATCTGGAGCTGGGAAATAAGTCAGAATCATATCCAGATAATGATTCTGCTTTCCATTGTTGAGCTCCACTAACCTTAGACTATGAATATCCAGACCCTTTTAATTCTCTCTAAATTAATAAAGGTTATCCCATTTAAGTGGTGCTGACTTCACTCTCCCTTGGAGAATCTGCTTCTCTTTGTCAGATGGGAACTAGATCTGAGGAGATAAAGGACCCAGCAAACTCCACCCTGGTCCCAGCTGAAACCACAAAGGAATAGGAAAAAGGAGAAAGAATGCTACTTCTTTAGTTAGCTGATATCAGTGCAAGGGTGATGGAGAAAGATCCTGAGGACACTCAACACCTACCAAACCAGAGATCCAGATGCTCCTAAGTGCCTACCACTGAAGTAGACTTAAAATGCTCCCAGCATGACTCAGGGAATGTTGTGGAAGAGGGGGAAGAAAGATTATTAGGGCCACAAGTTGGGACATTTTGCACAGAGACATTGCCATTCCCTCATAACTAACTGCTCTTCCCATATTGCATGACCCACAATCCCCATGGGGTTGACCTGTAACCCCAGTGAGGAAGGCCTCTTTGGAAAAGGGGCAGGGAAGAGGGAAAGGATGGTATTAATATGTGTTGTTTACATACCAAATATGTCAATATCTAATAATAAAAATTAATAAATAAATGAATAAGCTAATTAAAAAAATAGAGCTGACAAAAAGCAAAAATTTCAGGCTAAAGAGGTAGCTCAGTGGCAAAGGTTTAAGGAGTTTGCCTGCAAAGCCTAATGGCCTGGGCTCAACTCCTCAGTACCCACGTAAAGCCAGATGAACAAAGTGGCACATGCATACATTTAGAGCTTGTTTGCAGTGGCTGAAGATCCTGGGTTTCTCTGTCTCTCGGTCTCTCTGCTTAAAAATAAATAAATAACAATATAAAAATGTTTAAAACGGAACAATTTCTTATGATAATATGTATAATAATGATAATATGCATGAGCTAATCTACACATTCCAAGAAGCTAAAGATTATGTCAGTACAACCAATTCAACTGAACTGGCACATGTGTTATTTGTTTACTCAGCTATAATGTAACAGAAAGCTTTCCCAACCCTTCCATCAAACTGACCTATTGGTCCTGGTGTTCTAGAGGATGGAGAAAGAAGAGGAAAAGGAGGGGGAAAGGGGAAGATTATCAAGTTCAAAATCAGCCTGGGCAAGTCCCCATACCACAGAAAACTATATAGGACTAAGTGATATGGCTGTTAACGTCCTATCAACTTTATCTGAAATTGCATGCACGCTTCGCACCTAACTGGGTCCTAGAAATTTATTTCCATCAATTCAAAGCTATTTGGACATTCTACTTTCTGACACTTACCTTTTATAACTGGAAATTCTTTTTGTAATTGTCTTTGCCTTAATGCTAAAATTCTGATGCAATTGCTGCATCCTTGTGTGACTTTCTACCATCTGCTCCAACAGAGCACTCATCCTTTTCTAACAACTGGGCATCCCTTCACAGCTTTTCATCTTTTTTTTTTTTTTTTTTTTGAGGTAGGATCTCACCCTAGCTCAGGCTGACCTGGAATTCACTATGTAGTCTCAGGGTGGCCTCGAACTCATGGTGATCCTCCAACCTCTGCCTCCCAAGTCCTGGGTGGTGGCACATGCTACAAATAGCTCTAATCTCTTCAAGATGTTGGGTTGTGACATGGTCAATGAACTTCATTAGCCATACTCTTGGGTTGTTACAAAGCCCTGTATATTCTCATTATGAAAGTGTTTATTTTTTTTTATGGTAGAGTACCCATGTAAGTTACCATTCAGTTACAGACACATTTCAATGACAGGGTGGAATTAATTACAATTGCATCAGGATAACACACCTGGCACAGATTCCAGGCAAACCAAGATGTGGAAAAACTGTGATGGAATGCCCACCTAGGAAAGGAGGAGCTGTTTAACTGAATAAACTTCCCAGCATGCTTTTTCGCAGGTTGCTTTCTGTGAGATGCTTTGTGTATTAACATAGGCCATCGGTTCAAATAAGTCATTATTGAGTGATTGTTATATGGAGACAGAGTGGTCATTATCTCTTATTTGTATAGTTTGACTCTACAGTGTGAATTACAGTAAATTCTACACAATTTTCCCCATGACTTGTAACCAATAGTACTAATTTTTTCTTTCTCTGCCTCATTTTATTTAATTCACTTGGAATGAAACTTCTTTCCTTAAGTTTGTATCATTTTGGTTTTTTTGGTTTTCAAGGGAGGGTCTTGCTCTAGCCCAGGCTGACCTGGAATTCGCTCTGTAAACTCAGGGTGTCTTCAAACTCATGGTGATCCTCATACCTCTGCCACGTGAGTGCTGGAATTAAAGGAGTGGGTCCACCACACCCGTATTTATTTATTTATTTATTTTGAGGCAAGCCCAATAGACTAGCCTTAGAGAGAATTGGTGTGCTAACGCCTCCAGCCACTGTACTCAAACTCCAGACCATGCGACACCTTGTGGGGCCTTGCCTGCGTGCATCATCTTGTTGTCTGGCTTACATGGGATCTGAAGAGTTGGACATGGATCCTTAGGCTTTGCAAGCAAGTTTCTTAACCACTAAGCCATCTCTACATCCCTAGTTTTCATTTTTTTTTTTTTTGGTTTGTTTTCCAAGGTAGGGTCTCACTCTAGCCCAGGCTGACTTGGAATTCACTCTGTAGTCTCAGCGTGGCCTTGAACTCATGGCAACTCTCCTACCTCTGCCTCCTGAGTGCTGGGATTAAAAGCATGCACCACACGCCCAGCAAGTTTTCCATTTTTAACATAATTCTTTGTCCTAGGTCATTATTCTTTATAATCCTTTCTGGTTTGACTGAAAAGTGAATACATTACAGTCAAGTCATGTTTTTATTTGGTGACTGTGAAAGAGAAAGAACACTCATTTATTTACTTTTTACTAATAAACTTATTCTTTTTATGCTCCTAAGGAATGAACCTAAGACTTTATATGTGCTAGGCAAATACTCTATCAAAGAGCCATAACTCCACTGCAGAGCACTCACATTTTAATTTCCCCATAACTATTAACTGCTGATAAGGCATTAAGTCCATTTTTTTTTAAAAAAATAAATAGAAGGAGGATATTCTATGCTCCTTGGATATACTAATATGTATAAATCTTATTTACTTTGCACAGGAGATCTAGAGTGATACTGTATTTCTCCTTATTTGAATGTTCATCAATGGGGGTCCAAGATACTTGTCACAAAACTCTTATTTAGTAAACCAAAAGACAAGATTTACATCTAGTTTTATCTGCAATGCTTACAATGCCAGGCAAATGATTCTTTTGCCTTTCTTTTTTTAAATATTTTTGTTTATTTTGATTTATTTGAGAGTGACAGACAGAGAAAGAGGCAGAGAGAGAGACAGAATGGGCATGCCATGGCCTCCAGCCTCTGCAAACGAACTCCAGACGCATGCGCCCCCTTGTGCATCTGGCTAACGTGGGTCCTGGGGAATTGAGCCCCGAACCAGGGTCCTTAGGCTTCATAGGCAAGTGCTTAACCACTAAGCCATCTCTCCAGCCCTCTTTTGCCTTTCTTAAAAATGGTGATCTTATCCATTAGTCACCAGATTATTGCAATAATTCAAAGAGTAACTGAGTAATATAATATTTTGAAAAAAATGAACAATTAACATATTTGAGTGCTATTGAATTATTTCACCTAAAATTTCTCTTTTTTCTTCCCGATTCTTTAACCTGGGGTTTTAAATGAAACTTTTGAGTTATTGCTATTATTTCATGACAAAAATGGAGTCCAAATATTTTTTTTCAAAAATGTGCTTAATTGCCCTTGATTCCAAGTCAAGTGTGAGACCTCCCATGCTGGGATCCTATCTGTTACCAAGGTCTCTGTGCCATGCAGATTTGTTTGTTCCTAGAATGTCTGACTGACTGGGGTCATCCTGACATTTCAAAACAACTGCTTTGTCTTGTGTTAATATTGGTGGAGCACATCATATATATATATATATATATATATATATATATATATATATATATATATATATATATGTGGTTTGAGAGAGAGAGAAAGGCAGAGAGCGGGAGAGAGAGTGTGAATGGGAGTGCCAGGGCATCCAGCCACTGCAAAGGAACTCCAGACACATGTACCACCTTGTGCATCTGGCTTACATGGATCCTAGGGAATCAAACCTGGTTTCATTGGCTTTGCAGGTAAGCCATCTCTCCAGCCTAAGGACCACATTTTTAAACCAAGATACAATTGGATTTTAATTCTTGTGTCATTCTGCCTTAATCCATAAGGTGACATTGGAGTTCACCACCTATAGCATGGCTATTAAAAAAAAAAAAAGGGTGAAGGAACAAGGCAATTACAAGGTTAGTGTCTATTTTCAAAGCCTCACCTGAGCCTTCATTCAGGTAATTTCAATTAACTTTTATGGAGGTTACCAGCTAGAACCCAAGCAAATGCTACTGTAACTAGATTCAGCTATACAACTGTGGAGGAAGTTAAGGTACAATTTTCTTTTCAAACGCACCAAAAATATTAGTCCCAAGACCTGTGTGACATGTTCCCCATGGTTTCATGCAAATTAAAATGACTGTGATATAGAGATCTCGGAGGCTAAGGTCATAATGGAAACATTAGCAGACCTTCTACTGCCACAGCTCTGTGGGGGGCCATTAAGATATTTTATGGAAGGGTTCTCAGCGGCCGGAATGAAATGGCAAAGAGCTGGAAACATAAGCAACAGTGAAAAGAAAACAAAATAAAGCCCCAAAATGTGATGGTGACGAAGTAATTAAAAACATAAAAGCAATGAGAATGCCTACGGTGTGTTTTCCATTTTCTGTGACCTTGGGTCGCTACTTTGGCATTTTGTTCATTATCAATTGAAGAAAAACAGTGCCTTACACTCCCACGCTCACGCAATCTTTGTATGAGTCTGTAGAAAGGGAGGGGTGAGGTAGGTCCAAAGCTAGCTGCCAGCAATCAATTTACTGTCCTCATCTTGTGGGAGATTTCCCTCTGCACTCTTCATTACTGTCTTGAAGGGAGTCTGTCCAGGATGACAAGAAGATGAAATGTAGATTGAGGCCTGTGACTCTGCTTTGGTTGTTGATAGCCTCCCAGTGTGTTTGGTATTCTAATCTCAAAAGGCAGCCAGTTAGCAAAAATGATAGAGTTCTCTTAGTGACAGTTAAGCTGTCTGGTTATATTAAAATTATACTCACAGTGAAGATTAATATTACTATCAAAATATGATCAAAATTTGTGATTGCTGACACATGGTGTGTGTGTGTGATTGTGTATACAGTATATGCAGGTGTGCTGGCACGTGGAGGCCAGAGGACACCTAGAGTGACTTTCCTCTCAATAGCTGTCCACCTTTGTTTTTTTTTTTTTTTTTTTTTTTTTGGTTTTTCGAGGTAGGGTCTCACTCTGGCTCAGGCTGACCTGGAATTCACTATGTAGTCTCAGGGTGGCCTCGAACTCTCGGCGATCCTCCCACCTCTGCCTCCCGAGTGCTGGGATTAAAGGCGTGCGCCACCACGCCCGGCTACACCTTTGTTTTTTTTTGAGACAAGTTCTCTTATTGCCTGGAGCTGCCCATTTGACTAGACTACTTGGTCACCTAACCCCAGGGTTCCATTTGTGTCCTTTACTCCTGGCTTTTTGTTACAAGAGTTCTGGGAATCATATGCAAGTACTTATGCTATCTTCCCAGCTCTATGGCCCTTTTATAAAAACAGTAAATATGTTCCTTGGAGTCCAATGTATTTTGTTTTCCTTTATAATATTTTCAAAGCAAAAGACCAAGATAATCATGCTTAAATGTGATGTGAAATAGGTATTGTTTATGCCAAGTGAAGTGAGAAATTTGGATTAACTTCTCTACTAGTTCCCATTATAAGATATTTCTTTCCAAGCATCCCAAGGTTAAATTTGATACCACTGCAGACGACCAGGAAAAGAACCCCACTTCTTCCATTTGCTTAGAGTATATGAGGGCAGCCTTTACATAATCTTTTTGTATAACACTAAATTAAATGTGACCACAAAGTCTGTGTTTTTCCAATATTTAGTGAATGTTTGATGAAAAATTTGGCAACTTAGTTCTCATAAAAATGATTAAGTAGAATTATATTGGCAAGAATCAGCTATCACGTAATGTTTGGGAAAGTGTATAGGAAGGAGAATAGTGAATAGAACTTTGTTTCTCTAAATAATTTTTCTGTAATATTCATGCATAAGTGAAATAAGGGTCTTATAGAATCAAGCATGAGGCATAATGTGGGTTATTTTTATAATAAGTCTGAAATGGATTGTTTTGTTAGCCTTTAAAATAGTGTCAGGCATACTCTGGTTTCTCTTCAGATCATGTAAATCTTTTGACTTTTACTAAAGATTTCCATGGAGAGGAACAACTCTGAGTCTTAAACCAATTTTTTGAGGCCTTGTCTAGGCAAGGCTGAGAATAAAAGGAAAAGGAAAGAAAAAAAATATTATCAGGCAAATTAACTTATGCTGTTTTTTGACCATTACCAATACTATTTTTTTACTTAACTTTCTACTTACAGAAATAAAAACTATGCCCCCTTTCTTTATTTTATTGACAACTCCCACAATTATAGAGAATAAACCATAGTAATTCTCTCCCTCCCTTTGCAACTCTACTCTCCATTATACCCATCCTCCTCTCAATCAGTCTCTCTTTGATTTTGATGTCATCATCTTTTCCTCCTATTATGATGGTCTTGTGTAGGTAGTGCCAGGCACTGCAAGGTCATGGATATCTAGACTATTTTGTGTCCCTTTTTTTTCTTGATCTGTGCTAGCAAAAGAATGTGTTTGTAAGTTATTGTATTTCTCATCATTTGAAAGATTCATAAACATCTTTTAAACTGATCTGTGGCATTCAGGAGGCTTGTGCTGATGGTGAACAAGGGGTTTCTGACTGGAGGGCATGGATTCCAATGCTGCAGTGTGGGTTTACAAAAAGCAAACACTATTTCAGGGTCAGCTGGCAATGATGTCACAGATTCAAACCTGCCTCTCTGGCTGGTTGATCATGGAAGAATGTATAAAAAGGGAGGGGGAACCTGCTTGCTGATGCTGATGAAATTCCCAGAAGGGAATTTCAGGGTTCTTTTGCACAGGAATAGATTGCTATCAAGCCTCTTCCCAGGTCATGTGTTTCTTGGTGTGGGAGGTGGGATTTTGCTATGTGCATGGGATTTGAGAAATATAATGTCAAAAGGTCATTATCTGTATTAGCTAGCATCTACATGTGTCTATTTTGTGTATGCATGTGTATGTGGTATGTGTTGATATATGTGTGTTTCATTTATAGGCATGTGTGCATGTGTGGATGTTGAGAGTAGGGTTGTCATCAACAGGAACATTGCCATACACTTCCTTTGAGACACCGTCTTACTTTGGCATGAAGCTTGCCAACTAGACTAGACTAGTTGCACACTGAGCTTGATGGATTCATTTGTTTCTGTTTCTCTAATGCTAGAATTATAGGTGTATACCACCACAGAACTTTATTCATGGAACTATCTGTTCTGCCCCCTGATATGCATGTTCACTATTAAAACACTGGTTGCAAATCACCATGATGTTTCAGGGTGAGTCTGACAGTTTCTTTATGAAAAATAACTTAGGCATTTTGCTATTTATGGAATCAATGTGTGGGTGTGTCCAAACTTTAACATATTTTATTTCTTTAATCAACGATTGAATTTTTTTGTTATACCACAAAATGTATAAAGTCTAAATAGTCTAAAAAGCCTAAAGGTCTATTTAAAAGCACAGAGAAGTAAAGTCCTTCTCTTCAAAGCATTCTAATCTTCATTTGGGAATAAACACAGTAACTACTTAAGGATGATTGCTCAAATCAGTGTGTGAATCTATTATGATAATCTTCCTTGCTTAGACTATGTTCCAGGGATAGTCAATTCATGGGTTTTAAATCAAGAGAAATCTGAAAATGTGGAAAGAGTATATGTGGACAGTTTCTTTGGTATTGAATTCAACCACTGTAAGGGTTAAGAAGCTATCAAGAACACAGATCTAAAACAAGAATAATGTCAGCCAAGAAAACAGCTAGCAAAAATATGAGCCTATGGGTGGAAAGATGGCTTAGCAGTTAAGGTGCTTGCCTGAGAAGCCTAAGACCCAGGAATTATTCCCCAGAACCCATGTGTAGCCAGATGCACAGGGTGGTACATGCATCTGGAATTCATTTGCAGTAGATAGAGGCCCTCGAATGCCCTCACCCTCTCTCTCTATCTCTCATAAATAAATAAAATATTAATAAAAAACCATGAGCCTACATCCATAGCAGAGCAGGGTTAAGGCTCCAGGAATACAGAAAATTAGGAGAATGGATATAACAAAAGATTTTTCAAAGGGTAAAAGAGATGGCTAAAATCTAGTATTTCAAACTTAGAATTAGAAATACTAGGCAAAAGTAGCTATTCTGATAATTGAAAACAAGAAAAGACTTTCAAAGCACTAACTTGCTTCAATGTCTGTACTTATAAATAGGTTCTACAAGGCAGCAGTAAAACTCACTAAATTCACCTCATTTAGAATCTGGAGGGCAGGTTAAAGTTTCCATTCATGCATATAGTATGTTTTGAAATAAGAAGCATGTGTATGTGTGGTGGTGGTAGATGGGGAGGGGTATTATTACTGAATGTTGCAGTTTGAATTATGAATGCCCGCAACAAAGGGCAAGTGTGAAGTGAGAAACAGTAGCACCCTTTGGAAGTAGTGCCCAGTGAAAGGATATTAGCTCACTGGGAACAGGCCCTTGAATGGACTATTGGGGCTCTTAGCTTCTGCCCCCATGAGGTAACAGGCTTTGTTCCAGCATGCACTCTCTGACATGATGCTTTGCTTCTCAACAGGCTCAGAGCAACATGGCCACAAAACTATGGAAAAATAATGATTCTGAGAGCTAGAGAGATGGCTCATTGGTTAAGACACTTGCCTTCAAAGCCTATGGACCTGGGTTTGAAACCCTATTATCCACATAAAGCCAGATACACAAGGTGGCACAAGCATCTGGAGTTTGTTTGCAGTTGCTAGAAGCCTTGGCATGCCCATTTTCTCTCTCTCTCTCTATCTCTCTGTCTGTCTCTCTATCCCAAACAAATAAAATATTTCCAAAATTATTTGGGAATGGGAGGGAAGTTAATATTTCTATTCACACATATACTATGCACTGATCAAATCCACTTTTTTTCTACCATTCCGCATACCCTTTCCCATTCCCAATAATCACTATTTTACTTTTAGATCAACCTTTTTGGGTTCAATTTCTCGGTATGAGACAGAAATGTTCTGCTGGCCTCTTGGCCTCTGGCTTATCTCAGCATAATTTCTTCCAACTCCAAACTACTTTGTTCCAAATGACAGAGTTTCATTCTTTATGGTTGAACAGTACTACATTGTATAGTCATACCACATTCCTTTATCTATTAACCTGTGGTAAAATCTGGAGCTGACTTCCCATCCCACCTGTTGTGAATGGGGTCATGATAAACATGGCCACCCAGGGAATTTCTCTGCTGTGGTGGCTTTGCTTCCTTGGGATACGTACTGTGGTAGTTTGAATCTGAAGTGCCTCAGACATATAGTTTTGCGTACGTGTTCTTCAGTTGGCAGCCCTGCTTTTGGGGGGGTCGTAGAACCTCCAAGAGGTGGTACACTGCTGATGGAAATAAGCCACCTATGACAGCACTTTGAAAATCACACTGCGGCCACTGGTTCCTTCATGATTTCTCTTTTTTGGTCCACTGTGATGTGAAGAGTCTCCCTGACATGCTCTTGGTGCCATGAACTCTGGCCTGTCTTCCCCACAATGATGAACTAAGATCCTTGGAAATGGTGGGTCGAAATGAGTATTCCACCCTTAAATTTCCTATGTCAGATGTTTTGGTCATAGCAACATCAAAGTGGCTAATCAGATATAGGTTCATGGGAAGTGGAGGTACAAGGGAAATGGGCAGTTTGTGTCCCTAGACCAGGTGACTCTTAGGCCTTCGTAACTAGTTTGCAGGTGGAGTGTGGAAGGGTTTGGCAATTCTGGGGACAGAGGCACTAGAGTGCTGTAATGAGAAAGGCAGCTGGGAGGTCTGAAGACCAGAATGCTGATAGAAGTGCAGATTGCAATGACTGTGTCCCGTGAAGCTTCTTATGGGAATGAGGACTCCAATAGGAATTAGACTGGAGGCTACAAATTCTGGCAAAGAATTTGTATCCTTTCTTTCGGCTTGTATCTTAAAAGGCTGAGTGAATCTGAATTCAGAAGCAATAGAATGACTAAGTGGATGAAATTTCAAGACACTATAGCATTCAAGCTGTGGCATGGATACTACTGAGTACTTTAACCAGGTTGGTTTACAGTGAGAAGTAGAGGGGAAAAATTACAACAGTAAAAGGGAATGATGGGAGGCATATAGTTTGACTAGGAATAGAGCACAATGTTCTTGAAATTGTGGACAAAACAAGTGCCCATAATTACTAAAGACATTAGCAACATAAAAAGGAAGCCATTCACTTTATATAAAGTTAGTAGAAAAGGGGCCTTGTGGATAAGACTTCAACTTACGGAAGGCTGTAGGGTATAAAAATGTAAATGTATTTGAAAGACTCTTCTTTGAAAACAGAGTTCCTGAGAATGTAAAGATGGTTTAATGGTTAAAGGCACTTGCTTGCAAAGCCTGCTGGTTTGGGTTCAACTCTCCAGAACCCAAGTAAAGCCAAGCAGAAAGTTGCTCATCCATCAGAAGGTTGTAGTAAGAAAAGGCTTTATACAGCCATTTTTTTTCTCTCTCTCTCTCCCTCTCCCTTTTAAATAAGTAAATGACTTATTTTTTTTTTAAGAGTGCCAGAAAAAACAGGGCCTCTAGGGTGACTATCTGGAAATAAACTACCCAAGGAAAGTGTTTTTCTGTGTTTGGCCACCCAGGCAATCGGAGCCTATGTCAGTCATATTCTAAAGGGATCTGACTAATTTCTGAGCAGGGAGCAGAAGTTGGCATTGTCCTTTTTGGTGCTGGCTTTATAGATACGCAGAATGCAAGAGTTACCACAAGGTTGAAGCTGTTAGAGAAGGGGCCAAGATTTTTGAATCAAGCCTCAGAGCACAGGCAATGTGTAACTGGGTCAGATGCGCTTCAGGAAGGAGCTGAGTAAGGTGAAGCCCAAGGTGCATTGAAGATTCCAGGATGCCACTTAGTGGAGCCAGTCTGAGAGATAAGACATGGCAAGATCCTAAAATGGAGCTGCTCAAACCTGCTGGGGCCCACATCATGGTATCATGTTCTGAATTATGGCGCAACAAGGTTTAATGATAACCCTCTTGGGTTTCAGTCTCACTTTGAGGCAGTTTAGGGGTGACAGGGCCCTAAAAGTCAACTGTGTCTGAAGACATGAAATATCCTTAGTCCTGAAAAGGAGAATTGGAGCCATTCTTGTCTCTGCCTCCTGGAAGAATCCTTCTTTACTATAGAGGTCAGAAGCATACTTCCTTTATCTCTCACCTATAGGAGTTTTTCCTATTCTTTAGAAGTGATGATTTCCCCCTTCTGAAAAGGCCACACCCTTTCTGAAAGCTTGAGATGCTGGGGAAGATGGTCTTTTCCCAGAAATCTTGACAACCGCCTACAAACCCGATATCAACAGTGAACTGACTAGTTCAGACCCCTGTCCAGCAGACTCTCCTTACAAAACCCCAGCCTGAGACTTTTTCTGGGAAACCCCCTCTCACTCTCTTCTTGGTCAAGAGCTCTGAATTTGTTTCTTCTCTTAAGCTCTCCTTCTTGTGAAGCTTTCCCTCCTAACACCCTAAGGCCTCATAAAATCTTTCTAAATCGGATCTTCTGGTCTGTGGATTTCGTTCATTGCAATTCATGAGCTAAGGTTTCAGAAGACCACTGACTCCAAGAGCTTTGGGTGACCACTGGTTTTCCTGCATACATCTTCTGTGTTCTTGCCTACTTGAGAGCAGAGATAAGGCTCTGTACTCAGACACCCCCAAGCTCCCTCATCCGTTTGGTTCAGTCTTCCTTGTTATTCTTTAATTCCATTTTTTGGGGAACAGGAAAATCTATTCTGTGCCATTGTATCATAGAAATACAGGAACTCACAAGTAAAGGTTTGCCTTAACTCTCGGAAGATATTTTGAACTTTGACCTTTTGAACCATGTTGTGTGTCTCAGAAAGACATGTCTTTTCGCAAGTGTTCCTGGATTTTATATAAATAAAAATAATCATATGTATGTTCTGCGTTGTTTTTGTATTTTATTTTCATTATTTATTTGATGGAGAAAGAGGGGGAGAGAGAGAGAAAGAGAGAATGGGCATGCCAGGGTCTCCAGCCGCTGCAAACAAACGCCAGACATGTGGGCCCCCTTGTGCATCTGGCTAGCATGGGTCCTGGGGAATCGAATCTGGGTCCTTTGGCTTTGCAGGCGAATGCCTTAGCCGCTAAGCCATCCCTCCAGTCCATCTTTTTTATTATACAATTGCTGTGGCTGAAACTCCTAGCACCAGATTGAATAATGATAGAATGGACAATTTTGCCCTATTTCTGACCTGAGAGGATATGATTTCTACATTTCTCTATTTAGTGCAGTGTGATGTTGTTTATAGGGCTGTCACACACTAAACATGACAAAATCTATTCTATGTGTTTTCTTCAAATTACATAATTTCATTATTATTATTATTATTATTATTATTATTATTATTATTGGTTTTTCAAGGTTGGGTCTTGTTCTAGCTCAGGCTGACCTGGAATTCACAATGTAGTCTCAAAGTGGCCTCAAAATCATGGCAATCTTCCTACCTCTGCCTCCCTCCCGAGTGAGTGGTGAGATTAAAGGTATGTGCCATGCTGGGCTAAATTCATTATTCTGTATGAGTGAGTAATATCAATGGTTAATATGTAGTACATTTTCTTTTTCAATTTTATTTAGTTATTTGAGAGAGTGAAAGAGAGAGAATGGGCACACCAGGGCCTCCAGCCACTGCAAAAACTCCAGACACATGTGCCCCCTTGTGCAGCTGGCTCACGTGGGTCCTGGGGAATTGAACCTAGGTCCTTTTGCTTTGCAGGCAAAAGCCTTAATCATTAAGCCATCTCTCCAACCCCTGTAGCACATTTTCTTTATTCATCTGTATATGGGCAACTAGTCTGATTCTGCAACAGCTACTGTATGTAATGCTCTAATTACCATGGAGTTGTAGTAGGTACCTTGACAGTAAGCTAACTTTGGATCTCCTGCATATGTTCTCAGGAATGCCATGACCAGATCCAGAAGTTCAACTTAAAAAAAAAAAAATGTTTATTTTAATTTATTTACTTGAGAGCAACAGACACTGAGAGAGAAAGAGGCAGAGAGAAAGAATGGGCACGTCAGGGCCTCTGGCCACTGCAAACAAACAAACTCCAGACACCTGTGACCCCTTGTCCTAATGTGGGTCCTGGGCAATCAAGCCTCGAACTGGGGTCCTTAGGTATCACAGGCAAGTGCTTAACCACTAAGCCATCTCTCCAGCCCCAGAAGTTCTACTTTTAATTTGCTTGAGACTCTTTGAGAAGCCTTGCCCTGATGGTAGGTCTTAGCA
Source organism: Jaculus jaculus (assembly GCF_020740685.1). NCBI lineage: Eukaryota > Metazoa > Chordata > Mammalia > Rodentia > Dipodidae > Jaculus > Jaculus jaculus. The sequence continues at coordinate 96,658,455 of NC_059113.1, read as the reverse complement.
TGTGATAATAGCAGGCTGTAGCTGTTTCATATACATCCAGTCCCTTGGGCAATGGGTCATATGACCATGTTAGCGTCACTGTGCCATGAAGGAGTTGCAAGAAGACACCAGGGACCAGAACCTAAGATGCTTAGCAGAGAAACTTTGCTGCAGAAGAATGAAGTCACTACAGTCTATTTCTAACCTCTGACTCCAAGGGATATGTGTATATGTGTGAAGTTTTGTGTGAAAATATGCTCTGGAAGTATAAACTGAGGACAGAGGAAAACCCGATAGCTTGTTAAAGATGGTGTTTCCTAGGTCCACGGCTATTTTTAGCAAAGAAGTCATTTAAACAAAACTACATCATATTTTCACAATCAATTCAAGTCTAGTTAATTAAGTCAAATTCTTACTTTGAATTCTAATACATAACGTATAAAGTTGTTTTAATTCATGTTAGGGACCAAATTCAAATAAAACACATTGGACATGTTCTGAAACTGTACGCACATGAAAAGGAAGTGAGAAAAGCAAGAAAAGGAAATATGAAAAGACAGGAAGAAAGGCACTACCCTGACAATTTCCTGTGTCCACTAGAGTGTGCACCACCTTCTCCTCTGGCTTTCCTACAGCAATACTGCTGGCTGCACTGCTGTGAAGATTCCGTCATGCAAAACTTTCTATTCCAAAACAAAATGTAAGTCCCAACCCAGTAGACACCTTAAGTGACCCTTCATGCTCCATAGCTCTTATTACCTCTCCTAGAAATCAGTAGTGCAAATACCCCACCCTATGTCAACTAGCATAGGAAGTGTGAAAACTGGGCTGCTGGAAACTTAGCACAGTGTGAAAATTCACAGGACTCGGTGGTCAATCTCTTCCATTATTTAAGCCATGAATTTTGTAGGCTGCCTGTAGTGTTAACAGGTGTAATGACCCCTGTAGGTCAGCAGCCATCTGAATTATGCATGGGGAAAGGTTGGCACGCCATATATACTATAGCTGTTGGGAATTGTTAATTTGGTGGAGAGAAGACTGTTCCTTTAATAGCTTTCCTGGAAACCCTTCCTCCCTGGTGGTCCAGGTGGTCTGTAGACTCCATAGACATGTGTGCCTGGTCAGGTCCCAGATCTTTTGCTGCTGGGAAACCTGGAGTTTAATCTCAACACCAGCATTAACTCACTATTTACTACTTGTCTTTCTTTTGGCCAATATATTCTAAATACTTAACTTAAATAACTTTTCCGTTCTATCATCTGAATAATATGCAAACAATATGGACATAATTTATAATTAGCAGAACACTTCTAATTGGACTGCGTTATTCTTTAACATAAAGGAGAAATTTTACAGATGGAAGGAGGTGGGGACTGAGAGGAAAATATTTGTACTTGCAAATCCCTGACGTCCATATTGTGTGACCACTATGTGAAAGGTTGGCTATTATGAGTTCTTGCCATTATGAATTCCTTTAACAGAGACTTTTTATATCTGTTCTAATTAGCAAGAGTGAAAATGAAATGGAGAACATGGTTATGTGATGACTAGATAAAAGAAACAGATCCTTGGAACTCTAATATAGCTCTGCTCTGCAAATTGAGATCTCACATTGCAGACCCAGCAAGGCATGAGACCTTTATCACCAAATATCATCCTTTGAACAGAAAATGATGATTAAAAAAAATAGTTGACTGGGGCTCATGTGATTAAGCTTAAGCTATCAGGCATATACACCTCTGAGAAATCTTCAGTGATATATGTGAGATATAAGAAAGGTTAGGGAAGTTGATTGTGAAAAATATTTTATTGCATTGCTATTCACAATCACCAGCAATAGAGAAGGAGGAGGAGACACAGTATCAGCAATAAGTAAGGAAGAAGAGTTTCAAATATCTAAGAAAATGGTGAGATATCATGTGCTCTCACAGTCTTTTAGCAGTTCATCCTCATAACAAAATAGCAGCGACAATCAACTTGTAAAGAGGAAAGGATTATTTTAGCTCATAGTCTTGGAAGCTCAAGCCCATGAGTGATTGGTTTCATTTCCTTGGGGCTGTCATAATGCCTCACATCATGGCCTGACTACATGGTAAATCTAGGCTGCTCATCTCACCAAACCAGGAAGCAAGGGTGAGAAAGAGGAGCCAGGGGCCCACAGCTGTCTTTAAAGTCATGTATTCAGTGATCTAAATGGTTCCCATTAAGCTTTACCTCCTAATGTCTCCATCTCTCCCAATAACATCACCCTGGATCAAGCTTTTAACACAAAAGTAAGTACTTTGGTGATGTTTAAGAACCATAATGTAACCCATGGGAAAGCAAGGCTCAGTCTCTTTAAGGCTCAGTCCTAACTTTTGTGTGGCTGAACACTTCTACGAAACACAAAAACCTGAATGAGCATGCTGAGAATCAGGTGGTATGAGCTTTCTAAAGAGCCAAGGAAATTAGCTGTGCATGAGGTCATTCCACACTAAGAACAATCATTCAATCATAAGAGCCAGAAGTGATCGGCAAAAATAAATTAAACCATTCCCTTGCTCATATATGAACACATCAGATAGCTACACCCTTAAAAGAAAACAGAAACTCCAACTGTTTTACCAAGGAAAACATCTAATGAGAGTAAACAAAATGATTTGTAACTAAACAGACACATAGCTATAGATGGAAGGATTTCAACATAGCAAGTGCAAACCTCTCCTCTGAACAAGAGAAAACTGTTTTCCGTTCAAGCCAGGGTCATCTACAGAATATCTACTAATAGAATTGTAGTAGGCAAAGTAGAGACTTTTTTTTTAGAAAACTTTGGTGATACAACTTGCAATGAACTTAGAATACATTCTAATTAGCTGAGAGAGACACATATCTTTGAGAACTCATTCTTCCACACAGCTTTGCATGAAAATAGAAGCTGAGAAATACAACTGGAAAAGCCGTTATAATTGAAACCAACCATGAAGCCATTTCAGGCGATGAACAGCGCAATTAGCACCATTGCTCCCAGAAACAGTAGACGTGGACTGAGGAAGCAGGATATTTGGGAGGAAAAAAAAGTATACTTCAAAACTGAATTCGATTAACACCATGGTTATACTGTATGTCAACATGGTTATAGCTATGCATTATTTCAGTCAGCTCAGACTGCTGTAAACAAAATACCACAGACCAAGTGGCTTAGACACCCAATATATGTTTTCTCACAGTTCTAGAGGCTGGAAGCTTATGATGAGGGAACTTGCATGGTTGAGTTCTACTGAGGACATTTAAGCTATTGATTTCTTGCTATGCTCTTACAAAGCCTGTCCTCCAACTCTGTAAGGGGAGAGCAAGCTATTTTCTCACCCCATCACTGGGGGAACACTTTGATAATCTTATCTAATGCTAATCACTTTCCAGAGTTCTCATTTCTAAATACTGGGGGCTAGGGCTTCAACATGCAAATACAAATATGGAGCCTAATATCACCTATGTATGTAGGCATGCGTACAGTTAACAATGGAACTACAGTCTGAGGTGCATATTATTGGGTGATTCATCCTTATGTGGGCATCATACCATGCAAGATGTCTATGAAGGGCTAAGCAGGATAATCTTATGGGACCATGGTTGAATATCTAAGTCTGTCATTGACCAAAACATCAGAATATAGTACCTGGTTATATTTTTTAATTTGTATACTCACTATAAACTGGTATCTTTTCAATGGTCTTCACATTTCTCTACATTTCTACAGGATGGATCTGCATTTCTCAAGATTTCTTGCAGAGAACACATCACTTGCTCTCGTCAACTATGACCCTATACTTGCTTCCCTCTGAATGCACTGAGTGTACTTTTCTTATCTGAAGTACTCTTCCTCCATGTATCTACTGATCGATTCTACTTCCTGAGGATCTCTACTCAAGTATTATTGCCCAGTGGAGTTTTTCCTGAACATCCTATCTAAAAATAGCTACTTCACTTGCTTGGATCCACTTCCCCTGGGCATGCTGTTCCTTTCATCTGTTTTTATTTCTTCTATGTTTCCCAACATTCTGAGATGTGTCTATTTGCTTATTACCTAAGTGTCCTAAAGGAGGCAACATTGTATTTTGTTCTTTATTTTATCCCTCATGGAATATTGCTAAATAAATAACTTAGGAGCTACTCATGTTTTATACACACAAGACCACACACACACATGCGCACGTGCGCACACACATGCACACGTACACACACACACACACACACACACACAGCGCCTCATACTTATAAATATACCAAGAACCTGATATTTACTTCAGGTGAAAATTTCATACTTCTCTAGGGAAAGATGTTTCATGAACCACTATTTCTCCATCATGCCAAACCCTATGATGTCCATGTTGTTTGCTAATTCAAGTGTCTTGGAATAGCCAGAATTTTATAAAGAGTGTTTTCATGCCATACCACTTTTAAACATCTGATTTATGCCCACTGTTGTTATTTGACATTGGACATTCCATTTCATGAGGTTAAAAATTATGTTTAAAAGTACCTTTTAATTCAAATTGTAATAAAGAGTACCAAGAAGATTACAGAGATCAATAAGCTAATAGAATGAAGTAAGCACCCAAAGAATATTTTTAAAGCAGGCAACTTACTGCACAAAGCATACACAATATGCAATGGAATACTGAAAAACTTTCAATCTCTTGTCTCAAAGGGCTACAGAAATTTCTAGTAACTCATTTAGTAGACAATCTTCATAACCCAGTTCTAGTGATAAGGGCACTTTTACTGCCTAACCTGAGAAGGTTCACAGCCTAACTTCTGTTGTATTCTGTTGAAACAAGGTTGTCATAAGGTCTGCCTGGGTTGAAGGAAGGGAAGAAAATCCTACATCATAGAAGGGCCGTACGTGTCCTTGTTATTGGAGCATGTGGGTGGACTATATTGCAGTGCCCATTTTTGCAAGGAAATGCCTTTAATCACTAAGCCATCTCCCCAGCCCAAGTGTCAATTTTTGGAAAATATAATCTACCATGCATAGTATATATATCCCAATTTTATGGGAGTGAGGGTATTTGTGTTATGTGTGTGTGCATGCCATATATGCATATAAGTGTGCATGTGTGTTCTTATGTGTGTGCCCCGTGTGCACACTGTGGAGGCTCAAGGAGAACAGCAGAAATCTCCTCTTTCACTGCTTGGTCATGGTAGAGGGGCTCACTTAGGGCAAGTCCCAGTGGTCCTCCCGTGTCTGCCCTTCTGAATGCTGGCTTGTTTTTATATCTGACCACATCTTTTATTTTCTTTTTTTTAAAGTTTCTGTTTGTTTTTATTTATTTGAGAGCAATAGACAGAAAAAGAGGCAGAGAGAGAGATTGAGAGGGAGAGAGAGAGAATGGGTGCGCCAGGGCCTCTAGCCACTACAAATGAACTCCAGACACGTGCGCCCACTTGTACATCTGGCTAATGTGGGTCCTGGGGAATTGAGCCTTGAACCGGGGTCTTTAGGCTTCACAGGCAAGTGCTTAACCGCTAAGCCATCTCTCCAGCCCTGCATCTTTTCTTTTCATGGGTGCTGAGTATCAATTCAGATCATCATGCTTGTGCAACACTGCTTTAATCCATCTCCTCAGGCCTGGTCCTGATTTTTATTCTTGTGTTATCTAAATTCTCTTAGCCACCTGTGTTTCTGTCACTGATCTTTTTCCCATACTTCTAGGCCCTGGGTTGCTCTTTGCTTCCATGTGAGTCATCATTATTTATAGATAATCGTGACTGGTTGCTTATGTAGCAATCCTTTATTCAACAGTGTTCCCTCGCCAGTTTTTATTATTTCAAAAATTTTCAATATTTCTCCCTTTAATTATCTTAGAATTGCTTATTCATTTTGGGTGAGCCTGAAACTGTTTCTCTCTCCTTTCCTTTTTAATCAATTAAAAAAAGAGAATTTATTTATTTATTTCTAAGGAGAGAGAGCGGGAGAGAGAGATTGAGAATGGATATGCCAGGTTTTCTAGCTGCTCCAAAAGAACTCCAGATGCATGTGCCACTTTGTGCATATGGCTTTACTTGGGTACTGAGCAATTGAACTCATGATGTCAGGATTTGCGAGCAAGTGCCTTTACATGCTGAGCCATCTCTCCAGACCAGCTCTTTCCATTTCTTAGAAAATTTACACTCTCTAGCTCTTTTCTCCTGGTTTCTTTATTGTCTTTGTGTGATACAGAGAAAGAAAGACTTGTCTTTCTCTTATTTTCATATTGCAAATGAAAAACGTAGCAAGAAAATTAGGTGACTTGTCCACATCAGGGCTTGAGATGAGTGTGAGTCCTACTCTTCATGTCATGTGGGAGGGGGAGGGTCATGACATTTTCTCTGGCACTCTACTAACTTGCCTTTATCCAAACAGTGACAAGTACCCCCCCCCATAGGGCAATTTTCCTATTATAGCAGATTTCACAAGGCAATTTCTCAACATTAAGTCTTAAGGCATTGGCCCAGGCACCACTCAGCACCTTTTGGGACCAGATTCTTTTTGTTATTTCCCTTGATTCTTTCCATCCCACAGTGAAAACCAATGGTGGCTTCTTTTCTACTCTGGTGTACTATGGAGCATTGGAATGGGGTAGGGCTGCTATGCTGCCCTCTTTTGTTTCCAGGTACACCTCACCACTGTACCTTTAGTGGCTGCTACCATGGGCTTTTGTTGTATGGTGAGCTCAGGATTAGGACACGTGTCCCTGAATGCTCCCCGACTCCCAGGCAGCACTCAGTGAAGAGTGATCAGGTTCCATACGTGGAGCTCCTGGAGTGTCTTCCAGAACCCATGCTTTAGGACGGTGCTCAGCTTCAGTGAGGGCCAGAGAGGAGCTTTATATTCCGTAGGCCAGCATAGCAACCTACTGAGGTTGAGGTTGTGAGGCATCCCTGACAGGCTCCACCAATCATCCTGTGATCTTGCAGTTCTCTCCCTTAGGAAAGAGAAAGTAGTGTTTTGACTTATTACTCAAATAGGATTTTCTCTACAAGACACACCCCTCCACTTTCTGGTCAACCTTATCTAACTAGAATGGGGGGTAGAGACTGGAGAGTTGAGGGGTCAGTGGATTTAAGTTTTCAGAACTGCTTCTTTCTCATCCCTCCTGGGAAGGTGGTGAGCAAGAACATGAGGCACCTGCATTCTTGGCTTTGGACATTCAGGGTGTCCTTTCCTTTCCTTGATGTGGCTCTTAAAGGCAAAAGCAGGGTTTCATTTCAGAAAGGGTAAGAAAGAATTTTCTCAGATTCATCCAGGAATGAACCCTCCATAGGGTTTTTGCCTTGTCTTCATTTCACATGAAAACGAAAATTCTGCAAGTAGAATGTCATACTTGGCATTCTACCACATTTATAAAATTGTCAAAGTACTAATCTATGCATTGGCCATCAAGTGTCTGCATTGCAAAACATATATACTGGAAATTCCTGGGCAACATAAATCTTTAAATAATGTAAATGGAATCGCTTAAAAGCAGGACTTGATTTCTTTTCCTAATTTCACACATAAGCTCTTTCTGTTGTTTCCTTTGGCTTCTCTGAGGTGGAAACACCCAGGGTGCCCTTCCCTTCCCTGAAGGTGACCCAAGGTAAATAAGGTTTCATTTCAGAGAGAGTAAGAAAATTCTCTCTGATCCGTCAAGAAACTAATGACTCCACCGTATTTCATTCTCATCTTCACTGTGACATGAAAACAAAAAAGTGAAGAATTTCCCACAGCAGACAGAGATCTTAAGAAGTCAATGATTTTCTTAACACTCCCCCAGCAGGCGACCTAGTGTATCTTTTCCAGAAAATTTCTTTTGTGTAATGTAAAAAAATGGACATAGACATAGGCATAAGTCACAAAGTTACGGATGAACACATAAACAGAGATGTAGAAAAATACACCACAAGGCTTACTGTTGTGTAAACTGTATATAGTTTGTTCTCTGATATTGATCTTTCTCCCACCTCTTCTTTTCTGTCTTCCTCATTCCCTATTTCTCACTCTCTTTTATCATTATTTGCTACTGTCACAAAAAAAGAGAAAAATCCCTTATTTGTTTTATTCCAGGAAGAATTATCAATGTATCAATTTAACCCCACATCACCTGGTTCAGAAGCAAGATAGTTCCAGGTAGATTCTCTTCTACCCTGGATTTTTTATAGTCAGCAACAAAGTGGAGTTCATGTGAAGATACTTGCTTGGTGATGGCTAATTTAACAATTAATTTCACCTTGAAGTGTTCTCTGTGGAAGTGTGATGGAGAAAGAAACAGTGTGCTGGACTCAATTCAATTCACCAGTTCAGCAAATAAAGATCAGTGCCTTCCATATACCACGTTGTGAAGGTGGAGGTGACATCACTGAAATGTCAATGCCTCTCGAGGAAGGTCATATTCCCGAGGAAAAACACCAATGAATTAGGGGAAGAGAAAGGAAGATATATGTAGAGTGTTTAAAAGTTCTAAAAGGAGGAAGGTGCAGTATGGGATCATTTCTGATCAGCGATTCCAAGACCTTGGGACTGCAGTGAACACTTTGAAAAGCGGGTTTCCTCCTCTGTGGAAGAGGGTTGTGCAGATGCCCCATGCTCATTTTTTGTCCCAACATCCTGTGGGACTTCTCTTGCTTTAGCTTGTTGGTAGTGTTAGCATGGCCTCCACCTAGGCAGAACTCCAGCTCCTGACACTAAGGGAGAGAGAAATATAGGTCAGGAGACTGGTGTCTGGGCAACTGGATGGATTCATAAATTTTCAGTAATTGCTTTTAATCTATTCTCTTCCAGTTTTTTTTTTCTTTTTTTTTGGTCCTAAAACTTAGACCTGAATAATCAAATAGTGCTATATTAACTTTACCCAATAGACCTTAGACCACCTGTCTGTTTCCTGCTTTCCTGGCCAAGGATCCCTTTTGGGAATGACTGATTGGAAACACAGCAGGATAGAACTCATTGCTTCCCTTTCTTTGTTCCATCTGCCTGGATCCTCTTCTGGGAGATGGCTTGCTCATTTCCCGTCACTTCTCACGTTCAGGGTTCAGTTCTCCACCTGCATTCCTGCTCCTCTGCTCCCCACTGCTCTCCCAGATGTTGCTCCTACAGTGAGCCCTACTTTTTCCCATCTCTCCAGTATTTTAAATCCCCCCCTTTCCGCTTTACATAAGCTAAAACTATTGCAATGCCTTTTTCTATAGAAGAGCCCTTCATACTCTTGAGCTAAAGCTTATAGTGTCACTTCTTCCTTTGTTAATCAAGCCCTTCTTCTCAAGTGCATTCTACATTTCACATGGCCTGAGACTTACTGGCAGAAGGAGGTGAAATGGCTCAGTGGTAGAGCACCTGTCTACTATGCACAAAGCCCTGGGTTCAATCACCAGAAACAAAAAGCACTCAGGGCATTGATGCAGGCTGTTGCAGTTACCTTGAAGTTGCTGGAACAAAACATCTGGCCAAATGTAGCTAATGGGAAGAAACAGTTGATTTTGGTTTACATTATCAAGGGCAAGCTTTGCCCTGCCCAAGATATGATGGCAGAGTGTGGGCTAAGCATCCCATCAGGTGGACAGTACTGTACAGAGTAGACGGAGCTCTAGTGAGTGGGAAGCTGAACCCGAACTCAGCAGCACATCCCCTGCAGCAAGGCTCTACCTCCCAAAGTGCAACAGGGACTAAGTGTTCAAAACGCATGAGGCTACGGGGGACATCTTGCTAAAAGAACCACATGGGTTTATCAATGCTAGATTTAAAACTGGTTTCATCAAAGTCTGAATGATGCACTAGTTATCATGACCTGACTAGCAATATAACTGTGAAATTCACCCTGAGCTACTATCTAAGACATCACTCTCTCTCATCCATAATCACCCCAACGTCCTTTCATAGCCTCCTTTTAGGTCCTTTCGTCCTTTCTCACCTAGAACCAGTTTGCTCATTACTCAGGCACAGTCAGATATAGACTGCTCTTTTCTTCTGGATAGTGTCACATGTGTGGCAATTCTGTGATCTTGATAGATTCAAAAGGAAAGAAGGAAAATTGAAAAGCACTGGACTTTTGAAGACTTCTTGAGCCTCTGATTTGTATGAGCTTTGTTCTCACCAAGCATCTAGTTTTATGAGAAATCAGTTTGATATAATGTTTCTATTGTCTGTAGTGAAAACAATTTTAACTTTATATTGCTCAAAATAACTTTAAAATTTTTATGGTCTCTTTAGCAACACTTTTTTTTATCTTTCATTTTGCCAATATTTTTTCAGTTTTAAAATATTATTTACTTATTTGTAAGCAGCAAGAGATAGAAAGAAGAAAATCAGGCAGAAAGATTGGGCATACTTTAAAGACACTGCAGATACATGTACTATTTGTGCATCCAGCTTTACAAGTACTGTGGAATCAAACCAAGGTCATTAGGCTTTGCAGGCAAGCTCCTTAACCATTGAGCAATATCCTAAGTCCATTATATTTGAGTCATTTTCTTTTCTGAGAATTGAGTGCTAACTTGAAGTGCACTGATGTTACAAGATGAACCTCAAAATCTCTGTGGTTTTGCAGGTATATCGCCATACATACCTCTAAAAGTAACTTAGGTTTTCCTGATTATAATTTGTCTTATTTCCCTTTGTATTTTGTAGTACTTTCTGTTTAATGTTGAGAAGCAAGCATAATAACAACAGCTTAAACATAATGGAAGTTTCTTTTCTTCTGACATTTTGGGAAGTTCAGACTACCAGTTTCAGACTGCATTAGTCCTAACTATAGTTAAACTTCTAGACTTCTGACATCCCTTGATCATGAACCCTAGCAGCAATGTGGACAAAAAAAAAAAAAAAAAAAGGGAAGGTGAATGAAAAAAGTTCCAGGCTAAGTGCTTATAAGGAAGCTCCTGGAAGACGTTACTTGCATGTATGCCCATTAACCAAACTTGAGGCAGATGTGAGGCAAGGTGGAACTCAGGTAGGAAATAATACTGTTTCACTCTCATTATATTTGTCTACTCTTTAAAGGTAAATAAAGAGATTTGTTTAATATTTGTTCATTACCTCTACATTGGCTTTGAATTTTATTAAATGACTGATGTATTATCAATTTGCTATAGTATATTAATGCATTTTAAAAATACATTATATATGTTTATATTTTATTACAGAGAGAGAGAAAGAGACAGATAGAAAGAGAAAATGGGAGGGCCAGGGCTTTCAGCCAGTGCACACAACTCCAGATGCATGTGCCACTTTGTGCATTTGGTTTACGTGGGTCCTGGGAATTGAACCTGGGTCATTTGGCTTTGTAGGCAAGTGCCTTAGCTGCTAAGCCATCTTTCCAGTCCCATATGCATATATATTTTTAAACATTTAAACCATATCAATATTCTCAGGCTGCACTATGTTTAGTCATGAAGCTTTTATACACGCACACACACACACTCATAGTGTGAACCAGTTTGCTATTTTTTCAATAATTACTCTTTGAATGGTGTGCTGGTTTGATTCAGGTCTCCCCCATAAACATAAGTATTCTGAATGCTAAGTTCCCAGGTAAGGGATATTGGGAAATTAACTCCTGGAGGCAGTTTTATTGTTGGGGGTGGGCTTCTGGGTGTTATAGCCAGTGTCCCCTTGCCAGTGTTTGGCACTCTCTCCTGTCCCTGTGGTCCACTTTATGTTGGCCAGGGGTTATGTCCACCCTCTGCTCATGCCATCATTTTCCTGGCCATCATGGAGCTTCACCCCTTGATCCTATAAGCCAACATAAACCTCTTTTGTTAACAATCTGCTCTTGGTTGGGTGATTTCTACCAGCAATGTGAACCTAACTGTAACAGTAAAGTGGTACCGAGGAGTATGGTTGCTGCTGGACACCGGACTGTGTGACTTTGGCCTTTTGGACCTGATTTTCAGGAGGACGGTGGAAGGATTTGAAACCTTGGCCTAAAAGATGTCTTGCAGTGCTAAAAGTACAGCTTGATGGACTATTCTTGTCAGAGTTGAAAGACCTGAATGCAGTAAGAACTATGCACTGTGAGATTTGGCTTATGAGGGTGAAAAAGAGCTTTGCTTGGACTGGGCTAGAAGCAGTTTGAGAGGCTTGATGTTATGCCTGTGTCCTGAGAAGTTGAGCAGGGTTGCTTTGCATAGAAATGAACTGGTGTGAGCAGAGGGCTATGGCATAGAAACAAATGAAACCTTTGGGCTTTAACTGCTGCCCATTCACCTGCAAATTGTTTGAGAGATTACAACCTTTCAGATTGGGCCAGTTGACCTGCACTGGGGCAACTAGAAGAATGTAGACTCCTTTGAAAGGGCCTGAGTGCTCAAGGAGTGTCCTGTTCTTCAAAGTCTGCTTTATTCCTCCCTGGATTAACAAATTGGCACCCTACCTGATATTGGGGAGTATAAGAAAAGCAGGCAAGAGAGGGCCATTGAGTGTGCAACGCAGTCTTGTGTTTTGGAAACTGCCATGGGCAGTGTGAAGCAGGTTTGCTGGATGCCTGCATGGAGACCTGGTGGAGCCATGAGGATGGACAGTGAATTGCAGTGGAGACCCAGGGAGATGCCAGGACCATGAGATGGCTGCTAAGGAAAGCTTCCAGCCCCTGATGGAGTTTTCTAGAACTGTGAGTAGCCTAGCTGGAGGGGTGGAATTGGAATGCCAGAGAATTGTCAATGGCTAGAGTTGTTGGACTTGGAGCTACAGAGTTTGGTATTTGCCCTGTTTAAATCATGTATTGCTGGTTTATTTCTTTGCTATGCCATCTTTTGCAGTGTGAATGTTTATTCTGTGTCATGTGTGTTTTGAGATTATTTTTTGGTATTATGGCTCAGTTAAACGATCTTGGACTATGGTGATGTTTGAACATCATTGAAATTGATAAAAACTCCAAGGAATTTTAAAGTTGGACTGAATGCATTCTATTTTACATCATGTATTAATTACAGTTTATGTGAGCCAGGGGTGGAATGTGGTGGTGTGGTTCAGGTGTCCCCCATTAACTTAGGTGTGCTCAATGCTAGGTTCCCAGCTGATGGAGAGTTGGGAATTAACACCTCCTGGAGGCAGTGTTATTATTGGGGGTGGACTTATAACCAGTGTTCCCTTGCCAGTGTTTGGCACACTCTCCTGTTGCCATGGTCCACCTTTTGTGGCTAGGGTGTGATGTCCACACTCTGCCCATGCCATCATTCCCCCCTGCCATCATGGAACTTCCCCCTCGAGCCTGTAAGCCACAAAAAAACCTCTTTTTCCCAAAAGCTGCCCTTGGTTGGGTGATTTCTACCAGCAATGTGAACCTGACTAAAACATATAGTATTTTTAAAAATATATTATTTTTATTTATTTATTTGAGAGAGAGAGAGACAGAAAGAGAGAGAATGGGCTGCTGCAAATGAACTCTAGATGCATGTGGCACCTTGTGCATCTAGCTTACATGGGTCCTGGGGAATTGAACCTGGGTCCTTTGGTTTTGCAGCCAAGCTCCCTAACCACTAAGCAATCACTCTAGCCCTTTTATTTTATGGCATTTTTGCATCAAGTTCATAAGTTTAAATGTCTGATAATGCTCATGGTTCTTCTGTACTTGCAGCAGACAGCTTATGCTAGTTTTAGAGAATTACTGAGGATTTTACTCCTTGCAAATTCCAGAAGTGCTATGAGGAAGGATTACATTTTTTTTTTTTTTTTGGTAAATTGGAAGAATATACCAGTTAAGACCGAATTCTGCCCTTCTTATTTTCTCTCTATAGATGCTTCTGTAATAATTACTGTCTTTAATTTTCACTGTTTTTGAGGCTTTTTATTTGTATATGAATATATTTTGTGAATGTATGTATTTATAGATAATTAGTATTTTGTGTTTTTCAAAAATATTTGTATTTATTTATTTGTGACACAGGGAGAGAATGAATGAATAAATAAAACTGTATGCATGCACCAGTGCTTCTTGCTATGTAAGCAAACTCCAGACGCATGTGCCACTTTGTGCACCTGGCTTTATGTGGGTACTGGGGAATTGAACCCCAACTGGGAGGCTTTGCAAGAAAGCACTTTTAGCTGATGACCCATATCCCCAGCCTGTGCCTTGTGTTTTAAGTACAATGTCATAACTTCTCATTCTTTTTAATTCCTCACTACTAGCAGTAAATATGCCCATATATATTTATCTTTCTGCCTGTTGTCTATGTATCCATCTATCATGTTGGTTTTTATTTTTCTTTTCCTTATTCACTTTGTTAGAGTTTTGTTCTCCTAAGAGTGCTTCTTATTTATACCAATTTCTTTGTCATTGCTAGAGTCCAATGTCCAACCAGAAACAGCTTAGGGAAGGAAAGGGTTTATTTCAGTAAAAGTTTTAAGGGGAAGTTTCACCAGGGTGGGGAAAGTATATGGCAGAAACAGAAAGCTGGTTCACATTGCAACATCTGGGAGGAAGGGGAGAGAGAGAGAGCGAGAGAGCGAGAGCGAGAGCGAGAGAGAGAGAGAGAGAGAGAGAGAGAGCAATGAATGCCAGGAGTTGGGTTATAATGCCTCCAGGCCCACGCCCAGTGACACACTTTCTCAAGCAGGGCTCTACCTCCTAAGGTTTCGCAACATTTCCAAAGTGCCCTATTTAGGATCATAGCCTTGAATTTATAGAAGACTCAGTTCTGGAATTTTCCTATACAGATGGGGACAAACCGTTTCTAGGAGCAGAGCCTAAAAAATAGTCTAACTTTTGTTATTTTCTTATTTAAGGGTGGGCAAACCACTTTTAGAAGGATCCCAAATTGGAAGATAAAATAAAATAAAATAAAATAAAAGAAGCTTAGTTTAAGCCAGTAGTAAACCGGCTGCTTGGCTGTCACTGGAGCTCTGACGTTACTGCGCCTGTGGCTTCCTGTGCATGCAGGTACTCATTGGTATTTCTTAAAAAATATATTTTATTTCTATTTATTTACTTGAGAAAGAGAAGCAGAGAGATAGAAAGAGATTGTGCATTTGGCTTATGTGGGTCCTCAGTCGAACCTGGGTCCCTTGGCCTCTGCAAACAAGCTCCTTAACCATTAAGCCATCTCTCCAGCCCTCATTGGCATTTTTTATTGAACAGCCAAAACCAAGTAATACATGAACAAGTCATTCACTGAGCAAAGGGTGAGGAACTTTTGGCAGAGGACCAGGTTAAACAGTTTTTGAAGGCAGACAGAGTTGACCTTTAAGGAAGGGATCTTTTGATCTCACACCACACCCTTACCACACCTATGCCCCACCTATCTCAGCTCACCCCATTCACATCTGCCCTCTCACCCAATCAGATCTATCTTGAGCACTCACCCTGCACAGGTGTGGTGGATTCCTCCTTTGAGCCCAGGGTCAATGACTGGGATACCTGGCACAGGTGTGGGCTCAAAAAATATATATCTTATTTTGGCCACAGGGAAGGTTCTCCTTCCTTCCAACCCTTGAGCTGCATGCAACCATACACCTGGGTCTATGCAAGCAAGCCCCTTTTACTGCTAAGCCATCTCTCCAGTCCTGTTTTTACTTCTTAATCTCTTTGAAAATGCACATTCTTTTTAAATCTCTCTCTCTCTCTCTCTCTCTCTCTCTATATATATATATGTATATATATATAACATTATATATATAGATACCCATCTATACACACAAACACATGCACACACATCTCACACACACACATATATATGTGTGTGTGTGTGTGTATATATATATATATATATATATATATATATATATATATATATATATACAAAACATGGCCTTTAGATTATATATATAATATATATATAAAATATATAATATACATATTATATAATATACATAGATTATATATATTATATGTAATATATAGTAACATATATATTATATAATAATATATAATATATATAATAATATATAATATATATTATATTATATATATTATAAATATAATATATATATAATCTCTAGTATATATATACATATGTGTGTATATATGTGTGTGTGTATATATATATTCGAATAAAATGTGGTGATTTTAAACCATTTCCTTGAGTCTGGCTTGCCAATTTTTTGGTTAATTAAAATAATTAACTTAGGGATGGGGTTCCAGGAATCACTCTGCCTCCCACCTCTCCCCCCCCCCCACTGATTTAACTGTATCATTTTGACCTTGAATAATCCTTAAACATTTGTTAAAAGAAGGCATTTAGGGTCATGGACTTCTGGAGTCTCCTGATCCAGGACACACATATACCCTGATCACAAATGCAGTCGCATGAGGCCCACATGCTCTCTTCTACGGATCCCTATGGGCCCTTAGCTGCCTACCCCGTTGTCTTCAATGTTGTGGTCAGCGCTTAGTATGCATGTGTGGTCACTCTATGTCAAGAGTCAAATCAGGTCACCATGGAAATTGGGCAAATAGCATACTTTCAGATCGATCAGCTTTTCTGAAAATTGTTTGTCAATACTATCCATCTGTGTTGTGCAGGCCAAAGGTCATACATTCTGCTTTAAGCAGTGGAGTGCATAGTTGTAAGATTAACTGTAGGGTGTGTTACAAGCAAGGAATTTAGCGTCTCACCGCAATAATCTCAGAAAACTTATTTATAAGTTCCATAATAAATATCCCCACAGTTCATTCCCATAGCTTATCCCCTCGCCAAAGTGTTCAATACATTTATTTGAGGGTAATCCTTTGTCCTTGAAGAAACCACAGCATTGTTCCCATTGACTTTAATGTTATTTTCCTAACTCGGGACAAAAGAAAAATACTTTTCTCTACCCTTGTGATTGACTCGTACAAGTTGTTCCCCCATATGCACACATGACCATGCCACCCACAGGTAATTTACAAAATGACATATCTCATCATAGCTTTTTGATTTCCATCTCTGGGTCTAGATTCAAATTCCTTTTCCAGCTCTTTTTGTTTTTGAATATGGAACGCTTCACGAATTTGTGTGTTATCCTTGCACAGGAGCCATGCTAATCTTCTCTGTATTGTTCCGACTTTAGTATATGTGCTGCTAAGAGAGCACCCTTTTCCAGCTCTTAAAACTGTAACATCCACCCATCATTCATTTACATTTTTTGAAACTTCTTGGGCTGATCTGAAACATAGACGTCATACAACATACCTAATAAAGTGGTTGAAAGACTAAAGGTTTAAAAAATATGAAATTCAGTGTGTGAATTCAATAATTCAATAGATGCACATCTATCTTTATGTAAAATACCTTATTAAAGGCATGGTTACCAATATGGCTCCCTTGTTCAGAACAAAATTCATGATTTTGTACTTTTGCTTTGGGGACAAAGGACAATGGTGTCTAAACGTGATAATTCTATAGTTATTGTCAAAGCAGATAAATACTTCTTTTCCCTCCAGAGATAAAAAGAGAAATGCTGGGCTGGAGAGATGGCTTAGCGGTTAAGCGCTTGCCTGTGAAGCCTAAGGACCCCGGTTCGAGGCTCGGTTCCCCAGGTCCCACGTTAGCCAGATGCACAAGGGGGCGCACGTGTCTGGAGTTCGTTTGCAGAGGCTGGAGGCCCTGGCGCGCCCATTCTCTCTCTCTCCCCCTATCTGTCTTTCTCTCTGTGTCTGTCGCTCTCAAATAAATAAAAATTAAAAAAAAAAAAAAAGAGAAATGCTTAATGAGCTTTTGGTCAATGCCACAATTTCAGTGACTATATATTGTAAACATGAGTTGAATTAATTGCTTTTTTTTTTTTTTTACTTTTTATTTCCTTAGCATGCTTTTAACCAAATCATTAAGCTGAATCACTTATCATTGACCTAATTTTACCACAAAGCCCAAGGTATTAAAACAACACAAGGATGATTGGAGGAGAGAGGAAAGGAAGCCAAGAGTCATGAACTGAGAGGAAGAGGAGGTAGGAGGAAGAAAGGAAACAATGGTTCACTTGATATTCTTGTTAATTCCTCTCAGTTTATATTCATTTCCTATTCATTTTTCTATTCATTTTTTTGACTCAGAAGAATTCATATGACTAAACAAATCTTGATCTTCCTATTTGATGTGTTTTCACCAAAGGTGGGAGGTATAAGCAGTCTGGTTCAATTTTTTGTTATTATCTCACAAAATATTTATCAAGAACAATATCTAAGAATAGAAAATTGGTGTGGTTCATTATTTTATTTTGGAAATATGGCATTGGAGATATTTGTTGTTAGATTTTACCTCACAACAGATTGGTATTCCCAAGCTTTAGAATTAAAATGTCCCTTCATATGCACTACCTAAAAAAAAAAAAAAAGAAAGAAAATGTATACTGCACAAAACATTAATCAGCCAGGATATGAATTTTCCTGCCATGATTCATATGAAACAAGACTTGATAAATGCATCTTTACTCACCCTGAGGAAGAAGATTATAATGTGTTTAGTGTTGCAAATTTCTGTCCACCATGGTATCTAGGAAAACAGCAACAACAACAAGTAATTCCAAAGTTAAAGATATTAGTAGTCAATAGATAGGAATGATGGTGTGACAAACACAGAGAGTTAGTCAGCCACGGCAAACACAATGAAAACAGATAAGCACTTCTTGTCTAAGTGACGTCATCCAGTGGGTTTGTGTCTAGAATATTAGGTATATGTTGTGGGTGTGGGACAGAGCAAGTATAAACAAATGATTTTTTTTCAAAAATGTCTGAAATCTCATTATTACAATTTTTAATTTCTTGCTTGCTCTTCTTGTCTTACTTGTTTGGAACCTGGGAAAGGTGCTATTTGTCAGAGAAGGAAGTTCAGTGCTCCAAAAGACACATCAGGGACAAGGTTCACAACATGCCACCTTGTGAGTTAGAAGTTGGAGTACAGACCTGTTACTCCAGTGTTTGGTGGGCAAAGGCAGGAGGATCATGAATTCAAGACCAGCTTGGGTAATGAGACTCTGTTTCAACAAACAAATTTGCCTACCATACAGTTCAACGTATAGCACTATAAGCAAAATAGAACCCCAAACATAAGACCAATAAACAAACCAAAAACATATTCTTAGGTTACCAACATTTCACAGTGAAGCCTGGTCTTTACATAACCCATCCAGTTTCTCCCTTTCTTTAGATATTGCAGATAGACTTGTCTGATTTCCCAAGAAAAATCTACGTTTCTGAATCTAAAAGGTAGCCTTGGTTGAAGTCTGTTTTCAAACAAAATAACATAAATAGCTTCTCTCTGCAATTATAGCTGAGTGCTAACAATATTAGTAGAGATAGCTTGAGTGAAAACACAGAGCTGGGGCTGGGGAGATGGCTTAGCAGTTAAAGCGCTCACTGGAAAATCCAAAGGATCCAGGTTTGATTCCAGTATCCACGAGAAGCCAGATACACAAAATCGTGCATGCATCTGGAGTTTATTTGCAGTGGTAGGATGCCCTGGTGTGCTCATACTCTCTCTCTCAAATTAATTAATTAATTAAAAGAACAACTGTTTCTACTTAGATGCCATGGTAAAAAGGAGCAACATAAAGTGAAACTCTCATTTTCACTGATGACTCCTCATTTGCATTACACATTTTGACCCTGTTTGCTACTGAGTAAATAGCTTCTCTGGTAGCTACAATTTCCTTCTGTTCATCCTTGTATTGGAGACAGAGCTGTATGTGTGATACTGCAATCTGTCACATGGTATGATTGTAATCCCCACACGTTCAGCATTAGCCATACCAAGTGTAAGGAAAAGAAGGACAATATCCTCCACATTGAGTTAAGAATGTCACAGAAAACTGTGAAAAACACATGCACAAAGTGTTCTGTATGTCCATTTTTTCAGCATGATGTATTTTTAGTTTTCTGCAACCGACAAGTCTTAATCCAAACCTAAGAAAAAAATATCAGTGGGCTGCATATGGTATACTTCTCAGGATCTTTAAACAGATTTGAAGTAAATGATATCAATTCTACAGAATCTCCCAAGACTAAACAGTCCATTTATAGTCCCCAAAGTCCAGGAAATGGAAAAAGTGCCCGGAAGGGTCATTGCCAGGGAGCCTCTCTTTTATGTAGCAATTACCTTCTTGTTTCTGGGACAAAGCACCTACCCGCAGTTCAGAAGCAGCTTATACAGTTTTAAGTAAAATTTTCATCATGGCAGAGCAGGAAGCTGGCTCTCATCATCACCTATCATCGTTGAGAAGCAGCAAGAGTGAGCTATGTCTGAACACCCAGTGGGCTAGACTAATAAACTCAAGGTCTACCTTGATGACTCCCCTCCTCTAGCAAGGCTCTACTTCCAAAGGCTCCACCACGTGGGGATCAGGTATGAGGATTACTCACCAACACATGAGACAACAGGGAACTTTTCACATTCAAACCACCAGGAGGCCTTTTTGTGTGTGTGTGATTTCTCCAATGTCGTTAGACCCTGATCTTAGTATGCATCTCCATGATAGTCTTCCGCATCTGTCCTTCCTCCCTATATGATCCTACCCAGACCTATGCATCAGGTATCAATAGATACATTTTCTGTGAAGCTTGTCTTTACCAATCTAATTCAATCCTACCTTCCTGCCCAGAAATTCTACTTTTCTTCTGCTCTTAATTTACTTCTCTTGCAGAGGATTGAACAAAGGGCCTTATGTGTGCTGCATACCACATGCCCTACCATTGAGCTATACACATCTCCCTTCCATATTTTTTCTCTTTGGTATCTACATTGTTTTATCATAAAGTATACTGGACATCGATGAAGACCTCCAATAATGATAGGAGAGATGGATGAAGCAGCAGGGTATGGAGAAATTCATGGATGTCAATATCTAACATGTAGTTGCCATTTTGATAACCCTGATTGTAGTAACAGAAATCAATGTAAAGGAGAATAATAAATTATTTCTCCCTTGAGCAAAATAAATAAATTAATTGAACGGTGATTTACCATTGTCTCTGTAGCTACTAATTGGTGCAGAACGTACTGAATGAACTGCTTGAAATACATACAAAATGTTGCCATATATGAAGAAACTCTAATGTAAAGACAGTGAATGAAAAGCATGTATTATAAAGAATATTCCTTTATTTTAAAATATGCAACAAACATTACTTAAATAACATATCTGGTTAATAATCATTCATAAAATTAGTTTACCAGCAACCATATACATTACCATTTGCTATATAATTTCATAAAAATAGTAAGAAATGTTTCTAGCTGTCTATTAGGAAAAACACTCATTGCTAATACCTATGAAACATATTGAAGACTCTATCCTTTTTAAAATATTTGTGTATTTATTTATTTGAGAGAGGGAGAGAGAGAGAGATTGAGAGAGAGAGAGAGACAGAGAGAGAGAGAGAGAGGGAATGGGCACACCAGGACTGCCAGCCACTGTACCTTGTGCATCTGGCTTACGTGGGTCCTGGGGAATCGAACCTGGGTCCTTTAGATTTGCAGGCAAGTACCTTAACTGCTAAGCCATCTCTCCAGCTCTTGGAGACCATATTCTAAACTCCAATGGGTGATTTAACACAGAAATTATTACCTTTTGTGGGTAGTAAAATGAAGATTGTGGTTTAATGTCTTAATATACTAAATAATAAAAAGCATTGTAAAAGAAGCAAATTACAAGGAAACAGTGTCAAATATCAAAACATTGTGACAAATACATTTTAAAATGTAAATATTGAACAACAGGCCAGATCTAGCAGTTTGTCTAACAATTACAATCATTTTGAATATGGACTGGGAACAAAATTTTCAGATATCACTAATAGATGTCGTGGAAAAGTCTGCAGGTTTTTTTTAAAAAATAATTTATTTATTTTTTTATTTTGAGAGAGAGAGAGAGAGAGAGAGAGAGAGAGAGAGAGAGAGAGGCAGATAGAGAGAAAGAGAGAATGTGTGTGCCAGGGCCTTTAGCCACTGCAAATGACTCAAGATGCATGCATCCTCTTGTGCATCTGGATTACTTGGATCCTGAGAAATAGAACTGGGGTCCTTAGGCTTCACATGCTTAACCGCTAAGTCATTTCATCAGCCCAACTGTGAATTTTGTTGGAGCAATGTTATAAATACACTAATACTAATGTGATTGCCTGCTTACACATTCAAAATAGCAGGAAACACCTAAATTCAACATGTAGGTTAGCAATACACACACACACACACACACACACGCACGCACATATTCTGTCAAAATATTCAAATCCTTTTGAATTCTTGCCACAGATCATGTTGGAAGGATGTTTGCTTCACAGCCTCTCCTGATTTAGGGCTTTTTAAAATTAATTTTTTAAAATTTATTTGCAAGAGGGACAGAGAGAGAGAGAGAGAGAGAGAGAGAGAGAGAGAGAGAGAGAGAGGTGGGGGCAGGGGCAATGAGCTTGCCAGGGTCTCCTGCTACTGAAAACCAACTCCAGATGCATGTGCCACCTTGTGTATCTGGGTTACATGTGTCCTGAGGAATTGAGACTGGTCCTTCGAGTTTGCTTGCAAGTGCCTTATCCGCTAGACCACCTCTCCAGCCTGATTTTTTTTTTTTTTTTTTTTTTTTTTTTGGTCAGGGTCTTGCCATATAGGCTAGATGAGCATCGAACTTGAGTTTTCTATTATAGCCTCCCGAGTTCTGGGATTGCATCACAACAGAATTGCTGATTAAAAACTTCGATTATATTGATGGGTTTTGAGCCTGTCAAATCACACGTCTTCTTTTTCCTCCTTGGAAACTGATATGTGTTTTCTAAATATTAACTGTCATGTTTCACTCTGATAAATTTTCACTCATCCCCGAGTAGCATACCCATAAATATATTCATCTTTCTTCCCCATGTTTCCTTTCACAATATCTGTTAAAAAACTTAAGTCTCCTGTGTATTCTTCAAATTAGTTAGCAGAAAGCATTGGTGTAAATGAAATTCTCACTTGTGAGGCATAATAAAAAGGGGAATGTCCCCCCCTGCCCCCGGCTTCTCCTAATGTCACTGAAGACCTAGCTTCAAGCATTTTCTAAGAGGAGCTCCTGTCTCCACTAATTAGTGGTGGGCTACTGGCTTGGGAGAGATTGATGCTGAGAATCAGGGAGTTGAGACTTGCCAAATTTAGAAGCCACTTTGCTTGTGTGGGATCTGTCATTTCCAGCTTGCAAAAACAAATGAAGCTTTAGGTGTTTAAGCCTTTCTGCTCCTTACAAAATGTACCTGAAAAGTCTTCCTAGAAATTCTGTGATTTTTTTTTTTTAATTAACTGTACTGTCTTCAGTGACTTAAATAGTATCAGAAGGATCAGGTGACCTTCGCTTTCTAGCCATGATTAATCAGTCCCTTGGCAAAACGGGTACTGACTTGTCTTAAGCCTTGATGGACATGTTCTAAGTTGGCATTCACAGACACTAGCAGATTTTGAAAACCTGAGCACACAGTGGACTCAGCTCGTAAGTTTGAAGAATTTGAAGGCCAGCATATCATCTTCATTTCCCTTCTGATTACCTCTAGAACTTTCACTTAGTTACAAGTCTTCATTTTCAATAATCATAAAATACACATCGTAGTGTCTGTTACTCACTGAGAAACATGAGAAAAAATTTTCAACACATTCATGAGGGAAAGATAGAACTTGACAGTGAGTGCCTTTAAAACCCTCATGGTCCACAGTGAACAAAGGATTGCTTTGCATTTTGGATATGTCCTATATAAATGTCTGTTCTTGCCCTCTGAAAGCTTTTAACATTATTAACAGAACACTTTCCAATTTATCTACTTCGTTTTGCATCTATTTAAAATGTTTGAGGTTTGAACTCATCTTCATTTCAACATAAACACTTAATAAGCCCCTACAAGTTCCCAGCTCCCCAGTATACATGGATCAACTCTAAGTCCTTTCCATGACTACCAAGTGCATAAGGAAGCAAATGAGTGGTTTTTGAGAAATTTATTGACAACCTACATACCCATATACAATGTAGCATGATTAAAGTCTTTTCCCCTCACCTTCCCTTGTTGCCCTACCTTTCTACTAAACCTCCTAGGAAAACTATAGAGGTCTTTGCCAGTCTGACATTGTGTATTGCATAAAGTAACACTAAATAATTAAGGCTGAAAGGTATATTTTTAATTGTTATAAAATCTTTAAGTGTGTCAGAGGCTAAGGGGAAAAATTATTCTTCCTACCAGAATCCTTTGATATGAAAAAATACTTAATTTCTTAGCATCCCCCCCCTTTTTATGCACTATTAAATACTATGTCCTGAGAAAGGAAATTATGGAAAAGGGGAAAGTTTGAAATTTTAGTAAATTCAGTTCTTGTATGAAGTTTGACAACAAGAGCAAAAAGCCTTGAGATGAATAGTGTGTTCTGAGAGGGGGTATGCTGCTGGTTTGCTGAGTCTTGCTTTCCTGTGAACTGTTCCTCATCAAGAGAGTTAATTAACAATTGTAGTATTTAGTTCAGCCTTAGAGTGATTAGCCCGCTCGTCAAGAACTGACAAATTGCTCCTCAGTGCTTATGAATTCTTGTTTATACTTCACAATGCCATTCTTACCTCTCCAACAGGCTCATAATCTGTGAAAGGAGTTATGGGTGAAAATCATTTAGAAAATACTCACAATACACCTACTATGGTTTGCATAAGTAAAGGTTCACTGTGTTAAAGTCTTGATCCCCAGGGTGGCACTGTTTGGAAGTGGTGGAACCCGCTAGGAGGTAGTGTCTTACAGGAGGTCCTTAAGGATGCTGTAAGGACACTGGGGGCATGATCTTGGATGGGGTAACGGGGACCTTAGCTTCTTCTCCATTCTCTTCTTTCCTCCATGACTCATAGTATAAGCAGGTTTGCTGCAACACATACTCCGTGCCATTATCATCAGGGTCTGCCACCACAATCTGAAAACAGTGAGCCCACACAGCCAAGGCTGGTACCTTTACACTGAGCCAAAACAAAGTTTTGCCTTTATAAGTAAGTTACCTCAGGAGACTTTGTTATAGTGATAGAAAACCAATTAACACGGGATCCCAGCAGTATAGACCAAAAAATGAATAAAAGATAAACCATAGATAAGAAGAATAAAAAGGCTAGTATAAAAAGATCAGACCATGATAGGAGAGGTAGAAATGAGTTAGGAAGAAATGCTGTTTGTGATAATGGGAGAAAAGGGTAGCCCAACACAAACACATCCATGCACATATCCACACACATCCACACATATTCACACATGTCAACATGGACACACATGGATACACACACATACTAAACATGCCTAAACACACAACAAAATTCGAGTTATTTTAAAATATTTATTTAAAGGCAGGCATGATGGTTCACACCTTTAATCCCAGTACTCGCGAGGCAGAGGTAGGAGGATTGCCGTGAGTTTGAGGCCACCCTGAGACTCCATAGTGAGTTCCAGGTTAGTCTGGGCTAGAGTGAGACCCTACCTTGAAAAACCAAAAAAAAAAAAAAAAAAAAAAAATTATTTACTTGTAAGCAGAAAGAGAGAGAAGAGAGACAGACAGAGAGAACAGGTGTGCCAGGGATTCTAGCTGCTGCACACAAAGTCCAGCTGCATGTGCCACTCTGTTCATCTGCCTTTATGTTGGTACTAGGGGATAAAACTCAGGTCATTATGCTCTCCAGGTAAGTGCCTTATCCACTGAGCTATCTTCTTCAGCCCCTCAAATATAAGGGCTTTTAAAAGTATATTTTTACTTATTTATTTATGTGTGTGTGAAAGAGAGAGAGAGAGAGGATGGATGGATGGATGGATCTGCCAGGACATTTAGCCACTGCAAACAAACTCCAGACACATGCACCAACATGTGGATCTGGCTTACATGGGTTCTGGGGAATTGAACTTGGGTCCTTAGGCTTCACAGACAAGCACCTTAACCACTAAACCATTATCTCCAGCCCAAATCTGAGTTTTGAATGTATTGAGAATTATAGAGTACAACATGATGGAGTTTGAGTTTGGAAAAAACAACAACAACTAATTTTAGAACTTAAAGAAGCATTTGTCAAAATGAATTTCAAGAGGTATGAGTGTCTACTACTATTAATATTTAATCACATTTGACTAAAAATTGAGAATAAAGAATATTAGTCATGTATCACCATGTACACACCTACAATCCCAGCACTTTCAAGGCTGACTTGAGAGGATTGCTGTGAGTTTGTTGTCAGACTGGTTTATAATTAGTCCAATCCATACAAAGCTTCATAGCAAGGTACTGTCTCAAAAGAAGGAAATGATAGGGAGGGAGGAGAAGAAGGAGAGAAAGAGAGGAGAGCGCAATCATAGTTCATCCAGAATGAAAGACGATTAGGGTGGACTGTGGGGAGAGCCCTCATCTCAGTCAGTTTTGGAACTTCAACTGGGGGGACAAGAGTTCAAATGATGTTCATCTCCAACTTTATTTATTTATTTTTTTAAGAAACAGAGGGTAGGTTTGCTTGAGTTTAAAAGGGTTCTGAAAAATAGGGGCACTATCAGAATTGATCATTAGGTTCAAAGCAAGGGCACTGATTTTCAAAGCATCTATTCATTTACATGTCCATGCCCCTAACACCCGCATAGTCCCTAGTCCACAGGTTGCCCCATTGTATTCCTATCCCCTTCTTCACTGCTGCAATTCCTTCTCACAGTTTCAGAACTAAAGAGAAAAGGAAAAGCCTCTTGCAAACACACACACACACACACACACACACACACACACACACACACACACACACACAGAGTCCTGTAAAATGAACCCTTATGCCCTAATAGAAAGTAAATATGGCAATAACACAATACAGTTAATATATGAAATTTTCACATTGTGTTGGAACAATGTGATTAATGTTTCCTGTTTATTTCATAAGTCTTTCTCTGAGCTCTTCATGTTACGACCTCTGTAGTGAGACCCTCCTCTTCAATCTCCTTCAATGTTTCATTCTCATTTTCTTCATTCTCTGAGAAACATCAAGTCCCCTGGGGTTATTAGCTTGCGGGGGAGTGGGGGTGAGGAATAGGCCTTTTAACTTACTTCTCTCTGAAAATTGATGCAGTTGTGTGTCATTTTCTTCATGACTCAGGGAAAATCATGGTCTTGTGGTCTGGAATTCTATGTCCAAGTGCAACAGATGTTCCCATAGAAATTTCACTGGAGCCTTCTCTTCCAGAGATCTGCTGGTTCCAGCAACTTGCCTTGCTCTCTTCAAAGTCCATCTCTGAAGGAATGGTGTGGTAATAAAGTCAGATTGACACCCTGTCGATAAATATCCAGGATGCAGAATGTGCTTAAACATTTCCTGCTTCAGGTGAGCTTGCCAAGAATTTTATGGGCCTACATATATATATATTACATGTACAAGGAGGCTTA
Organism: Jaculus jaculus; assembly: GCF_020740685.1. Taxonomy (NCBI): domain Eukaryota; kingdom Metazoa; phylum Chordata; class Mammalia; order Rodentia; family Dipodidae; genus Jaculus; species Jaculus jaculus. The sequence continues at coordinate 96,631,194 of NC_059113.1, read as the reverse complement.
AATCCACCATATTTTTATGGATTTAAACAGCATGATCAAAGGCTGATTTAAGAGGATGGTTTTTTGGCTAGAATGTAATTTCTAAGCCAATTTATCCAGAGCACAGGGAAGTTACAAGTTCATCATAGTTGACTTGAACATTTTTATATAATCCCTAGAGTGAGTCCTTTCACTTAGGATCAACATTAAAGCTCAAACAGGTACCAGCTGATATAAATTTCAAACTAAATTCTACTAACAGAATGTGTTAAAACAAGGGAAGTTTGCCTGTTAGCTGCTATTCCCTGCCTATGCAGGCTGCACAAGGGAGAATTTCATCTGACGGAAATCATTGTCTATTTTCGAAATCAACTTCCCTCTGTGTCTTTCCCACCCTTGTGTTAATAATTACATTTGGTCCATTAAGACATCAACATCAATAGAGGCTGTCCAGTTCTCTGTGGAGGAAGGCAGCCCAGAGCGATAGGTGAACATTCTTCTGTCTCCTTGTGGTCAGAATCAATTCCTGTTTTTCTATTCCTCGGTTTCTCCATTGTTAACATGGCCTCCATTTCTCCAAGTCATAACTCACTCTAGGGCTCTAGGGCTAGAAGGTAAAATTATTTCTGTGAAGTTGTAGTCCACGCAAGAAAGCATTATGTATAATTAATACTGGGCAGGGAAAAAGATGCCCATTTTATAATTTATTCATTCCAAATCTAGTTTCCCAGTGAGATAGAAACACCCATAGACTCTCTTGTGGTCTAAACACTGACTGCAGCTTTTTCAACAATTTGTCCAAATATGAAGTAGTATTTGATGAGTACAGGAGTCAGTGGGTGAGTGTCCTACATCAGTCTCACCCCAAGCACTTTCCTCTCCCACCTTTATCAACTGGAAGAAACAATTTCTCCTCCAATAGTCCTAGGATGGAAGAGGATAAAGTGAGAAGGGAGGAGGGAGAGAAAGAGAAAAATAGGGTTGCAGACAAATCCCCTCTTCCTAATGATTGACAATCGGGCAATATAAAATACACATCCGATTTACTCTATCCTGAGCTCTTGCAGCTGTAAAGGCTGACCTCAGCAATCTCCATCTCTTTGAAACCCACATCCTGGAGGAGAGCAGGCTGATGGTAACACTCAATTTTTTTCCCCCCATTTTAGCTGTCCCATGACCCATGCTGACCATGATCCAAGAAATGCTAGCCCACTGCATTCATAACACAGCTGCACATAAAATGGGGCCAGAGCTCCACACATCCCAGCTCAGTTCTGGCCCCTGTTTTTGAAGGTCTCTTCTCTTATTTCCACATTCTCAGCTCTCATTACCAACCCCCCCCCCCCCCACTGCCCGCAGTCCCTAGAGCCATCTCTACAACAGCAGGATCACATCATGCTGCATGGGAAGTCCCACCTCTTCTCCTGTGGAAGAGTCTTGCTGTGTCGTTAGCTGTGGGTATGCATAATGACAAAGCTTTCTTGGATCACGTTTGGAGTGAGGGCGGACTCTGCTCTCATACATCCCCCAAGATGGTGTCTGGTTTTTGTAGACAAGAGAGCAGGAGAATATTTGGATTCAACTCTAATGCTGACAGCAAACCTTGGCTTAAATTCAAGGACATTAGATAGTCATGGTGGGAAGAGGAAGCTAATAGAGACCAGAAGAGACTGGGCATGGCCTCAGGCAGTGTGCTGTGAGGTTTTCCTCTGCAGCCATATCTGATTCTAACAGGGAAGTAGTGTTTCTGTCACTGGGTGTTGTCTTCTTTTTTGAATTTGAGGTCTACATGGCCTATTAAAGAGTTGAACAGATGAGACTGTATTTTACTGTTTTCACCAAGGTATTGAACTATTGAAAAATCTGAAATAAGCTCTTTGTTCTTACATAAGCTTGTTTTAGGAGGAGGTGGCTGGTAATATTCAAAGAAAGCTGAATTTTAAAAAGGTATGTCATTAGTGAATTATAATATTTTAAACAACATCATCCCTGTGTCCTAGCTCTAACAAGTAAGCAAGTAAAATGTTAAAACCCATCATCTCTCTCTAATGCCCTTTCAATAGTTAAAGGAATTACAAGGGACAGTTCAACATTGTTTATCAAGAGCTCTATACACAGAGAAAAGAAAAGCAATAACAAAAATGCAATGCTGGTCTAGTTTTCATAATTGTAAAAAAACACCCAGCAAATTCATAGTATAATGTATTTTAAATCAGAGTCAAAACTTGTTGATTATTGTGATGATCAGGTGATTTGAAGACTGGAAACACAGATGGTGTCATCTTATCAAGTCACTTTGTGTCATGGAACTTATTTGTCCCTGGCCTTATAAGCTGTCATGTCCCCCCACCCCAGCAGGCAACCAGGTAGGGAGGCAGCAGCAGAAATAAGGGAAGCCTGGTAGTGGAGAGAAATCTAGCCCACAGTGTGAATTCTCTATAGTGCGCTGGGGAATATGGACCAGGCCACTGCTTGATACAGGATCACGAGAATCTCATAAGCATTTCTAAGTCGGAAACGAAATTGGACTGAGGAGTTGTGTAGAAATCTTCTCATGACACTATAAAATAGGAGGCAGAGAATGTGGAAGCAGTTGACCAAAAAGAACTGGGGAGGCAAGACAACGATAACGTCCCCTGCCATTTACCTCCTCAGTGCCCAAGGCTGCTGGGAAGGTCAGACTAATGGCTTGTTGGGACAGAAAGGTTTTTCTGCTTCAGTGCACTCTTCCTTCCAGCCCTCACTCAAGCTCTGAATAAAATAAAAAAGCTACTTAAGTCATTTTACTCATTACAAAAAGTATGTTTATTGTGCCACTTGGAGTCATTCTAAAGCTATCAAACCCCCCCTTGTAAAATAAAGTCCTGTGACTTTAGACAAATAAAAATGAAGATTTGGTCATTACTAACTGCTCATCAGAAATAATCCTCGATAAAAAATCTAATTCGGGTCCAAAAAATGTCCTCAGGCTCTAATAAGTATTGTAAAATATAAGATTTTTTTTGTGCTTTTGTTGCTTCTTTTTAACTAGGCAAAAACTGTGGCTAGTCTAAAAGGTGAAATAATTTTGATGAGAAGTTATTTTCCTTCTTGCAGGATTTAAGTCACTGGAAATGACGTTTATCCTTGGGAGACAGGGGATCTCCTTAACACACATGGGTGATTCCACACTGAATATATTCCAGATGTGCTGGTAGCGTCATCACTGTACCTTGCCTACCTGTGTTGCTATTTCTTGGAGTCTGGCAGGGTGATGGTGAGGTGATTTAACTATAACTGTGGAACTTGTGAATGTCTGCAAGGCAAAAACACTTCCTTTAAGAAAATACCCAGGCCCTAAATCAGCCTCGGCTCTGAATGGACCAGGCTGCATGCAGAGTCATTTATTTATCAGCGTCTCTCTGCAAAAGACATGTTCCAGTGTGATGACTTTGAAGGTACAACTCAAGAAGCATAAACAGGCTGGACAGATGGCTTAGCACTTAAGGAACACTTAGGGTGCTTCTCTGCAAAGCCAAATGACTCAGGTTCAATTCCCCAGTACCCATGCAAAGCCAAATATGCAAAACAGCACATGCATCTGGGGTTTGTTTGCAGCAGTTGGAGGCCTTGGGGGGCCCATTCTCTCCCTCTCTCTGTCTCTCTCTCTCTTTCTCTTCTTACAAATAGATAACAATATTTTGAAACAAAACATAGGCATTGGCTTATATTTCTGGTAAATAAATCACTAGGATTCTGGTTATTTATTACAATCAGTTCCAGAATTCTTAACACCTGAGAGTCATTCTCCAAAATATAAGGATAGTAGACATGAAAGTAGAGGGGTTAGATTCTGGAAGTGGAAAGGTTTAAGTGGGGATAAGTGGGAGTGGAAGAGAAGAGGGGGTGACTAACAAACCCTCCCCCATCAAACAATAAGACCAATAACCTCCCCATACCAAAAAAAAAAGAAAAAAAGAAAAGAACAGAAAAGATAATATATAGAGGATACTAAATATGAAAGTAGAGGGGTAGAATTCTAGGGGTGAAAAGGCTCAAGTGGAGAGAGGTTAGGCAATGGGAGGAAGTTAGGAGTGATGGGAGGGTTAATAAAGAAAACTATAATAGAAGAAAAAAAAAAACAGAACAAAAAAGCCAAAAACTTATGGAGGATAATACATATGAAAGTATAAAGGTGGAATTCTGGGGTTGAAAAGTTTTAAGTGGAAATAGCTAGGAGGAGAAGAGTGGGTGGAACAGAGGGTAACATAAGCAATAATAAAAAAATTGAAAAAAATAAACACAAGCAAACATTCCTGAATGCCTTTAATCTCTGGGTAGTATGAGATAAACTCAACAGAAGTTGGTTGGGATTAAAAAGCACCAGGTTAGGCAACAATCTAGAGTCCTGGTTTAGTAGAGTAGGAGCCCATCATTTGAGACAGGGCAACTTACAAGAGCTAGGTTAGGAGAGAAGGCTTATGGACTCAAGTTGGAAACAGTGCTCAACAATATCACTCATAGCCTCTGTTTCTTTTTTTACCAACCTTGTACTCCATGATTTCTCACTATAGTGTTGTTCCTATAAAATTCCCTCAGCTGCTTTACTATTTTAATTCATCATTTCACATGACAAAATATTAACCATTTTTTTAATAAATGTCCTCATTGCAGAAAAGGTGGCTACAAAAGAAATCCCAAACTGAATTGGCTGGTCTCATTTTGAAATTACCACAATCTCAAGTGGCTCAGCAGTGCTGCCCAGAATTTTTATTTTATTTCTCTTGATTCATCTACCACAAGTATTTCAACCATTTGTTCTTTTAATAATTCCCAATACTGACATTTAGTGAGAAAAATTTGATCATTGTTTTTTAATTCAAAAATCAAAAGCACCCAAAAGTTTATGTCATCTTCTTACCATCATATATATACATATACATACATACATATATATATATATATATATATATATATATATATATATATATATATATATATATATATATATTTCATCTGCTCCTCACACCTTACCTTCTGCTTTTTCTGTTATCAAAATGGTTAGGGTATTTTACCCTATTTAGACCAACCCCTTCACAAGGTTCCCATGCAACCTTTGCTTCATATTTAATCAATCTTCCTCCTTTTGCTTAATTTCCTTCCTTCTATAGAATGATTTTGTTAGCAAGCAAATAATATACTATCTGCCATTTAGCATAAACAAAAACAAATCTCTCCTTGATGCCATGTCTCCCTTAGAGCTTCCAACCATTTCTCTAGTCCATATTTAACACACTTCTTGGAAGACCTATTGACACTGTCTTCTCTTTCCCTGCCATTTTTTCTCATCTTAACGAATGTCCTTACCAGATGCCTTTGTTCACAATTCCCTTTAAGCTCTCTTTCTTTCTTCCTTCCTTTTTTTTTTTTAATCCCCCTTATATCATTCCAAATTCAATGCCACCCTTTCAGGTTACATATTTCTTCGGGCAAAGCTCTACTGCAAGCCTCTTTCTTGAGCTTCAGAATTGTGGGACCAATTGTCTGTTTGACATTTTGGGCTTGAAAGGTTCAAAAAAAGAGTGCCTGATACTCTCCAACCCCATATCCTGTTTCTGTATGGTATCTCCACTTCACTGAAAGGTGCCACTGTTCAAGCAGACGCTCACACAATCTTGTCATCCTTTTGTCTTCTTTTTTCTCAAACACCTTGTGAAAAAATTCACCAGCAAATTATACTTGACCCACCTTCAGCGAATATATTTAATTAAACCATTAGTCATTAAACCAATAGAATTATCAGCAATTGGAAGATGGAATATGTGAGATGATGAAGCCATGAGAACGTTTCCACAAGGTACCTAAATATTGTAAAGAATTAAGAATAATGGTTATGTACTAAGTCCATTTCTCTGGTTTCTTCACTCTTCTGAGTAGTTTAGGGATTGGATATGGAAAGAAGTCACAAATTGCATTTGTAATTGGGAAATTATCATTCAGTGTTAAGACTATGAATTTATTAATTGGATTTTTTATATGGAGTTATTTCTCTAATTTTTGTTTTAATATTTAATAATTCAAAGCAGCATGTCTGATTGGATAGAATATGCAAATAGGTACCATGGAATTTGCAAAAGGAAGTAATATATTAATGCTGTGATTCCTGAGGAACAAACAGCATTTGGACAAGTGATTTCCAAGGGAGCCAAGGTATATCTAATTTGGACAGTTGTACACACACACACACACACACACACACACACACACACACACACACACTCGTACACACACTGAACCTGGGCTGGGAAAATGGATCAATGCTGAAGAGTACTTGCCACTTAAGCATGAGGACCTCTGAGGCTGGATGGAGACAGCTGACTTTGACTCCCCAGGGCCCATGTATAAAGCTCAATGTGGCCTCATTGTGTGGGGCTAGAGACTGGGAAAATGCTGGGACTCACTGATGAACAGCAACCCCAGGTTGAAGGAGAGACCCCCCTATATTAAGAAAAGCTGCAAATGAGCAATGAAAGGACACATGATGTTCTCCTCTGACCTCTGTGCATGAGTGCTCACACACACCTCCACACACGGCAGGAACAACAGAAACACAAACGTACAGTGAAATCAGCAGCATCCGCCACCCCTGGAGGTCCTGTCCACCCCAGCCCTGTTTAGAGAGATTCCCATTTTCTTTTTAATGGTGGTCTGCATGAAGCGACACCACTCCTGGGGATTACAGTGGGAACCTTGCTCATGTAAAAGCCACTATCAAGTGGTCTTACTTTCTAATGAAGGTTCATATTAGCATCTGGTGTCTCTATAATCACCTGTGCTTTGATCAGACTGTGAAACTAGAAGAAATAACCATGTTCCTTTCTTTCGTGTGCTTTCTTGTTCTCCCTTTCTTTCTTCTGCCTCCTGCTTTCCTTTACCCCTTTCCTCCCGTACCTTCTCCACCCCTCCCATCTTTTCCTTTAAAAAAATTATATCTAATTATACATCAATTGACATTTCAAAGTGCACTTCAAAGCTACAGTTCACAACATATTGGATCAGTCATTTTATAAACGCAGTCAAGAATATGGCTGCCCCCACTGTTTCTAAAACCTTCAAGAACATCTATGATGAGCTTAATAACCTGATGACATTTTTTTTTGCACCTGCTCACTGAAGGTTTTGGGGTGAGAAAGAAGGAAATGTTGGGATTAAAAAAAAAAAAAACAAAACTAACAAATTGATTTTAAAAGAATTTATTTCAACCTGCCAAGATTCTAAGAGAAATGGGAGAACATTTTGAAATAGGCAAAAATTATGTTATTTCCTCCGGTGTTGCTTATAATAATCACATTACTTCCCAACAACTCTCTTGGTATTCATGTAGCTGCAAGGTGCAATCCCACAGCAGTTTAGGAGCCTCACTATAAAGCATAGTAACATGAATGAGTATATATTTACTATGAAACACTAATGAGAAAAATACATGTGGGGCTTGTGCTGGCCCTACTATACTCCTTTGCCTTAAGAAAGCAAAGAAAAAGAAAAAGAAAATGAAAAAGAAAAAGAAAAACCTAGTACAATATCCCATAGTCATTCTCAGTAAATTTATTGAACTGTCATTTTTATTTATTTATTTATTTGAGAGCAACAGACATAGAGAGAAAGACAGATAGAGGGAGAGAGAGAGAATGGGTGCGCCAGGGCTGCCAGCCTCTGCAAACGAACTCCAGACGCGTGCGCCCCCTTGTGCATCTGGCTAACGTGGGACCTGGGGAACCGAGCCTCGAACCGGGGTCCTTAGGCTTCACAGGCAAGCGCTTAACCGCTAAGCCATCTCTCCAGCCCTGAACTGTCATTTTTATAGGCAAAGTATCTGAAGTTACCAAGGCCAAACACATAATAACAAATAATGCAATATTGGTGACTTCATAAAGTCCATCACTAGGTGAAAACACTCAAGCAGTCAAGAAGAAGCAAAGTAGGCCAGACAACATGTTTGCAGGATGATTTGATCACAGTGCATCGTGATTTCCCCTTGGATAGTTGTAGGATTACATGCTGAAGCCAATGACTCCTTCCTATTGGCTGAAGACCCTGGTGCACCCATGTTCTCTCTCTTCCTTTCTCACAAGCAAGTAGATGAAAATATTTTTAAAAAAGAACTAGCCTTAGCCTATTAGAGCAGGCACTGCAGCTTTAACCATGGGTCTACTGTGTTAAGTAACGCTAGTGATTCTATGTAGAGATAGGTCTTTTGCACAGCAGACTGCACTACCCATTCCCCCTGGACTTAAGGAGACACTCCAGATTCCAACCCAGAAAGATTTGGTTATGTATTTTTTATGATAAATTTGCATTATAAAATGTTATTTCTTAAAAACAAAAAAAAAAGTTATTTCTTAAGGAAAGTCCATATGGTTTTCTCTACCTGCTAATGATGCCTTAATTCAGTTTCTAATGAATTGAAAGGATTATTATTTTTTTTCAGCAACAAAGTATAGATACTTGTTTTCCATTAAGATTTCAACAATTACAGCAGGGTATGATGGTGCATGCCTCTAATCCCAGAACTCAGTAGGCACAGGCTGGAGGATCATATTTCTACTTCCTGGATGCTTATGACATGTAAGGTTTAATTTTTTAAAGTGATTCCATTCTATTACCATAGAGACGCTTTTGAGAAAAGTCACCCCAGATTTTCCAGTGTTATGAGTGCCTTACTTGAACTGGGGAAATTTTTTGAGCAGTTTCTGAGGAAGTGAATCCGAACACACAGGTAGCAGTCTATCATTTGGTCGAATGTCAGAACGCATCGGCCCTGATTGTCCGACCCTTTGGTCAAGGGGTGAGGCTCTTCTGCCATGATGAAGGGACCGCATGGAAGGGTAGGTCCTACTGCCCCACCCAAAGCCCGTGTTTGCCATGGTGCAGTCCCTCCAATCTCTCTCTCCCTCTTTATTAGGCTCTAGCTGTTTCTCAAGGAAATTAGATACAGATCACAGCTCTAGTGAAGAGACAAAACTCTGGAATCATGGTCTTTCTGTGAGAGAAAGAAATGTTATACAGAAGTTTCTCCACCTCCTTCTGCCAAACCCATGCTGCCTCTATCCCTAGACCTACTCACTCAGTTTTGGATTGTCTCCAGATTAGGCAAGTCAGTGGCTCCTGTGTTTATTAAAAGGTATCAGATACATGGCTATCTTCTGCCTCCCTCTTCTTTGTTTTGAATTTCATTATTTATTAGAGAGAGTGAAAGGCGGAGGGAAGAAGGGAGGGAGAGAATGGGCTCACCAAGGCCTGTAGCCTCTGTAAAGGAACTCCAGAAACATGCACCCCCCCCCACGTGCATCTGGCTTATGTGGGTCCTGGAGAATAGAACCTTGGGTCCTTTGGCTTTGCAGGCAAAGACCTTAACCACTAAGCCATCACTACAACCTGACTGTATTTTTTTTTAATTAAGTAGAAAGTTGTATGGCTACATCATATGTTATGTTTCCATCCTTCACACCCCCATTCCACTGAGGGCCCTTCTCTGTGGGATTGTTGGTATTCCCCTTAGGTTTGTGGGTTATGAGATGTGAGAGCACCAGTCAGTCACTGTAAGGAAGAGTCTTAGTACCTCTCTGGCTCTTACATTCTTTCTACCCTTCTTCCACAAAATTCCCTAAGCTGCGGTGCGTGTGTTTCTCGTCTACTTTAGTGGTGTGTTCTCAGCAGATTCCTGATTTCCATGGTGCATTTTGGGTATTCTCTTTGTCTGTCTCCATGACCCTGGTGCAGGTTGACAGGCTTGCCACGAAAGCAGGACTCTTGCTTATCTGCCCCTCTCTTCTTTAAGTGCATTGACTCTGGTTCTCTCCCTAGGCTTACATTAGACAAGTCTGATCTCTCTTCCACAGGCAAGAACAGAAATGAATAATACCATATGGATTCACTTTGCTCAGGACGTGAACTCCCAGCCCCCCAACAAACCTTCACATCTCTAAACAAACAAAGCAATCCTCTCTGTTGATCCTCACGGGGCAGGACATCAAATGTAATCCCCATCTTGACACTCTTTCTAGCACCTACATTCTTTTTGTATGCATGTGTGTGTGTCTATATGCATGTATATGTATCCATTTTTGGATTTTCATGGGTGAATATGTATGTTTAGGTGCTCGTGTATATGTGTGTCCATGAATATGGAGGCCAAAAGTTGTATCCAGTGTCCTCCTCAGCAGCTCTTCAACTTATTATTATTATTATTACTATTATTATTATTATTATTATTATTATTATTATTATTATTTGAGACACTGTCTCTCACTATACGTAGACCTCTCTAATCTGGCTGTACTGGCTAAACCAATAAGCCCTAGGGATCCACCTAGTTACTCCTCTCCAGCACTGGGATTAAAGGTGTGTGCTGCCATGACCCACATTTTTTCATTGCTGTTGTTGTTTATTTTTTCAAGGTAGGCTCTCACTCTACCCAGACTGACCTAGAATTCAGTGTGTAGTCTCAGGGTGGCCTTCAACTCATGTTGATCCTCCTGTCTCCTGAGTGCTGGGATTAAAGGTATGCACAACCACCCACATTTAAAAAAAAATTACTTATGTATTTGAGAGAGAAATAGAGACCAATACAGAGAGAGAGAGAGAGGGGAGTACAGAGAGAGAAAGTGAGTATGTGTGCAACACCAGGGCCTCTTGCCACTGCAAGCAAAACCCAGATTCATGCACCACTTTGCACATCTGGCTTTACGTGGATACTAGGGAATGGAACTTGGGCCATCAGGCTTTACAAGCAAGTGCCTTTAACCACTGAGACATTTCCAACTCCCGACCTGCATTTTAACATAGGGAGATGCAGTCTCAGACCTTCATGCTTGTCCTGCAAGCACTTTACCCTCTGGATCATCTCCACACCCACAACCCAGTATCTTAAACTGTGGGTCGGGACACTGTATGGGCCATGTGAGGGTTGCAAAAAGAAATTGGTAATGATATAATGTTACAATGCCCAGAACAATTCAAAATCAAATGCATAAAGGAGCAGGTATTTCAGGCAGTGACTGTACACATTGCAAGACTTCACCGACGCCTTGGTTCTGAGCACGTAACATGCTAACCTTGCACTGCACACACCATCACATCACACAGTGCCAATAACACTGCCTTGGCTCAGGTTCAAGACAACTGTTATGAATTTCAGTATTTTACTGTACATATGAAGCTTTTTTGCTTTTACAGAAACGTAGTTGCCTAGCTACAGAAAACAGAGACTTTGATAGTCCTACTTTTATTTCACAACACATCAGTATCAAATTAGTGCGTCTTTGGATTGGATTGTTAGGATGTTTCATTTTTTTTTAATTGCTGTTGGATTTGCTGATATGTTTCATAAGAATGTTATTCTATGAATTGTGGTTTGGGATTAGGATACGATTTCCAATAATTTGTGAAATGGCCATAAACATACTTCTACCACTTTGTATTACATATGCATGTGAAGTGATGTTCTCACCGTTGATGGTCATAAAGTCAAAATATCGATCACCTCTGAAAACTATTAAAGATGCTTTACAACCTAAATGAACCAAATATTCATCCAAGAATTAATTTTTATTTAAAAACAAACAAGCAAATCCAACTAATCAATAAATAAATTTGATTTCATTTATAATAAATGATAAAATAAGTATATTAAATGATTTTACAGTGAATTATTAGTGATTCATTATCAGAAAATGTTTTACAACTATAAGCAAGGCCACATGGTTTATTTCTAAGCAAAAATAGATCATGAATGGAAATGTTTAAGGAGCCCTGCTGTAAGGACATATTGTTTAGAACTATTCCCCTTAAAATAAGGGTCTAGTAGCTTTCAGATTAAAGCCTATTATCTGAAAAAATCCAGAGAAAAGAGGGGACATCATTCTCTCCAGGTATGTTGATGATTGATATATGAATACCTAAACCCCACTATTCACCTATTGGCCCGATTTACCAAGAATGTCACCAAAGTTCAGCCCACACATTTGGCATCTAACCCTCATCCATTCTAGAGCAGTGCTATGGGAATGCTCAGAAGCTAGGTTTTAAGTCCTGATCAAATAAGATGAGGCTTTACTAAGCTAATATGACTAAAGAATTCAAAGAACTGATAACTGCCATGAGATAAATGTCATTTGAAGGTAAGCATCAGATATTGCCTTTGCATGGGATCCACGTAGTCCTTATGGAAGTGTAAAGGTGGCATTGTGCTGAGAACCCTTACCACAGAAGGGTTGCCCTATCCTCGGTCAGATTCCTAGTATAGAATACAGGCCAGAGCTTGGGTGGACCTCTGCCTGCTCAAGCCCCTTCCGTGAACCCATGGTTACAGAGGACTGTTTTGTCACCCTCACAGGCCCCTTGTGGTGGCTGCAGAAGCAGCAGTACCAAAACCTTCCCCTCCACCACTGAGAGAAAGATCAGATTTTACTCTAAAAATACTCCCCACATCTTATTTCTCACAGAACTATGTAGATTGTAACTGTGATATCGTAAACACGACAGTCCTCTTAATGTGAGCTGAATTAATTGATTTATTAGGAACAAAATAGTTATGTGGGCTGGACTAAATTGGCTTATTAAGGATTCAATTGCACTAATTGCTTGCACAGTGGGCAAGGGAACAAAGGGAGGAAGGAAGACAGCAAGGGAGGCGAATGCCTATCAGAGGGGTCCATCTTCAGTAGCTCACTGAGCCTCTCTGTAGAGTGGTTTGCATAGAGCTTCTAGACTCCTTCCAGGAACTAGGAATTCAAATATTCCATGTTAGCCTGGGTAAAATCACAAAGGCAAAAAAAAAAAAAAAAAAAAAAAAAAAATCCCCTTGCATCAGAACTAGTGTTCCTTGTGCCTGCCTGCCTGCAAAGGTATCAAACACAAACACTGAGGAGAAGAAATAACGCTTGATGGATAGATGCCTATCTCCATACTGAGGGTGATCAGGAAAGGCACCACTTGTGTAGGGAAGGACAGAGGGCCGGCCATTCCTTCTCCTTCCTATCATAAACAATCATGAATGACCAGCCCCGCATAAGAAAAGATGGGTGGTTATGGAAATTTAAAGTTCACACTGCTCTCCATTCTCTGAGCATCCAGGAGACACAAGGTGGTAGAAGGAGACAGGTTTATTTTAAGTCTGCCTAGAAGGAGGGAGGCAAGAGTCTCCATCTCAAATCTCTGTCTTAGGGTTTCAGGACCCAGCGTCTTGTTACAAGAGAGAAGAGGTCATACACAGGATGTCTCCTTCATCTGGAGAAGCATCTTCTTTCCTCTTCCCTGGCAGGAACATCTCAGCGATTTTGGCCTCTTGCAGCTACTTAACTACAACCTATGCAGGAAAAAGGAAGGAAAGGGAGCAAGGAAGAGTTCCAGAGGAGTCTGTGGCACAAAGTTGATAAGGACCAAGGAACATAATTTATTGCATCAGTGGTACATGCGTGGAAGCCTTTAGAATGATGACCCAAAGGTCCAAGATGAATTACTCATTTAAAAAATTATATATATAATATATATTATATTTATTTATATATATAAAATGTATAATATATATTATTACATTATATATTATATGTAAATATATATATATATATATTTGTAAGCAGAGACAAACAAACGGGGGGAGACACAAGGACCTCCAGCTGCTATAAAATGAACTCCAGATGTATATGCCACTTTGTGCATTTGGCTTTACATGGGTCCTGGAGAATTGAACCCAGGCCATTCTGCTTTGTAAGCAAATGCCTTAACTGCTGAGCCATCTCTCCATCCCTCACTTTTAAACTTGGGCTTGATGAGGTGTTGATAGCTGTGTAGAAATGTAGAAATGTGATTGGACAGTCATGATATGATCTACTAGTGAGACATGGATGGTGGGAAACCTGGCCAACATTTTATTTTTAAATATATTTATTAATTTACTTGGGAGATAGAGATGGAGAGAGAGAGAGAGAGAGAGAGAGAGAGAGAGGCAGATACAGACAGCAAGAATGAGTATAGGCCTGCCAGACCTCCTGCCATTGCAAATGAACTCCTGACACTTGTGGCTCTTTGTGCATCTAGCTTTACATGGGTACTGGGGAACCAACCCCAGACCATCAAGCTTTGCAAGCAAAAGCCTTTAAGAGCTGAGCCATCTGTGTCCCACCCCTGGCCAGCTTTTATGTTCAGTCTTTTTTTGGTCCCATTATTGTAACATCTCTTCTTCATGGCTACTGGGAAGGCCTCCCTTTGGAATAACAGTGCTAATTTCTCTATGGTCACTGCTACTTTTAAGCGTACGGCTGGTTTGGGTACATTGTAAAAGGAATTCTGGTTTGTAAAGCTTGCCCCCTGGGAAGAATAGGATGAGAGAGATTTGGGTGCAAGAAGAAAGTCAGACAGAGCTAAATAGCTTAGGAAGATTTCACTTGGGGCTATTGTTTAACCTCATTTGTTTTCAAAGCAAGATCAGAGTTTTCCCTAAACACTGAGATTACGAGAAGCCATATCAAAGATAGCTTAGTCAGGTGTATGCTTAAGAGCATAGGTTTGGGTTCTAGAGAGAAGTAGGTTGAGTTTCTATTCTGCCATTGTCTGTGTGATCTTCAGTGATGCTCCAGTTCTGATCTTGAATATCCCCCAAAAGTTCTGTATGGAGAATAGTTTAGTCCTTGGCTTTGTGCTATTGGGAGGTGGTGTAACCTTGAGGTGTAGCCTCGTGGGATATTTTAAGCCACTGGGATGGGGGTGCTCTCCTATCTCTTACTCTTTCTCTCTTTCATGTCCTGAACATGAAGTGAATGATTGGGTAGCAACCCTGGAGTCCATCATCTACTTTACCCAAGCCCTAAGCAGCAGAGCCAATTGGTCATGAACTAAAGTCTTCAAAGCACTATAAATCAATGCCGTGTGCGGTCGCGCATGCCTTTCATGCCAGTACTCGGGAGGCAGAGGTAGGAGGATCGCCGTGAGTTTGAGGCCACCCTGAGACTGCATAGTGAATTCCAGGTCAGCCTGGGCTAGAGTGAGGACCTACCTTGAAAAACAAAACAAACAAACAAACAAAACCCCACTATAAGTCAAAATAAACACTCTGAAGTTCAGACATTTGTTACTATAATAGAATGCTGATAGTTTATTTAATTTTCTTGAACCTCAGTTTCCTTATGTGAGGATTATAGCAAAGTCTAACTCATGAATTCTGAGATGCTATGGGAGAATGCATAGAGGTGATTTTTACAGTGCCTAGAAAATAATAAACATTCAGTAAATAAAATGAGTTTTTAAAGAAAGCTTTTTATTGATTTGATAGAGAAACAGAGAGAAGGGGCATACCAAGACCTCCTGCCCAGAAAACAAATGTTAGACACTTGTGCCACTTTGTGCGTCTGGCTTTACGTGGGTCCTGGAGAAATGAACCTAGGCTGTCAGACTTTGCAAATAAGTGCCTTTAAGTTCTCAGCCATATCTCCAGCCCAGTTTTTTTTTTTTTTTGTTATTGTTGCTTTATTTTTTTTATTTTATTATTATGATTTTTTTTACAGAGAGTTTTCTTTTGTGGTTGTGATAAAGGACAATTCTAAATAATTTATTCTAGAATTACTTCCTCTTCAGAACCAATTTTATATCTGTCTTTTTTAGGATAGTTCATTAGGATCATAGCATGTTATTATTACAAAGGACCTTAAATCTCATGGATTACCACCCTCCTAGAATAATTAAAATCTGAAGCAAAGATGAAATATCTTGCCCACAGTGCCTTAGAGGAATTCTTAGCAAGAGGAGGTGAAACCTACATTTCAGTGACTTGAATTACATTTAGAAAAATGCTTTGCATGTACCATGAGCCTCAGATTTCGTCAACAGAGCCCCCACACAGTCATCAATTAATTTGCAAATCACCACTGTGCTGTGGATACGTATTAATTTTCATTTCTCCTTTAATAGGTATAAAGCACCCACAGGTGAAATTCAAATCATTAAAAAAAAAAAAAAAATAACCCTTTCTTCAAGGAAGTTGGTTTACAGATCTCTTTGAGTAATGAACTTGGGTTTCTTCTCCCACCTGCCTGACCAAACCTGTGTCTATGGATGGTAACTTCCGAGTTCCACTGACACATGGCCTTTGTTAACAGATGTCATCCACCCTGTGTTTTCATTATTGGTTCAGGGTCAGAGGTAAGCCCCTCTCTCCTTGCTTGTAACTCTGGGTCTGTTGATTTCATAACTACTGGGCCAGGTTGTAACTGTGTAAATTGAATGAGTGGAGGAGTGCTTGGTGGGACGGCAGTGCAGCATCATTTCCAGGCCTCTGACATCCATTTAAGAAACTGGTGCCATGAACAATACCTGACTAAAGGCATCATAGAGGAAAAAGTTCATTTTTGCTCATCACGGCACAGAAAATATGGCAGGAGGAGAGATGCCCTCTCATGCAAGTCAGCCGGGAGGATGCAGAGAGGGAAAGAGAATGGCCATCGGGGCTGGGCTGTAACACCTTGAGGCCTGATACTCTTGGAACACTTTGTCCAGCAAAGCTTTACCTCCCAGAGGCTCCGTCACCTTCCAAAACAGCGCCACCCACTGAGGATCAAGTATTCAAATATGTGAGTCTATGGGGGGAGCTTTAAACATTCAAACCACCATCAAACATCGGGTTGAAATAACCTGGGGGAACATTATATAAGCAATAGTGGTTAATTGTTATCTCTCCTCTCTCTCTCTCTCTCTCTCTCTCTCTCTCTCTCTCTCTCTCTCATGTGTGTGCATGTGAATATTTTAGTCATTTGGTCATGGCAAGAAGAATTTCAAACACACCAGTCAGGCATCTTTATTGTGGAATACCACGGGAAGTTGTGAAAAGTTCGTCCCGCTATCATAAAGGCAGCTGCTTCCATGTCTTTAGCGCTATGCTTTAATAAAGGAGAGGAAAAGATTTTTCCCCTGAGGTTCCTTTGAACATGATGATCACATGACATGCTAAGATATCCCAAGAGATCCTGCATAAATAAAGTGATGATTTGAAAAGAATGTCCTTCTTCCATTCACATAGAAGACAAAAATGTCAACCACATCCTCCCCGGATATGCTGCTTTCTCCTTACTGGAATAGAAAAAGAAAAAAGAATATGGGAAAAAAAAAAAAAAAAACACATTTTCCCTCCCAAGTAAAAAGGCCTCTTTCTGCAGAGTAAGAAAAGTAGAGAATAAGGTTGTTATTATAAAAAAGCTCTCAACCAGGCGAGATAGAATGAAGGCCTTGGCCCCAGTATTGCTACCATAGGTATCCAGCTAAGATGACCTTCACACATGAGCTCCAGGGGTCTGAGCTACTACCGGAAAACTTACAACAGAAAAGGAAAGCTGGGTCTGACTCGTGGATTATAAGGGGTTAGAAATAAGCCATTGTTTATGCTGCCACCAAACAGCTTAATAGCTATAGTTCTTGAACTTTGTGTTTGTTTACAAAATATCAGGGAATAACTTTTTTTTTTTTTTTTTTTTTGCTTTCCTCTTGCATTAAGTGTTGGTTGGTTTCAAATCTCTTCATGAATGTATTATGGAAAACTGGGACAGAGTTTTCATCTTGTTAGCCAAGCACATGCCTGCTGAGGTTTTATGCTAGAAAATAAGTCTTTCTTTAAAGGAAATGTACAGTAGAAACCTAAATCATCAAACACAAAATCATACAGTCCAGAAATGCGTGTCCATACTTATTTTGGGGGACAAATATTCTTTTTATAAAACGTTTTATTGACACTTCCATAAGCACAGACAATGAAACCATGGTCATTCCCTCCCTCTGTTTGCATCCATCACTCTCAAATCCACCCCCCACATTGAATCTTTAAATATACCATGGAGCCAAACAAAACAGTATTAGTTTTGAAGATGTTATATCTTAATGGCCTCAATTTTGCAGCCATTTTCTATGGTCCTAAATAAGTTCACTTCATGAAAAATCTGTATTAGGCATCTGTATGTACCTATATTTTGTAGTCTTGTTTATGAGTTGCTAGAACACAGGCTTAGAAACATAATACATTGAAATAAATATTTTGTTAGCCTGCCTGTGTCAACCACAGAAAGTGCTATATTATGTGTTCAAAATACCTGAACATCTAGAAAGACTTTTAGTCCCCTAGAATTTATGGGTCTCCTATTTTTTTAAAACTTTTTATTAATAACCTCCATGTATGTATACACACACACACACATACACCCCCCCACACACACACACACAGAAATTCTGCTTTGATCACATTGCTCCACCATTACCCACTTTTGGCCCCCCAGAGCCTTTCATCTTTCCAACACGTCTCTCTTCTATCTCGATGTCATCATATTTTCTGCCCTCATATTATGCAGGCCATGTGTAGGTAGCATCAGTCACTAAGAGGTCATAAATATCAAGGCCACTCTGCATGTGGAAGACAATGTTCCAATGCATGCTTCCCTCTGTTATCTCTTAAAATCTTTCCATCACCTCTTTCACACTGTTCCCTGAGCCATAGAGGGTGTGATATAGATGTCTCCTTTAGTGCCGAAAGCTCCCCTGTCACTACTTCTCAGCATTTTGATGAGTTTTGAGTCTCCCCAGACGTCACTGTCATCTGAAAAGAGAAGCTTCTCTAACCAAACATGAGAGCACTACTATATGGGCATAAACATAAACATTTTAAAGGGCAATTTTTGTAGATGTATTCAATCCATTTAGCCAAAGAACAGTAGTAGCTTCTCTCCAGGGCTTATGTAGAGGCCCCCTTCTTGATACTACCAAGTTTGTTGACTTAGAACTGAGGTTCTAGGTATATAAAAGATGATCTCATGAAAAGGTGTGCCAATGTTAAGGCGCAGCTCAGTGGTAGATAACTTCTCTAGCATGTTCAAGGCTCTGAGTTTTACCCCAGCACTACAAATAATACTGATGATGATGATGATGATGATAATAATAATAAATACATATTTTTCAAGCAAGCATTCACATAGCAATGAAAATATCTTTATCTCTCCATCCATCCAAAGCCTTACTGAGAGGCATTGTGTTGTGCTATGGAAAGATGAAGGTTTAGAGAACATCTTCATGCTCACAAAAACCTTTAAGTTTCATACTCCTAATCCATAATACATACATCTCCAAATACATAATGCATATCTACAAACATGGTGGTGAGCATTCAGGAAAGCATCTGGCAGCATTTCAAGTTCACTGCTGACCTTCCATCTGGCCTTAATCAACAGCAACCATTGGTAATATTTTAAAAGCCCCACTCTGAAGAGCTACTCAAAAACCCACATAGCCTCCCTTCTGCATGAAGCAATTGACTTCTGCAATGCTATTAAATTTTTCCAAGAAGTCTCCAGCACTGGAAAAGGTTTACAACACATGGTAGTTGGAAGATGTATCTGCTTCTATTCCTTTGTGTGGGTACCAGTGGTGTGTGTGTGTGTGTGTGTATACGTGTACATAAAGACCCGAGGTCAATGTTGTAAGTCTTCCTTGGTCACTTTTTACCTTGCTCTTTAAAACAGGATCCCTCTCTGACGCTCAAGCTTACCTCTTTGGCTAGATAAGCTAGCCAGCAAGCCTTCAGAGCCTACTTGTCCCCATACCCCCAGTCCTCAGATCAATAGGTACGTGACTCTTACACCTGGATTTTTATATGGGAATTGGGGAACTCAGCTCTGGTATCAGGTCCTCATGCTTGCGTGGCCAGTACTTTACCCACTGAGCCATCTCTCCAACCCTACTGCTGCTTCTGAATTTGTCCCACTAACTGATGAGTACATCTGGCTTACATGGATCCTGGGGAGTTGAGCCTTGCACCAGGGTCCTCAGGCTTCACAAGCAAGCACTAAAGTGCTAAGCCATCTCTCCAGCCCCAATATGATATGTTTTTAAAAGAACAGTTTTTAAATAATCTGGACATTCAAAGACTTGTCCCTTTAGAAATCATGACCTTTCCTATAGAATTGTGAATCTTACAAGGGTGAGGATGCAATTCTATGCTGTGTATTTGCTACTCATTGTTTATTGATGGAGGAATAAAATCTTTTGGCTTTTACTGAATCTTTGCATTGTTTAGATTTTTCCTTACTCTTACACTTGAAAACTAGTTAAAAGACCTGGAGGTGCCTTACTAGGGTGACCCAAGTTCCTTTTCTGCCCTCTGGCAGTGTTTTGGGACTCATCCATGTCAGCCTGGAATTTAATCAACTTTTACAAGTGTGTTTGTTAGCCGGGCCTCGTGGTGCATGCCTTTGATCCCAGCACTCGGGAAGCAGAAGCAGGTGGATCACTGTGAGTTCAAGGCCACCCTGAGACTACATAGTGAATTCCAGGTCATCCTGGGCTAGAGAAAGACCCTACCTTGGAAAACAAAACACAAACAACAACAACAACAAAAGCTTTGTTGCTTTGTTAGGACAGGCCCTCAAGTCCCAAAGTCCAGACTGGCTTAGAACTAACATTCCTCTTGTTTTAGCCTCTCAAATGCTGGGACTGAAGGTTCATGTCATTAAGCTCAGCCTAATTTATCTTTTCAAATGCACATTTTCCTGCTGAATAGACTCAAACTGTTTATTTTGGGGGGAAATGGAAAAGTGTATTTGGAGGAATTCAAAAGTACCAGATAATTGAAATTTTCAAAGAATTTCTCATAATACATTCTTTGTCTAAATAACACACCTGAAATTCAACATTTGTAGAAAACCAGATATACACCAAGCATTTTGCTATGTAGAAATAAGCCACATCATCTTAAAATGTTTCGTGAACATTTAGCAAAAGGCAATTCTGTAATCCTCAGTGGTCAGTTATATTGTTTGCTCCTTAATTGCATACATGTGCAATTAAGATATTTTATATTAATTTGAATATATTAGTATATATTATATATTAA
This sequence comes from Jaculus jaculus, assembly GCF_020740685.1. Classification (NCBI taxonomy): domain Eukaryota; kingdom Metazoa; phylum Chordata; class Mammalia; order Rodentia; family Dipodidae; genus Jaculus; species Jaculus jaculus. The sequence continues at coordinate 96,610,319 of NC_059113.1, read as the reverse complement.
TATGCATATATTAATATATAAATATATAGGCTTATAATACAGCATTTAATATATAGTAAATATATAGTATATGCACTATGCATGAAGTATATGCTTTCTCTTTGTCTAAAGAACAAAAGCATCTTATTTTTCTATTTCCCTTCACAAATAGGTTACAGAGTCCTAAATATCAAATGTCTCAGTCATTAAAATATGATGTCATATACACACAGAGAGACAACCGTCTTCTGATAGTCCAGAAGGAATCATTATACCAGCAACTTTTTGAAGCTTTAGTTGTTAAGCGCTCTCTTCTCCTTGGTGTAGAAACTGTTTGCATTCCTTTCAGAGCATACATAATTCCTGGTCCACATCTTCTGTACGCCAGGCTGCGGAGTGTTGGGATCCAGACTCATTACACCACAGCTGCAGTAACCCCCCCAGCCTCTATAATTTACACTGATTGATAGATTTGTGCTCAGAATGGCTAATCCATCATTTAAAAAAAGGTTAATAGAAAAGGCTCACCATGGTGATTTTCTTTGTATTTGGTTCAATTCTATTTTCTAACCCTCTCCTCTATTCTGTTTGTTTCCTCAGCCCTAGGCTTGCTTGCCCCTCTCTGAAAAGTGCAGTTGGAGAAGTTTTCCTGTTGTCCCCTCATACACAAGATGGCTGTGGTATAAGCATAGGTCATTCACCCACAAAGGATGACTGAATGGGACCTTCAGGCAGCAGAGCAAAAGGAAATCCAATTTTCTGGATTGACTGTAATTTGCAGTCATGATCTTAGAGAATACTTTCTATCATTCAATAATCTTTTGACCAAATTCCTCATTGTTCACTTCAGAAAACTTTCAGGCACTATCTCACCTGTACCAGAAACTGAAGTTTGTACTGGGGGCAGAATAAAAAACTAAATCTGTTTTCTACTTTTGAGAAACTCAACACCGTAGAAGAAATGTGTGTGTAAAGAAATATTTATAGGGCTACAGAGATTGCTTGGTGGTTAAGGGCACTTGCTTGCAAAGCCTGATGGCCCAGGTTTGATTCCCCAGTACCCGCATAAAGCCAAATGCACAAAATGCTGCGTGAACCTGGAGTTCCTTGGCAGCGGCAGGAGGCCTGTTGTATCCATTCTCCTCCCCCCATCTTTATCTTTCCCCCTTTCTGTCTCTCAAAATAAATAAAGAAATAATTATTATATAGTTCTGTAAATGCAATAACATGTGTTGCTAAGAAGTTTGACTTCGTTGTCAAATCCAGGATTTTGAAACAGAGATTGCTTGTGTCTTTCTTTCCTTCTCTTTCTTTCTTTCCTTCCCTCCCTCCCTCCCTCCCTCTCTCTCTCTCTCTCTCTCTTTCTTTCTTTCTTTCTTTTGAGTTACAGATACCTTTTCATACAGTTACTTTCTCATAGGACACAGCACCTGACTGGAAGCAGCTGATTGGAGGAAAGGATTTATGTTGGCTTCCAGTCATGATGGCAGGGGAAAGCATGGCATGAACAAAGGCCGGGCATCACCTCTGTCATAGTGGGTGAAAAAGAAAAGCAGGGGAGTATGCAGAAAGCCGGCAAAGGGGAGCTGGCTGTAACACCCCTAAGCCCACCCCCAACAACATGCCTCCAACAAGGCTCCACCATTTAAAGTGTCACCACCTGGGGTCCAAGCATTCAAACCACATGAGTTTATGGGGAGTGGGGGACATCTGATCCACACCACCACAAACTCCTCAGGGAGGACCAGGGGGAACAGATGGAGAAACAAAAGTGTAGCTGGGTAGCAAGCATCAAGAATGATTTTTGTCCCTCACAAGTGTCATCTCAAGGTCATTAGGTGTCTTATCAGTCGATTGAATACATAAACTGCACATGGAAGAACATCTCTCTTCTAAACGTTTCAAGCTCAAGGTTGCGTGTGCATCCATGCAGAGCAATTCCTGCATATTAGACAATCCTTCCTGAAGCGCTAACCTCTGGAAGGTCCAGATCCTGCTCCCTGGTGACTCTCACAGGAAATGTCTCCTATTACTGGGATCATCTACAGATTACTTTCAGATACTTCTCAAAACTTTCCCAAGGACCAGAGAGTTCCACGAAGGTCTAAATTATTCTCTCTCCCATCTGCTCACCTCTTCTCTTCCCGTTCTCTCCTCTCCCATGACTCCTCCGTTGTCTGCTCATCCATTCCAGGAGTCCCCCAGCCTTCTGGTTTGAGTTCCTTTGGGAGCATTTGGTTGGGCTGAATAGTAAAATATAAATATGCATATATATTCACTGAAGTAGAAGGGGTCTTTTTTTTAGAAAGGGTCTTTTTTACATGTACTTTTATTTTAATGTTTTCACATTTGTTAGTCATAGACTGGGATGGATCTTAGTCAACATTTCACTAGATTTCTGGTCACTGACTAAAGATTACTCCCTAAAAAACAAAACAACAACAACAACAAAAAAAAAAAACAAAACAAAACTGTGTATTGGTTGTGTTCATATCTGCTAGGAGGTTTTTTGAGTTCTTGCTGGAGTTTGTTATGTAACCCAGGCTGTACAGGAGGGTATTTCTACCCACAAATCATGCCCAAATGTCTGCTTACTATCCTTGAGAAGGGCATACTAAGTGCCACTTCCTTTTCCCTTCCAGGTGACAGAGGGTCAGGTTTCCCATCACCAGAATCACAAGAGCAAATGATGAGCTAACTTATCTGGGCCCAATGGACTGAATAGGCATGTTTCTGGTGTGCCTCCTGGCGTCATACCATATTATTATCGACCTATTTATTTACTTTAATACTTTTTAAATTTTGCTTTGGAATTTAATTCCAGTAACTCGCTACATCTTACCTTTTGTTATTTGTCTGAGACAGGGACTCACAGTATAGTCCTGGAACTTTTGGCAATGCTACTGCCTCAGTCTCCCAACTGCTGGACATAAATTGTGCACTATCAAAACTGGATCCCTTCTTTTTTAAAAGTTATTTAAGCTAAAAAAAATGCAGGAACATAAGTGTTAAAGTAAAGCAATTCTTCATGTCTTTTAATGAAAACACAGTAGTTCTCTGCCCCCAAACTTTCCAAAACCTCGTGTTCATCCTTTAGAAGGAGCTATGTATTTTTTTTTCATTTTCTCTCATAGTTCTGAATCACATGTTTATCTAATCTTGTTTCACTCGTAGATATTGTCTATTGAGTTCTGTACTGCAGAAAATGAAAACTTAACTCCTTTGAGGTTTTCTGCTTATCTTACAAATAATATCAACTCATACTTCTTGTTCAAATTTATTATCAAATTTGTTATTAATGTATTCATACTGGGACAGGTAATGTTATATTTTCTCTTCTGTACTACATTCCAATGTGGTTGTTTAAATTACTAGGATTACTGTCTAAGAAATCCATTTATCTAAAACACACTAGCACCTAGTATGGTCAGATTATATATATTATATTATATATTATATAATTATACATATATTATATATTATATATATTATATAATTATATATTATATAATATGTATATTTATTAAAGCTTTTGTCAATCAAATAGGCAAAGAGGTATCACGAAACCCTGACTCAGGCATAGATGGGATGCTCAGAGACCTGTGTGGCCTGATTAACCCCCATTTAGCAATTACTGATAAGTTCATACTTATTCCCATTTTACTTGTTAATTTTTTGTTTATTTTTATTTATTTATTTGAGAGTGACAGACAGAGAGAGAAATAGGGAGAGAGAGAGAGAGAGAGAGAGAGAGAGAGAGAGAGAGAGAGAGAGAGAGAGAGAGAATGGGCATGCCAGGGCCTCCAGCCACTGCAAATGAACTCTAGATACATGCACCACCTTGTGCATCTGGCTTACATGGGTCCTAGGGAATCAAGCCTCAAACAGGGGTCCATAGGCTTCACAGGCAAGTGCTTAACTGCTAAGCCATCTCTCCAGCCCTACTTGTTAATTTTTGTTAGCTACTTATATTTCTATCAGTGAATGACCAATTTGTAGCTGCATGGATTGAAGGAGAAAGTGCAATTTGTGGAGGGAGGATGGGGCCCCTGATTACACAAGATCTCTTCCCTCTTGTCTAAACTGGAGTTGAGCCTCCAAAGCAGGTTATGTGGGCACAGGGCACAGCACTATCAGACTGGCTCAAAGCAACATCCTAAGTGAGGCATGGACCATCTTGTGTGCTAAAACTTCCCCCACCAAAATAACAGTAATGGGGTGCTTCAAACCCAAATCTCAACCCTTCAGTGCTTTGCAAAATCTAGAGTCCACACAGGCCATAGATGTTAGCTAAGTAGTTAACTAGGACCAGTAGGTGTTATCTATAAATACTTGAAAATAAGATTTGCCTGAGGTAAGCTTGACAAAGCAGAAAGCTTGTCAAAAGAATACGAGCTGAATGCTTACTATCCTTGAAACAGCAGAATAGAGCTGTCATGGCCCAACATTCTTCTAAAGGTTCTACCTTGTAATACTGTTGTGGTGGCAATTCAATACCAACATAACCTGGCATGGTGGCGCCTGCCTTTAATCTCAGCACTAGGGGGGCAGACGTATGAGGATCATTGTGATTTTGAAGTCATCCTGAGACTACAAAGTGAATTGTCCAACCCTGAAAAACCAAAAGTAATGATGATGATGATAATAATAATAATCATAACAACATGAACTTTGGAGGGTGCAAATATTCCAACCATAACATACATGCATGCATATTGTATCTATCACCCACAGTGACAAGTTGGGGGATTTTAGAGGAAAGTATGTCATAGATAATCAGGCTCCAGAAAAAGTAACCATCAACCTAATACTATGATGCAGAGAGGCAATATGCTTCTACTGGCAGTGAGTTGGTTGTTCCATGACCATGTGGGTCCTTCATTGTCTTTACCATTCATCCTTGATTCTAAAGATACTGTCTGCCAATAACACTGCCATTCTGTCTCCTCAAATTCAAAATAAAAGTTTGACTTCTTTAAAGTATGGACCAAATTATTCTATCAGTCTTAAAGTACAAATTTACCTCTTTCTTTCCACATGATGTGTACACTATGGCTCTCTGTTGACATTTTCAGCAACCCCATCACAAATCAGATATTCATCTCACTTCAGGGTCAGAAAGGAAAAAGCAGAAGGTAGATTGACATTTCTTTTTGACTTTTGAGGAAAGCTCAATTTCAGGTAGTTTTATGATATGGTTGTACACCGAATGTTATTTAGTTCAATGACCAGAGCAGCAGCCAAATTTACCTTTTCCTTCAAGTAAATTTCTCAATGAAAAAAAAAAAAAAAAGTAGCTGGAGAGATGGTGTTAATGTGCTCACCTGCAAAGCCTAAAGACCCAAGTTTGATTCCTCAGTGCTCATGTCAACCAGATGCACAAAATGGTCCATGCATCTGGAGTTCATTTGCAGTGGCTAGAATACCTGGTGTGCCCATTCATATGCTCTGTCTCTGTATCTCTCTCTTTTTCTCTCTCCATCCCTCTCTCTTTCAAAATAAATACATAAAATATTTTTAAAAACTTTAAAATAACCTAGAATAATAAGTCATTTGCAATAACATTCTAATCACATCTTAGGACTCTACAAAAGGATCCAAGTTTTATCTTTTACCAGGAAAGTGTAAGTGAGGCAACCATGATCATTCCCCATCCTGTATTTTGGAAGTTGGCAGTTCAATTTTATGGCTGATTTTCCTTCTATGCACAATGCAGTGATACTTTAACCATCCTTTTTGCAAAAACTTTATGATTTCCTTTGAAAATGATATTTTGTGATGGCTGTGTTCACCAAAACTCACCTCATCACATATGCATAATATTCTGGGATACATAAAGATGATGATGGTATATTTTGGCTTGTTCTGTATTTTTAGAAGTGAGAAGGTTTTCTAAGCTAGAATATAAACGATGGGAATTATATATATATAAAAGTCTAAATGTGTTTTTTAATGAGGCATTTCTGAATTTCCCATGGCAATTTGAGATAATCACTGTATACAATCTTTTAAACAATTTTCCACATTTATTTTTAATTAAACTTGAGTAGGCTGAAAAATCCCTCAATTTACCTTCAAATGAACATTCAATTTAATTCACCTCTACCTCCCTTCTTCCACTGCTGTCCTTGGCCAAGTAATAGGTAGATGGCATTCTCATTCATTTTTAAATATGGATGTATGAGCAGTCTGTATAGTGGCACAATAAAAGTTATAGATCTTTGTTTCTAGAATTTCTCTAAGTAATACTTTTAGGATTGTCGTGGAGTAATCTATAGCATTGTATTTTTTCCTTCCTTTCAAATCAAAAACTGTATATAGTTTTTCTATAGAAATCACATGACAGTCTAGTTCCCCCTGTATTTATTAATTAAATGTGTGATGTCAGTCTACTTTTGTTGAATGACCTTGATATTGCTTTCTATTTGTTTTGTGATCCAAAATGAGAAGGGGAGGGCTACATCTTCTTTAGAGACAAATATCTTCACTTGATAACTTTTATGTAAATGCGATTATTAATTGAACATGTTGCTATTAATCATCCTAAATCATCACAACTTTTCAGTGAAGAGGAATACAACCTTACTTTGAAAGGTGCAATAATAAGTAGTACAGGCAGGGCTGGGGAAATGTGCTTGCTATGCAAGCATGACTGTCCGAGCTCAGATTCCCCGAACCCACATAAAAGACAAAGGCTACGGCAGACATCTGAAATCCCGGGGCACCTGCTGCTAGAAGGGAGGAGGAGATGAGAATTCCCAGAAGCTTCTGGGCCAGCTAGCGTGGCGAAGGCAGTTGTGACCAAAAATGAGATACTCTCCCTCAAACAAGGTAGGAGGTGGGGACCCACACCCAAAAATTGTACTCTGAGCCCCACATGCATGGCATGGCAAGCACAAACTCACACTCACATAAGAACATGCATACACAGATTACACAAAGATTCCTGTACACTCTTTCCCTCTTACCCCAGCAAAATAGTAGAGGTAAAAATCCAAAGCCGAGGCCAACAGTTGGAGAACCACAGATCTCCGAAGGTGGTTGCTGCAGCTCTCTTCATATTGTTGGGACAGGACACCTGGCCAAATCAGGTAGTGGGAGGAGGGATTTATTTTGGCTTCTAGTCTCAAGGGGAAAGCATGGCATGAGCATAGGTTGGACATCAACTTTTGTCACAGCAGATGGAAACAGCAGCAAGGCAGTGAGCTGAGCTCTGGCGAGAAGTAGATGACAATAGAGTCCCAGAGCCCACAGCACACCTCTTCCAGCAAGGCTCCACGTCCTGAAGAGAAGTGCCATGAGCTAGGAACCAAGCCTTGATAACACACGTTTATGGAGGACATGTGATTCACACCACCATCCTCATCATCTTTCACCAGGTTCCTGATACCCTGGATGAAATGAAATTCACCCTTGTCAATGCCCTTGTCATTGTTGCCTCAATGTGCTTTTTTTTTTTTTTTTTTTTTTTCCCCCTCTGGTTTTCTATGTGTGCAAGCCAGGGTCAAAACTATCTGGTGTTTATGTACCAGTACATAGCCACGAACATCATTGGTTTTCCCCTTCTACCTTGTACAACAGATGGTAACTTTCCGCCCTTCACCCCAAGGATAATCAATGTGTTAAACAAAGGCCAAAGAATCGGTGTGACCAAGGCCTGCACTTTGTACTGTGGGGCATGAACTGCAGCAATTAATCTGATTTCCCTACAAAACAACAACCTGTCTCTGCTTCACACTCACAGGGGTTTTTCATCCAAAGGGCTCTGGGTGCACACTCTGAGGGAACGGCTCATAATTATTTCCTTATTATCATTCCTATCCAGAACAGATTTGAGTCATGATCAAAGAGGAAGCAGGTTGCTGATTAATCCCTATCAACTGTCATCCAGCAGATTCATGATGTAAAATACTAACTGAAGTCTTAAAACAAATAACTGTAATTACCACTTAATTGTTTTTTGACCTTGAATCACTTTTTTTTCTCTGATCATAACTTAATGTTAGAACAAAACCCAGCCAACAATTGTCTCATTCCACTGGGAAGACTGAACTCAATTTAAAGCAGGTTAACTTTTCTTAGCCTTGGCTATTATCCTGATGATGTTTCTTCTTCTTCACAAAATGTCTCTTTGCTCTAAAAAAATCAAAATGCCTTCATGGAGTAGAACACAGGCTATTATATAGACATCTAATATAACCCTTAAATTCAAATGCAGAGATCCAGGATTTGGGGCAAGAAACTCAATTACACGGCTAATAAATGACAGTGATCATGTTTTAACCAAAACAACTATTTTATTTTACGAATATAAAAAAGTAGAACTCCAAAGATTTCAAATCTTCTTTTCTTTTAAACTTTTGGGTTGATTGGTGGAAGGGCCACTAGTTAGCATTTGGGTCACTTCTAGGCTGTTACTAATATATTCTAAAATCAAAACAAGAATCCATATGATAATTCATATTACATATTAGTAGATGCATAAAAGTTATCCAACAAACTAAGAAAGTGTTAAATAAAATGCATTGTGCACCTTTTATATGCCTTGTCAGAACTTAGAAGGTCAGGTTTGAATAAAGACTTTGGTTCTTGGATGCCTCAAACCACCACATCCCATGGTTTGAAACCTACCACTTTCACCGCCCCAGCCTTCAACCCCCAGTTCTATATGTGATTGCCTCACATATAGTCCCGTAGAAAACTCGAATAGCATTGCCAGCATTTTGAGTACAGCTCCCGGCTTCTCACCTTCCTAAGTCTCTATGTCAGGCCTGAAGAACAGCTATCAGAGATGGACTGGCATGGACCCAAGCAAGTGGTTAGCTTAGGCCAAGCAGACTAACTCATAACTTCAGGAGCACTTCAAGATCCATGTTACCCGGAGCTGTGACTTAAATAGTGGTGGGTGGGTGGGCGGGACAGATGTACTTCTGGGTGGGCATGTACCATGGGCCCTGGGAACTACTTACCATAAAGAGACTATAGACAGGAGGGTTACAGTTAGGGCTAGCAAAATGTGCACTCTTAGAGCAAGGGTTTCTCTTAATCAAGCTGGGCTAAGAGGAGCGCTAATCTCTGGACCTCATACTCTTTTCTCTCTTTGCCAGGGTAAACCCATTGGAGCATAAATGTTCGAAATATTTGATTTTATTTCAGAAACAGAATTTAGAAGATCTTAGATTCTAGCCTTATTTTAATCTCCCTGTGGTCAAAGTCATAGTAATCTAAATACCAAAATGAAGTACTATTACATTATAACCCAATGTATGTCATATATATATATACACACACATACATATACATGCATAGGATCTGGTATTCACACAAATGAATGATTAGGTATATAAATAAATGGAGGTGAAGAAACTACTCTTGCATGTAAATAGTTCCAAGTAATTTAGGTAGACAGGTCATTCCAAACAAGGGCAGGAGAATTCCATATCTACTAAATGTTGGTTGTGTAGCATGATAATGGAGATGGAGGGGTGGGGATTGAGTAAGTTCAATACGGAGAAATTTAACAAAAACAGCAAAAAATATTATTAGCTTAGTCACTAGCTAACTTTTGATAGACACATTTGTGCGAAGACTCCTTTTGACATTCTCGTCACTCTATAACACACACTTTGAATATCACAGTTTATGAGGGAAATTATGGTGGTATTCTGAGCAGGCTCAAAGGTCATTCTGATAAGTAAGGTGATTTTTGCTTCTGTGATGTCATGGAGTTAAGTAGCTACAGACTTAGTTTCTCAATCTAATTATCACTGTTAGGGATTTGATAACCTCCTCTCAATAACTGATGAAATGTAGAGATAAAAATGGACAAGCAGGGCTGGGAGATTGCTCACTGGTTAAGACACTTCCTTGGAAAGGCTAACAACCCACTTTCGATTACCGGTGTTCATGTAAAGCCAGATGCAGAAAGTGCTGCGATTATCTGGCATCTGTTTGCGGTGGCTGGAGGTCCTAGTGTACCATTCACTCTCTCGTTATCATCTCTTGTTCTCTCTCACTCTCTCTGTCTGTCTGTTCTCTCTATCGCTAACTGCTTGCAAGTAATGCATAAAAAGTGTTTTTAAAAAATTGAAAATTATCTAGGAGACTAGAGTGCAAAGAATCACCTTGATTTTATTGCACGGTGCTAACCCATGTGACACTGTGCATAAGAACAAAAGAAAGCACATTATGTTAAAATATGCATGAAAATATTCACCAGGAGAGTCCATATGCTAGACCCTACAGATAGTCTTGATAAATTAAAAGCATTAAAGATAAAAGTGTATGTACTTAGATAAGAATGGGATCAAATTACATAATAGTACCACTAATATTTCTAGCATGCCTCCATCAGTTTGACATTGGCCACATACTTCTAAACAGACTAGGATTTAAATTAAAATATAATGGAAATAAGATGCTTTAAATTGAATAATGATAATATCACAACAACAAAATTTGTAAGACAGAGCTCGTGCAGTGTTATGAGCATACATGGCTTTAAATGTCTACACTAGAAAATACAAACGATGTATAATTGTCTAAATTTCTATCTCAAGGAGATAGTAAAAGAATTAAAGAAAGAAATGGAAAATTTAAGATAATCAGTGAATCTTAAAATGCAAAAATTGACATAAGAACAAGATGAGCTACTAAGTAGAGATTATTTAAATGATAATAAGAAAATATGAAAGACATTATCCTGTCAACATGGCATAACTCAAGGCCAGGGATCTAACTCAGTTGGCAGTCTGCTTGACTGGCATGCATGAAGCCCTGTATTTGACCCCTAGTACCACATACACAGTGTGGTGGTCCATGCCTAGAATCCCAGCAACTCAGAAGTTGGAGGAAGGAGAATCAGAAGTTCAAGGTCATCCTTGGCCACACAGCAAATTCAAGGCCAGCCTGGGACACATGAGACTCTATCTCAAAAAATAAATATTTAAGTACAATTTGCAGATTATATAAATAGAAAGCAATTCTTAAAACATAAATTATCAAAGTTTACAATGTAACACATAGGGGAATCCCCATATTTCCGAGATATTAAATTTTAACTTCTCATCCTCCAGAAAACACAGTGCAAATGGTTTTATTAGTGAATTTTATAAAACCTTTTACAAAGAAATAATAACACACTATTATAAATTCTTTCAAAAAATTAGAAGACATTTCCCAGAGACCTTTTTAATAATGATAGTGTAACTATGATATCAAGCGTGGCAAAAACATTATGAAGAATGGTAGACAATTAATCAGCAAATTCACTAATTTCAGCAATTTATAAAAGTAGAACATAGCATGACTATATTAAGAACGGTTAGTCATCAAGTAAAAGTTTGTTTGACATATGCAAAACAAAGCCAAGCCACATAGCACAGGCCTGCAATCCCAGCGTGGGAGGAAGAAGCAAGAGAACCACAGAAGTTCACAGCCTGTAGTAGCCACGAAGGGAGGACAAAGCCAACCTAAGTATTGTAGAAAGACCTTGCCTCTAAAAACACAGACGGGCATGGTAGTGCACACCTTTAATCCCAGCACTCAGGAGGCAGAGGGAGGAGGATCGACGTGAGTTCGAGGCCACTCTGAGACTACATAGTAAATTCCAGGTCAGCCTGGGCTAGAGTGAGACCCTGCCAGGAAAAAACAAAATAATAAAATAAAATAAAATACAATTTAAAAAATAAATAGAAAAAATAAGAAAGGAACAAAGAAGAAAGTAAAAAGAAGGAAGGAAGGAAGGAAGGAAGGAAGAAAATTGTGGGAGACTGGGGATATAGTTTTGTGGTAAAACACTTGCCTAGCACATATGAAGCCCTTGGTTCCAAATATAATTTTGAGGTGATGGGCGAAAAGCTCAATGGATAAGACCACTAGCTGTGTAAATACGAGGACCTGAATTTGACCCCCATCTCTTATGTGTCAAGCTGGGCAGGCCTGGAGAGATGGCTTAGTGGTTAAGGTGCTTGCCTGCAAAGCCTAAGGATCCAGGTTCGATTTCCCAGTACCTACATTAAGCCAGATGCACAAAGTGGTGCATGTGTCCGAAGTTCGTTTGCAGAGGCTAGAGGCCCTGGAGGCACATGTTCTCTCTTTCTATCTGCTCCTCTGCCCCCTGAAATAAATATATCAATCAATAAATTTTTCAAAAGTATCAAGCTAGGCATAGCTTGTGTGCCTGTCACCCATGCAGAAGTGAGGCCAAGACAGGAAGATTGGATTGCTGGGGCTCCCTGGACAAGTCTAACTGAAATACGCCGAGGTAAGGCTCAATGAGAGAAAGCCTCAGGAAATACGGTGGAAGAACCATTGAGGCTGCCCACTGTCCTCCTGTGACATCCACACACATGAACATGGGGTGCGTGCATCTGCACAAACACATGCAAACACCCCCATGCACACATTAAAAATGCACACACACAGAGAAATAATTAAAATGTAACACTTTTTGTTTTCTTCTTGAGACATGGTCTCACCATGGATCCCAGGCTGGCTTCAATTTCTTGCTCCTGTTTCCTCAGCCTCCCGAGTGCTGGGGTTACAGGTAAGCCCACCATGCCTAACCACAACACTTATTTTTGATAAAAAAAAAAAATCCAATCAAATTCCAAGTATTTTTTTTAATTAACGAAAATTGTCAAGCTACTTTTAGAATATATGTAGAGATCTAAAGATCCTAGATTAGCCCAGACACCTTTGAAAAAAAAGAGTAAGGATGATTTACACAGAATGCCTGATTTCACACTTATTCCACCCTGTGGTAATGAAGATGGGATGGCATTGACATAAAGGTAGACTAACGCGTGGGTGTAGTTGAAAATGAAATTCAAAAGTTGAACCATGTTTGAACATAATTTGTTTCTTCATAAAGCTGCTAATAAAGACAGAATATACTTTTTAATAACTTGTCTTAATAAGTGGTGCTAAAAATGGATAAGGCATATAGAAAACAATGAAATACAAATCCTACTTCACCCTTTAACCAAAAAAAAAAAAAAAATTAATTTAGAAGGAGCTCAACTCTCTGCTCCTGTATTGATTTGTAATTTGAAGAGATCTTTGTTTCTTTCTCTTTTTATAAAGGCATTATTTGTTTTTGTGATGTTACTCTAACCATTAAATCTATGTCTACAAACTTTCTGGAAAGAAGATATAGGCAAATAAATACCTTATATTACAGTAGGTAATTTTTTTCTTAGCATCAAAAATAAACAGATATCCAGGTAGTGTGGTGTACAAATATAATCTTATCAATTTGGAAGTGAAGACAGGTGTAATAGAAATTCGAGGTCATGAGCTTGAGATCAGCCTGGGCTATGTGACTCTCTCAAAATAAAGAAACAAAGGAATAAATATAAAAATGATCAATTAGGTTTCATTAAAATGGAAAAACATCAGTCTCTCAAAAGACAGCACTAAGAAAGCTAATTGGTAACCAGAGTGGACTTGAGAACATACTTACGTCCAGAGTGCATAAAGACTTCCTACAAACAGAGACAAACAAAACAATAATAAAAAGGGGCAGAGGTTCAAGCAGCTGCTTTGCCCAAAGAAGACATACACATGGCGAAAAAATACACTTAAAAGTTCCATCATTTCCATCTTACCTTAATTAGAGAAATGCAAATGAAAATCATACCTGCAGAATTACAGTTTGTACACCTGCTCAGTGGGTAAATTAAAGACATGATATATAACTGAGCAAGAATGTTGAGATCCTGGATTCTCATACATTCCCGGAAGGAATGCTAAATATCAGAGTCTGTTTGAAGGGCTCCTTACCACTTATTTATACAGATAAATAGGTACTCACTCTATGACCCACACATTTCACTCTCTATATTTACCCAAGATAATTTAAAACAAAGGTCCAAAAGAGTCAGACTGTTCATTAAAACTTTATTTATAATTGCCTTAAACAGGAAACAACCCAAAAAATACATCAACAGGAGAATGGGAAAACAAACTGGTATGTTCATTTAATAAGAAGGAAACCTACTGATACAAATGATGACATTTAACAAGCTCAAAGCTGTCATAATGCAAGAAATCAGGTCTCAGAGAATATATAGTATTTGATTAGATTTTTATAAGGATCAAGACCAGCAAATCCTTATGTGAGGGCATTTATTAGTTGAAAGTAGTCGAGACTATCTGAGGGAATGAAATCATTTTCTGCTTTGATGGCAATGTCTAATTTGTCATAACTTATTGAATTATACATAAAAGATATGTGCATTTCTCCACATGAAAAATTTCTCTATAAAATCAACAATGCAAATGTTGAATAAAAACCATCTCCCAAGCCTTCAGTAACAGATTTAGACACGTGGATACACATGAGTAAAGTGACGAGCAGAAAATCTAAAAAGAGTAGGCAGCAAAGTGAGACAGTGTCACGCCAATAGTACCCAAGCTGCTCACAGCCTGTCTGCAAAGGGTTTCTCATAAGCGGAAAAACAGACAGCCCCTGGATTTGTACTGCCAACTTTGATTATGGCACACAGTTTGAGAGTTGGACAATCTGCTGTCATTATTTTCCCTTATCTACAAACTACTTCAAGGATATCCAACAGGTATTCTTGGGGGAAAAATGTTTACAAAGCAAATATTACACAGAATTCTTGCCAGCTCTGGTTCCCATCAAGGTCTGTGCAAAGATCTGCTCGACGGGAAAAGCTGCTGATGGATTTGAAAGACTGCTCAGGGTATCTGGTGTGAACAGAGTGTGAGTCCAGCTGGAAGAAGGGGACCAGAGAATGAAAGTACATGACCTGAATGAGACTTTCAAGATCTGGGCCTTGAGGGGGGCCTAAATCATGCCTTGTTTTAAAAGCAAAAGTCTGTAACCAAAACACCTTTCAGAGGAAATTTAATAACACCAAACTCTGAACAAAAGAATTAGCAAGATAAAAATACTCTAGTATTATTGTTTTAAATAGTTTCACTAGTGAAAAAGACACCTATAATCATGTTTGCTAGCCCAGACCAGGAGACAGCAAGAACAGAGGAAATAGATCATCCACCTAGCACATCAGCCAGGGCCCAGGTGAAATCACAGAAGAATTGGCCAGATGAGTAAGTGTCGTCTCCATGACAAGCCTGGCTACCCACCCTAGGGTGAAGGAGACAGATCCTGAGGATGCTCAACACCAAAGCCAAAAGCCAAAGTCTCCTAAGACCTCGTCGCTGAAGTAGACTTGAAACATGCCCACCAAGGCTCAGGGAATTTTGTGGAACACGGGGCAGAAAGATGGTAAGAGCCACAGCCACAGAGTGGAAGGGAATGTCCAGGGGCACTGCCCCCGCCCCTTACAATGACTGGTTATTGCTCTCATGTCTCATAACCCTCAAACCTAGGGGGAATACCAGCAACCCCACTGAGGAGGGCCCTCGGCAGAATGGGGGTAGGAAGGAGGGAAATGATGGTACCAACACATGATGTGTCCATATAAAATTTCCACTTATTAAAAAATAAAGTGCCCAAAGCCAGGCCCTGTCAAGATTGACTGTAGTTACTGCTGCGGCCAGGAGTGAAATGGATAAGAAATGTCAGGGGTTTCTGGAGAGAAGATTCACTGGTTAAAGGTGCTTGCTTGCAAAGCCCAGTAGCCTGGGTTTGATTACCCAATACCTATGTAATGCCAGATGCACAATGTGGCGTATGCACCTGGAGTTCCTTTGCAGCAGCAGGTGACCCAGGCACACTCATTAAATGAATGAGTTAAAAGCAAGCTGTTGATAATAAGGGGCCTGTTTGAGACTTGGGAGGGTGGCTCAGCGGATAAAGCAATTGCTTTACAAGCATGAGGACCAGAGTTTAGATCCCTAGCACTGATGTAAATGCTGGATAGTGGTGGCTCTCCTGTAATCCCAATATGGGGAGGCTCAGACAGTTCAGCTGTGGAACAAAGTAGCTAGCCAGACTAGCCAAATTGGTGAGCTTCGTGTTCAGGTAATAGACCTTGCCTGAATACATGGAGTGGAAAGTGATCAAGGAAGACACCTGACATTAACCTCTGGCCACCACACACACACACACACACACACACACACACACACGTGCACTACACACAAACACACACTCACTACACACACACATACGTGTAAACACATTTGATATGCCTATACACACATACGCAGGTCAAAAATTGAATAAATAACAGGAAAGAAAAGAAGGAAAAATTTCCAACTTTTGATTCTTAGGGATATGTTTGTGCTGAACTGTCATTACCCAGGTCTATGACAAGCTTTCATGGGTGACTAATATAATTAATGCCATATTTTATTAAAAAGAAAAAAAGAACCATACCATTGCAGAGGGGGGAAAAATGTGCATCCGAAGATACAATGCACACCAACAGCTCCCATTTCCCCTTCTCGTTAGAGAAATGGAAGTGGGTAAACTTGGGATTGCATTCATAGTTCCATGCAATTTTGTTCCTTTGTGGTATATTTAAAAATGACATTTTCTACTTTTCCTTTGAATTTAAGCTAAAGAGCTGCTAACCATGGAAGCACAGCTATGCCTTATTAAAATCCACAACCAACCACACCACAAATGCATTACGAGGAGTTTTCACTTAGAGACGGTCTGTGCGCTAAGAAAGAGCAGATAGATGCCATAGGCCTGTGACCTTCAGGCTGGGAGAGTGAATTAGAGACACCCACAGCCAAGGAAAATGAAATATTTCATAGAATATAGTGGTGTACTTTTGTTAGATATGATGGGGCGATATATCTATATCGAAATTTTTGTTAAAATCATGGACTGTATTATTAGCTGGAGGCTTTCTCCATATGAAGAAAGGCACCCAAGATTCACAGCATGATGTTGGGAAGAAAGGTCTTTAATCTCCTTTTTGTCTATGCTACATGACCCCTGATCTGTTCGCTTTGGGAAATTATTTCCATGCATGAACTTCAGGGTCAACTGTCTCCCGATGTTCTCTGAACCTCTCAGCTGAACAGACAGAATCAGTGATTTCCCTTCTGGAAGTACTGTTGCTATACCACCACATGAAAGATACATTCCTCCTGCACCATCCTCCCAAACACTGAAAAAATCACCCTCATCATCATTATTATAAAGTAATAGTTGTGGCAAAAGTAGTAATAATAGCTTGAGACAAGGGATTGAGCTAGTTCTGTATCAGACATGCGGAGCAACCTTTCTGATCTCTCTCTCTCTCTCTCTCTCTCTCTCTCTCTCTCTCTCTCTCATTATTTTATGCATCTACCTAAACTAACTCTCCATCATTTTTTTATTTTTGAGATTTAAGGAAGAGACTTAGCCTCTGTAAATAATGTATTAAGTTAGCTGGGGTCATCTCTAGATTAGTTCTCTACTCTGAACTTTGCAATAACAAGGTCTGTTCCATCCTTGATACCAACAATTTTGTTGGTTGATTCCAATAAAATATGCCCCAAACTCTCATTCTCTCCTTTCAGCTTGTTTCTACATTAATCTTCTTTATTCCAGTAAAGACATCTCAATGTGAAGGTTGGATTTAGTGATTACATCTTATCTCTTACTCTTCATTATCTACCCTACATGCTCTTCATAAAGTTCATCTGATATTATGCACAAATTATATCCTAAAATCTCAATTTCTATGCCAGGCCTTCACTGTAATATCTCTGGTTTTAACTATCATATAAAACTTATCTATTATTTTAAGTCACTAATTTGATAATTGTGGTAACTTGATGCTTAGAATTAGATAATAAATATAGCTACCCATCTATACTGTGTTAAAGTTAATTTGCAAGATGTTGTGAGGACTGTGTGGTTTGGATCAAGTGTGCTCCATAAACTCATGTGTTTTGAATGCTTGCTCCCCAGTGGGTGGTGGCAATTTGGGAGACAGAGGTGTATTTCTGGGGCAGGCTTAGTGGTATTATAGCCAGAACCCCCTAACTAGAACTCAGCTCATTTGCTACTAGTTGCTGTCTGCTATGGCGGAGGTAATTTTCAACCTCTGTGCAATGTTTTGCCATCATGAAGTTTCCCCTCAAAAGCATAAGCCAAAATAAACCTTTTCTTTCCATCAGCTCTTTTTGGTCAGGTGTTTTATCCCAGCAACACAAAAGTAACTACAAGGTTTAAAACAATATGTTGGCAGGAGAGATGGCTTAGTGGTTAAGGCACTGGCCTGCAAAGCCTAAAGATCTTGGTTCCTTATCTCATTACCCACATAAAGCCAGGTGCACAAAGTGATACATGTATCTGGAGTTTGTTTGCAGTGGCTAGAGGCCCAGGCATGTCCATTCTCTCTATGTTCTCTCGGGTCTTGCAAATAACAAATAAGGAATAAACTTTAAAATTAGTATATCACAAACATCTACTACGTCATAGATATTCAACAAGTAATTCAACCTGAAAATGGGACTTAGGACAATGCGGAATTGGATGGGATGCCATCACAATACTCCAAGTATGCTCAATTAATGTTCTGTGATACTATTAGTATGTAAATATTTCCAATATAGAAAAGGTAAGAAAAATTTTTTTAAAAATCTCAGGGAATAATGCATTTTTTAGTTTACTTATGTATTTCCTACATTTTGTTTTCGATTTCAGAAAACATGAAATATGAATGACTCTCAGAACATGGCCACAGTTTTATTACTTTCATCAGTCTCAAGTGCTGCGATCTGAGAGCATTGTCTTCAGCTCCCAA
This sequence comes from Jaculus jaculus, assembly GCF_020740685.1. Taxonomy (NCBI): domain Eukaryota; kingdom Metazoa; phylum Chordata; class Mammalia; order Rodentia; family Dipodidae; genus Jaculus; species Jaculus jaculus. The sequence continues at coordinate 96,591,654 of NC_059113.1, read as the reverse complement.
GATGTTGCAACATGAACAGTGCCCGTTATTGGGAGTTCAGTAGTAGGACCATTTGCCTAGCATGTGTGAGGCCCTGGCACTCCGTTCCTGACTCTCATTCATGAACTTCCCAGATAAAAAGAAAAATACCAACACACCAACTTTCAGAACAAAACAAACAAAAAACAATCATTCCTTCTATTTCCAACAACCAACACAGACTTTGTTGAGACCACTCAATGCTAAAGATGATCAAAAAGCTCATGTGGTTTGTACTTGGTCCCTTCCAAAAGCTATCTTGTGCATTTTGGACCATGTAATCTTTTCTTTAAAGAGCTACTTTTTTTTTTTTTGGCTCTAACCTTCAGTTGTATTTCAACATTTTCCTCTCCCCTACTCTTCACTCTTCACAAAGGCTGGGCATATGCCACCGTCTGACAGAACATTCCTTACCAGGAGTTTTCTAGTTTCAAATTGGGAAAAGTCAATAGATGGAAGTGTGATGCTGGTCACAGTCATGACTAGAGCCTTGTGGAGGGAGCGAGTAGGTATGAAAGAATGAACTTGTCATAGAAGCGGACGGAAGCCACGCCAAGGGAGTGACACAGAACCCTGCGAGACCTCTAGGGTTGAGGACGGCTGGACCTCTTCTTGCCAGCAGTTTGTTTATTTGCCTCCAAATACTTTCCTTGCTGCTGCTTCAAACTGTGTTCTGGACTTTGACATCTGCAGAATCCTGAGTAAGACAACTCGATGAGCAGGAATTACGAGAGTGGTAAGTGCACACTCAGTCTAGTTCTGAGTGTTGACTTTGATGAGGTGACATTACACAGCCATGGAGATAACATTAACAATACTAAATGAGGGAAGGGAATTGATTCCTATTCTCAGTTGAAATTAGGCGCCTCATCTTCTCAAGACACACGTAATAATTGCCTTTTGTGGAAGTATAATACATATCCTGACACCTGCCCAGATCCTGAATGCATTGTGACCTCTTGAATGGGCACAGCAAGGGACCATCATCCAAGTGCAGAATGAAAGAAGAATGCAGCCATTGCCCCCGAAGCACTTTTAGTGTTAGTGTGCTGAAAGACCAGAAGAGGAAGCTTTCCCTTACCTGAAGTTGAGCTGAAGTCCTCTCAGCTCCTTGCTGAGAGCTTGGTGTGCACTTGGAATTTAAGAGACATCTTTACTAGCATGTGGCCAGCCCTAAAGAGCCTTGGGGTGGAGTCTTGACAGAAGCTTCTCCCTTCTGCCTCAGACTTGACAGACTGAGTTGAGAATGAGTCTGTAATTGCCCAGATGGCAGGGCGAAGGCATATGTCTCCTCCATATTGGATGCCGGCCTTTTGAAAGGTTGGGTTCATCTAAACTCTGAGTTTATTTAAAAAGGAATCACAGCCTGAGCTAGAGTGAGACCCTACCTCAAAAAAAAAAAAAAAAAAAAAAAAAAAAAAAAAAAAAAAAAACTTGAATCGCACTGTGAAAGAGAATCTGAATGTGATCCACAGGACTGCAATGTGAGATGGGGGTCACACGTTAAAAAAAAAAAAAAAAAGCCAGTGAATATTTCTACAGTTCAGATGTACAGCGCCCTCTAAAGGTCTATGTGGCAATGACTTGCTTCCCTGGTTTAGCACTCCTGTGAGCTGACGGAGCATTTGAAGAGGTCGGGCCTTATTGGAGGCCTTTTGGTCATTGAAGGAAAGCCCTTGAATAGTATTGTAGGCTTCAGCCCCTTTCCCTTCCTCTTTCTTGTACTTCTTGGCCATTAAGTGAGCAGTTTTTGTCTGCTACACACTCCACCAGAACACAAATGTGCTCCCACAGATATAGAACCTTGGAGCCGTTTGATCATGGCCTGGACCATGAGTCGAAAATAAACCTTTTCTCTTCATAAATTTATTCATCTGAGGTATTTGTTATAGTTGTGAAACTCTTAACACAAAGGCCTAGAAGCCATGAGGTGATAATGACGGTGCCCAACACAGCTTGATTTATGATGAATACAATCACAAAAGCCTGGTGAGTAATTTTCTCAGTCAATGCAAACACGTCACATGAGAAGGTCTTTTCCACAGAGAAGAATGGGCACAAAGATAAATAACTTGGGCTGCAGAGTTGGCTTAGCGGTTAAGACATTTGCCTGCAAAGCCAAAGGACCAAGGTTCAATAGAGACCCAGTACCCACATAAGCCAGATGAACAAGATAGCATATGCCCTGGAGCTCCCATTCTTTCCCTTTCTTTCTCCATCTCTCTCAAAATAAATAAGTCAGGTCCTTTTAAGAGAAATGAGTTGATTTTTTTTTATTACAGCAAGTTCAACTTGTATGTGAAATTACACATACTTACACACATTATCTTCCCTATTCAACAATGAACATGACAAAGACAGGAAAACAGTCTTATTCACACTTGGCACATGAAGGACCTCACATGTTAGTGCATACTCACTGGTCCGCAGCCTTAAGAGGGTTTTTGATCCACTGTATGTCTGCGAGGATTGCATGGAAAATACAGAGAAGATAGTGGGAGGCTAGAAAATGAATTTGAATAAAATAGTGATTAAAATAACATTCCAGGGGCTGGAGAGATGGCTTAGCAGTTAAAGCATTTGACTGCAAAGCCAAAGGATCCCGGTTCAACTCTCTAGGACTGACGTAAGCCAAATGACCAAGGGGACACATGCATCTGGAGTTTGTTTACAGTGGCTATAAGCCCTGGCCATGCCCATTCTCTCTCTCTTTCCTCCTCTGCTTCTTTCTCCCTCTGAAATAAATAAATAACTAAAAATATTTTTAAAACACAATGAAATTCCAGTGATCCAACATTACTAATTTGTGACTCTTTGTCTTTCTGTCTGTTTTCCTTACCTTCAAGGAGGAAGAATGACCAGAAGTAAAAGTGGCATCATCCCAACATTGTTTCCAGCCAGGAAGAGACTACTGATCTGAGTAGAGGAGGTGACCAACATAGTGTTCAATGGGTAATAAGTCAATGAGTAGTTCCTTGGAGGAAAATGAGACCTAAACTTCTCACTGTTGGAGAAAGAGTCACAAGCAGACATCAAACTGCACATAGATACACGTGTGCAATGTATGTATAAGTGTATATAAGTTGTTGTATTTACCTTCTTGTTGCTAGGACAAAGCACCTCACCAAAGGCATCTGATGGGAGAAAAGTTTTTTATTTGCCTTACAGTCTCATGGGGAAGCTTCATGATGGTGGGGGGAAAACACGGCATGATTAGGGGCCAGATGTCACCTCTGCCACAGCAGATGGAGAACAGAGGCAAGAAAGTGAGCTGAAATATAACAAGGAGGAGCTGGTTATAACACCCAAAAGCCTGTCCCCAGCAACATACTTCCTCAGCCTTGTCTTCCAAGCTGCAAGCAATTAAGGACCAAGTATGCAAAATACATGAGTTCATGGGGGACATATAATCCAAACCACCACATAAGTAAATACTTATATATTTTTCTTTCAGTTCTGTCCCGAAGAGGCACTCTGTGGAACTCAGGAGACAACAAGCACAGAGAATTCCCAGGTTCTTGGAGTCTAACACCCTTCCTCCATGGAAAGAAACCATGCTCAAAGAAGTGGAAAATTGTGGGGTAATTCACTTCTTTGCCCAAACAAGGAGTGTAAGCCAAGCTCCTTAATAGTGAGTAAGTGAGTGTGTGTGTGCCGAGATGTAAGAAAGTGCTCAGAAAATGAAATAAACATGTCCATAGGATACAGGATCCCTCCTAGAACCAACCAGCCCCTGAACAAACTGGGAAATCAAAACTGCAAGAACATATAATGATGGAAACAGACTACATTCTTTTGGTTAAGATAGGAATCTCCGAGGCCATTCTGGTACTTGAAAAGTTAAGGGAAGGAGCAGGACATGAGCTTTATCCTAAATTAAGAGTAAGTGTAGATCCTTTGATGGAAATAGGGGAGTGGTCTTTGGTACCCAAGCAGATGTGGTTATTTTGTGGATTGCAGTAAGAACCACCTCCTGGGCTGAGAAGGAGAGACTTGATAGAGATCAAGGCATTGACATGGTTCACATGTTCTCTTTCCAAAATACTTTCCTGTTACCATGGGGACTATGGGTACATTAAAGTGAAGAAATCGGAAGCCCCCTTAGACCAGTTGTTATCCCTGACAGAAAGACAGGTGAGCATATAGACCCGCACATACGGATTCCCTGAGAAGAGCACAGAGTCACCCCCGTAGTGTTCTTCATGAAGGCACAGTGAAGGGCAGAACACAAGGAAAGATCAAAAGTTCTGGCTGAAGGACAGCTCACAGAATGAGAATGTCAACTGTCAAAATCCTGAAAGGATTCAAAGACACCAAAGACACATGGCAACTGAGGGAAGTGTATGGTCCTGAACTGAATCCTGGCCTATAAAAGAGAGAAAGAAAGGGAGAAAGAGATTGATTCCTAATGCTTTCGGAAGAAGTAAATGGATGCTGTAGACTAGGTTTGCTGCTGCACAAGCATCAGTGGATGACTGTGTGATGGTTGTAGTGTATCTCTTACCTATGTACCCCTTAGTCTGGAGATTTAACAGTGCTGAATTTTTTGAATTGAGGGTTTTGACTATAATTTATTCTTATGTAACTCCCCACAGGAATGATGGTGATTAGGAAAGAGAAAGGGCAAAGAGAAGGGAGAGAAAGAAGGTGGAGGAGAAAGATGGGGATACGATAAATTGTCAGCAGACATGTCAGTATGAAAGGGATTATGCAATTCTTTCTTCTTGCAACTTTTCAGAAACTATGAAATTAATTCAGAAGAAATTAGACTATAGTATATATGTAATTATTTCTTCTTACCTGCTATTATCTGTTTGATTTCTATGACAAGATCATCATCTTTGAATTGTTTCCCCCAAAATAGGTGCAGTAATATTTTACCTGTCCCCATAACTCAGATTGCAACCTTGTGGGCTAAGAAGTTAAAGGCACTTGCTTGCAAAGCCTACTGGTCTGGACTCAGTTCTCTAGCCCAGTACCCACAAAAAGCCAGATGCAAAAAGTAGCACACATACCTGGGATTTATTTCTAGTGACAAGAGACACTGGAATGCCCATTCTCATCCATTCATTTTCTCTCTCACTTTCCACTCTCTCTGTCACTGAAAACAAATAAAAAAAAAAAGTTAAAATGGTCAGGGAAAAGAGACTGAGTGAAAGATGGGTGGGAGAGGGTTAGTTAAAATTTAGGATATTGTGAATAAGCCATATATGATAACCTACTTTTTTGGATAATGGCACATCCAGAAGCCATAGAGTGTTAATAGAAAAATTTCAATACCAGGCATGGAATACTTCCCAGTGAGTTGTTGGCCCGAGAGGCCCCTGATGTCCCTAAAACATTACAGGCTGTTGCCAAGACTCTTGGTTTCCCACCAGAACCCTATTGTTGAAGACATGCCTCAGCTGCAATGTCACCGAGGCATGAAAATGGGGCTGAACTGAAAACCTCGTTCCTGCAGACCAGCTGGCAGAAAGCTGAAAAAAGCTGCACTGCACACAGCCTTATGGGAGACAGAAGTCACCAGTGGTGAAAAAAGTGGACAATGCAAGCCTCAAGTGTGGTCAACCAGGCCAACTGACTGAACAGGTACAATAGTGGCATGTCTGTTATGGGGGAAACCAACTGCTCTCTAATTGGACTGGAGGCCTGCTCTATGAAGAGAATACATGCCTGGTACTGAAAACCTAATCCAAAGCACATGGTGGGCCATGAGCCTTAGGAGTGAAACACCTGCTCTTGTATGACTAAATGCATACATTATGCCCACCAAACTGCCCTGTAAGCACTTTACTGAATGTCCATGCCCATATATTACTGCTACTCCTTCTTTTGGTTAGAGGTGGCAGAAAGAATGTAAGAGCCAAAGGAAGGGTACAACTGCTTAAAATGCAATCGTCCAGACAGAAATTGGCCTTGATGTACATGACCTCACAGTGCCTAGTGCTACCTTCACAAGGCCCTCATACTAGGAGGAAAAGATGATGGCATCAAAATAAAAGAGAGACTAATGGATATAGGGAGGGGTATGATGGAGGTTGGGTTTATGAAGGGGAAAGTGGAGGAGGGGAGGGAATTATCATGGTTGTTTGTCTGCAAATATAGAAGCTGTCAACAAAATATAAATTGTCACTGTAGATATAACTACCATTTTAATTCAAGATGGATTTATATAGTTATAGGATGAATTCCTTATCCAATATGGCTGGTGTCCTGTTTAAAAGAAAATAATTCAGTATTTTGACAATAGACATGTATACAACGAACGTTATGTCATGTTAAAGCAAACCAAAGATTTACAGCAAACCATCATAAGATAGAGCAGAAGCATAGAAGAGAACCTCTTTCACAGCTCTCAGAAGGAACCAACCCTATTATATTGTGCACTCCAAACTGTAGCCTCCAGAAAGGAAGGAAGGAAAGGAAGGAAAGGAAAGGAAAGGAAGGAAGGAAGGAAGGAAGGAAGGAAGGAAGGAAGGAAGGAAGGAAGGAAGAATGAATGAAGGAAGGAAGGAAGGAAAGAAAACATCAGGTGCTTGAACCACGTTTGCATCCAGCTCACATGGGAAGCTCATGCATTGAACTTTGGCCTGAAGACTTTGCAAACACCTTTAACCACTGATCCATCTTCCCCCACCGAAGCTCTTGAAGTCAATGCTCTTACCTTCGTAGAGCTTATATTTTATTAGAGAAGGGTAGATAAGAAGCGGGTGACAGTAACTGCTATGCAGGAATATAAAATGAAAGAGATCTGTACAATATAAAGTCAAGGAAGGGCTGGATGAATGGCTTAACAGTTAAGGTGTTTGCCTGCAAAGCTAAAGGACCCAGATTCAATTCCTCAGGACCCACATTAGCCAGATGCACAAGATGGCACATGTGTCTGGAGTTCGTATGCAGTGGCTAGAAGCCCTGGCATGCACATTATCTCTCTTTTCTCTTTTTCCCTTTTCTCTGTCAAATAAATAAAAATATTTAAAAATTATACACACACACACACACACACACAGATATGGCAAGAGAGAGAGAGAGAATGTGTCAAGGCAGACCCATAAAGGCTACAGGTGAGTCCATTTGAAAAGACCTCTCAGAGGTCTAAATAAATTACAGGAATGTGAAATAATGTTCACGCAGTACACAGCCAGAGGGGGTTCAGAGAACTGATCATCAACAGAAAGGCCATTGTAGATGGAGCAGAATGAGGGACGGGAAGAGTAATTAGAGATTGCACTGGAACCCTTGCCAAGGATGAGCTCATGGAGAAACTGTAGACTGTAATGCCGATTTTAAATTTTATTTTAAGTGTCAAGAAAAGCCTTTTCAGCATTTTAAGCCTTGGGATGGCACACACACAAAAAAACAAACAAACAAATTGTCCTTTGGACCCAGAGAATAGACTGAGTGTAGAGGGTCTTGAGGCGGAAGAGGAGAACACCAGAGGAAGAGCTCAGGAACTTCCTCACCCACTCTCTACCTAGCGTCACTCTGGGTCTCTGGAAGCATCTTTTCTATGCTACAGTAAGGAGGTCATCTGACCTCTGGTTTCTTGGGTTTGGTCCATGGAGCTATCAATATGAGAAGATGCTGAGAAGAGAGTGACTTTGGTGCATTTGAGCCTTCAGCTCCCCACCAGCCAGATTGCTGAGCGTGGCTGCATCTCTACCGCAGCCGCAGCTAGCCTTGCGTCTCCCTGAAAGCTGATGTTTGTTTCCTCACTTAACCCTTGATGTCTTTGGGTGGATGTCTCTTCCCATCCTTACTAACTTATGAGTATTGGACATTTTCTTATTTGTTTCCCTAACCTTGCCTTTACCTTCTAGAATAATCTTAAATTTCCCCCCTAATTCATCATTTAATGTGTGCTTATTTCTATCCCTGCCAGATCCCTGACTGACACTGGCTATTCCTATAATAGAATGTCACCCTGGAGCAAAAGAGTATAAGTTGTGGTTTTATATTAAAATAAATGTTGGATTTGGAATGCACTGGAGGGTAGTGGCATTTAGTGATGGATGGTATGGGAGGGAGACAATGAAAAAGAATGAGTCTAAAATCTTGGCTTGCATAACTAGAACACAGAGGAGACTTTACAAGTAGCTTTTGTGAGAAATAAAGAATTCAGTTGTGTGCATGGTGCATTTGGCATTCTGGCTAGAAATTCAAGTTTGAATGTTGAGTGGTTAATTGGAGGAGAAGAGGAAGGTCAAAACTGAAGATAAGAGGGCCAGTTACATCAAAGTGAGAGGAATAAGAGAGCCGGTCACATCAGAGTAAGAGGACCTGGATTTAGCTGGCCAACTAATCGGAAATAAACTAAATTGGGAAAATATTGGAAGCAGCAGCTTTCAAGGATACATAAAGGACAGGAATACTGGAGAAAGGAACCAATGGGACGAAGTGTGACTGCCCTGTGGATTGCTTGCTGGAGAAGTGCGTGGCTATCCTGCCATCCTTCCTTTCAAATTCTCCACGCTGTGTCACAGGGAGAGGGCAGGGAGACCTTGTGAGTTGGGGAGATGATGTGGAGTCTAGGAGAGTGTGGAAGGGTTTAGGGGATAGTGTATTGGCTTGGCCATTGCCAGAGTATTAGGAATTACCAAGATATGCATGGGGTTACGTTCAAGTGTTTAGAGAAGAACAGATCAGTGCCTACATGTAACAAGATTATCCAAGGTTAGGGAAAGAGCATTGGCCAGTACTTCAAGCTCACATACAGCCAGAAAAATGGCTATCCCCCTCACTCAGATGAAGAAACTTATATTCTTTTTAAAATATTTATTTATGTATTTGACAGAGAAAAAGAGAGAGAGAGAATGGACATGCCAGGGCTTCCAGGCACTGCTAATGAACTCCAGACATGTGCGCCCCCTTGTGCATCTGGCTAACGTTGGTCTTGGGGAATCAAACTGGATCCTTTGACTTTGCAGGCAAACGCCTTAACCACTAAGCCATCCCTCCAGTCCAGAACCTCATGTTCTAAGCCCCAGTAAGGGGATACAAAAGGGCTTTACCTCAAGGATAGAGATTAAAAAAAAAAAAAAAAAACCTATATGATCACCAGTGTGGTCTGTTAAGCAAATCTGAAAAACTGAGATTACAAAAGGATCAAACTATGTTTAAATAACCATGTCCTTGTGAAGTTAGCAAGAACCTCCACCAGAGTGAAATGCATCCAGCTCTCAACAAATTAAGGCTGAACAATTACTTTCATTTCACTCCAGGAGTTTAGGGAACAGATAGAATATTTCTAAGAACCCACATCAAATTTGTCACAATTAAAATGACAACATCAGAAATACAAATTACATTGCCTGGCAGATTAGACAGCCTAGAAGAAAGGATTCATGAACTTGAAGTCATAAAAGTGGAAATAATGCAAAAATGAGGAAAAAGAGACTAAGAATAAAAATTGGTGAAAAGAGTTCATGAATGACTGAATAAGTTTAATTACTTTTTAAAAAATATTTTTTATTAAGTAGAAACTCTTTATGGACACATCATTTGTGGGTACCATCATTTCCCTCCTCCCTGTCTCCACTTCACTGAGAGTCCTCCTTAGAGGTACTGCTGGCATTCACCATGAAGTTTTTATTTACCTTAAATTGAAGTTTTGGGGGAAGGAGGCAAGAAAGGATACCAGATAAAATGTGTTCAAAAATTTTCAAGTTGGATGAAAACCAGACCCCAAATTTCAACCAAACCCGAGCAGAGGAAATGTGAATAAAAGTGCAAGTCCAGCATAATCAAAGGGCATAAAATATGTCAAGAAAAAAAAAGTCTTACCTGGAAAGAATCATATTTAGTGGAGTGACTCAAACTCAGAAAAACCAAAATTGCATGTTCTTCCTGATGTGTGGGTTCTAGTTTGTAATACCTATAAGTGTGCAATATCTATAAGTGTGTATATGCAGGGTTGCATATATGAGTAAAATGTATAAAAACACAGTTTGTAGCCAAAAGCAGATACAAAGAGATGAGTAGAAAGCTGATCGAGGGAAGGGTGAAAAGACACAAGTGACATGTACACAGGAAGAGTGAGATGCTCACTGTGAGAACCGGAACACAGGGGAGGGACTGGGGAAAGGAAAGGAGATGAGAATCTACTAAAACAAATTGTTTTGGAAAATGCCAGAATGGATGATATATACATCTTTTCCCCCCAAGTGGCTTTGTAATTATTTTTATTTTTTTAAATATTTACTTATTTATTGGCAAGCAGAGAGTGACAGTCAGAGAGAGAATATGGGCATGCTAGGGTCTTCAGCTACTGCAAATGAACTCTAGATGCATGTACCACTCTGTGCATCTGGCTTTACATGGGTACTGGGCAATCAAACCCTCATTGTTAGGCTTTGTAAGCAAATACTTTAACTGCTGAGCCAACTCATCATCCTCCCCCCCCCACAGCTTTTTTAAAGAACATGTTTTAAACACAGCCAGGGGAAGAAACTTGTGCTTATCATTGGGTTGGGAGAGAAAAAAAAAGAGAGAAAGAGAGTGAGAGAAGGAAAAGATGAATCCAGCTAAGGTAGTTGTAAAGCCAGAACTGACGCTCCATAATTTAACAAGCACTGGACAGGAAACTTAAGCCTGTTGGATTTGAGTTGCTTTTTACCTTCAAAAATCAAAAAATCTGGGTTGGAGAGATGGCTCAGTAATTGGCACTTGCCTACAAAGCCTAAACAACTGGGGTTCGATTTCCCAGTGTCCGTGTAAAGCCAGATTCACAGTAACACATACATCTGGAGTTCATTTGCCTTAGCTAGAGGCCCTGGTGTGCCTCTCTCTCTCTCTCTCTCTCTCTCTCTGCTTGTAAATATAAAAAACTATTTTTAAATAGCAAGGAACTATTGGAAGATGACAGAAAAAGAGAGAAGTCCAATTTTGAATGTACCGGGCTACTTATTTTCACATTTATATAAGGAAGTATGCTATTTTAAGGCATTCTCTATACTGCATGATGTTAAAAGAGAAATCAAAGCGCATTCTCTATTCACTTTACCATTGTCCCCAATGATAGTCTTGTTGTCCTAAATTACACTATTCTTCTCTAATTTGTCAGACAATAGACATATTTCATAGCATATTTTAACCACACCATCAGTACACAATTCCACCAGTGCATAATTTGAAAGTAAAGTAATTATATGATTTCCATGTGATTTCTTTATATCTTTTTGATTTGTTTTGTTTCTGCATTTATTCTCTCACGTAATTTCTTTCTTTCTATGTGTACCTCTTTCCTTCTTTCTCTCTCTCCCTTCCTTTCTGTAATCTATCTGACATGAGACAAGAGAAGTCTTTTAGGATGCAAAGAGTTCTTTCTCTCCATCTCCTTCTGTCTCCCTTTTCTGTGTAAGTTTTGTAACGTTATAGGCAATATAAGCTGTTCAGGATGCAAAGAGGAGAGAGTACAGGTCTAGGATCATCCACTGCCTCCTGTGCATACAACAAAGTAGGATTTTATCTTCTCCACTTGCAGTGAACATGATCAGAATTGTAGAGAATATGGTACACTTGAAAGCATGTCTCTAAGAAGAGTCTTCCTTTTATCAGTTCAGTTGCAAAGACATGATATTAGATTCTTTAGCAGAAATTCCCTAAGGCAAAGAAAGGAAATTCCACTTTTTGAAACTTGGAAAATATCCCCAACATGAAGCTATTTTAGAAAACTGTGGTTGAGCCTTTCATCTAATGTCCCAGCCCAAATCACAGTTGTCAAAAGTGAGTAAACTTGAGAGCCATGGGTGGGTCCCAGAAGAGATCTCGTTGGCCCCATTCCAAGAGGACCACACGTTGATAAAAAAAAAAAAAAAAAATCATAGAATTATAAAATGGAGAGAGTTTTAGAAAATATCTACTTCAACTTTCAAGTGAGTTTTAAAAAACATTGGATTATATTCTTGGTAAATTCTAATTCCACTTCCATTTGAATAAGGATAGGGCTGTCATTCATTATGTTACAAAATGTCATGTTTCACTGTTTTGGTGATATTAGCTGTAAAAATGTCACTTTTATAATGAACTAATGCCCATCTTCTGGTAGCATCACTTCTTGGGAAAGGAGCACGTAGGTCATCACTGGGCTCTGTTCTGGGGACAGTTTCTGCTCCTAGGTCCAATAAACCTATCTGACCAGCACTTGGAGATGTAGCTGTCAAAGCAGAGTGTTGCGAAGCAGGACACCCGAACCTGGGGAGCAGGAACTTTGCTTATGTTGAGGTGTTATCGGGTCATTACTATGGGATCATATAACTTATCCTATAAAACAAGCCATTTTTCAGCAAGGTAGTATCTTGAATAAGCATTCTGGGACAATATTCATGAAGTGATAATGACCTGGGGTAGGTGAATATCCCAGTCAAGTTAAGAAAAATGTTCCCAGGACAGAAACCATTCTATGTGCTCATCAAAACCTTTCCTATTTTCCTGGGTAGAAAGACTTTATTTGCCCACAAGATTAATCTCAGCACACATGCTCACAGCATGCACACACAAACCCAGGCAAATGCACAGGTGGACAGATAAATTAAATCACCATGCCTAGATGTAGGGGTATGGTGGTGTGGGTTGGAGTGGAGTTCCTTGTTTCAGGCACAGCCACAAAGCATCCTGAATCATCTTAGAATGGTACTCTTGACTCTCTGCTTTGCATGGTGGCATTGATTCTCTGATGGTGGGACCACCAACTGTCAGAAGTGGAAAGAGTCCCGAGTTTACATTTTGAAGGAGAACTACTTATTAGGAGCATCTTCAGGGAGACCTTGTGAGCAGGAAGACATTCTTTGTTGCATTAAGGACCCAAGATTTGAGGTTAATTTTCTCAGAACACTTAACTTATCCCAAATAACACAGATTCAAGGTGTGTAAATACCAACATCATATACTCTAAAGTCCATTAAAAACTACATTTTTGAAAGTCCATGTTTATAAAAATGCCATGTATATAATAATTGCTTTCCTACAATTCCAAAAATAACAGAATTGTTAGCTATCACATGAAATTTAAGTCACCAGTTATATTCACTAATAAAATATGGCATATTTCTAGGACAAAATATTTAAAACTATGAGAAAATATTCACACATAGTCAAATAATTGCATGATTAATAAAATTATAAATTATACCTGTAAATAGAAAAGTTATGTTAAACGTATTTCAAGATGTTAATTACTGTACCTCATCCCAAACATTATGTAGCTCATTGCTATTGTTTTTTCTACTTTATTATTTTAATGAGTTTTTCCAATATTAAAACTATCATGATATGCCGGGCGTGGTGGCGCACGCCTTTAATCCCAGCACTCGGGAGGCAGAGGTAGGAGGATTGCCATGAGTTCAAGGTCACCCTGAGATGACAGAGTTAATTCCAGGTCAGCCTGGACCAGAGTGAGACCCTACCTCGAAAAACCAAAAAAAAAAAAAAAACAAAAAAAAAACAAAAAAAAAAAACAATAATTATAAGATGTATACACGTATATAATGTCTATGAGAGACTTGTTTGTTTTTAAAAAATATTTTATTTTTATTTATTTGAGAGGGGCACATTAGGGCCTCATGCTGCTGCATACAAACTCCAGACACATGCACCATTTTGTACATCTGACTTATGTGGGTCCTGGGGAATTGAACCTGGGTCCTTTGGCTTTGTAGGCAAACACCTTAACCACTAAGCAATCCCTCCAGTACTCATTTGTTCTTTAAAAATCTGATTTTTTTCTAATTTTTCTTCTTTTCATAATAAGCTTTTATTGTTTATCATTTTTATTTGGCTTGTCAGGCATTTGTAATAGCTCTAATTTAGAAACAGAAATTTTATGCACTTTAGAATTTTGGTGAAGGATTTAGCTAAAGTACCTTCATAAGTGTTCAGAAGTGCTAGCAATTAAAACAAAGCAGTACTGGCTGAATTTCACTGGAGAAGCATTTTTGTAAGTATTATAGTCATCTTATATTTGAATCTTTAGGGAATAGCTTTAAAACATGCTATTATTTTTTGATTGTATAAAAGGAGATATTTCATTAAGAACCACCGTCATAGAAAGAATTCCAAACCACAGAACCATATTCTTTAAATCACAGGAATTTGTAAAGAGGGGGTTTGGGTAGTTTATCACTTATCTGTAAGACACGAGTTAATGGAAAGACAGACCATGTTCATGGACAGAAAGAATTAATGTTAGCTCTCCTTGCTTTTCAACACAATCTACATATACAAAGCAACCCATCAAAATTCCAACAGAAATCTATAAGCAACTGGAAATGGTGCTTGTAAAATTCACAAAGATCAAAACAACCAATAGAAGAAACTGAACAGTTAAAGTAACTGAGCACAAAGAAGAAAGAAATCTGAAGACATCATGATACGTGACATAAACCCATAGCTCAGAGTTGCAGTGATAACGTAACATGGCTCTGTTGTAATAACAAGCACACAGACCAGTGGTAGAAAGTTGAGAGGCCAGAAAAATTTCACATCTATGATCAATTGTTCTTTGAGAAACGTGTCAAGAACACATAATGGAGAAATGATAGCCTATTCAATAGATGGTGTTGAGAAAACAGAGTAATTATCCTTTCACCCAATGCGATGCATATAAAGCAAGTCTGAATTGCCAAAGAACTAAACATAAGATCTGAAACTATAAAATTAGTAAAAGTAAACATAGTTACCACTTTATGAACAATTCTTTGATGAATTTTTGAGGGTGTAACCCCAAAATCACAGGTGACAATGGCAAAAAGAGAGAAATTGGGTCACATCAAACTAAAAAAAAAAATCACCAAAGAGGGCTAGAGAGATGACTCAGTAGTTAAAGTCACTTGCTTGCAAAGCCTTATGGCCTGGGTTTGATTCCCCAGTACACACATACATCTAGTGGTACACAGTGGCACAGATGTCTGGAGTTTAGTATGCAATGGCAGGAGGACTTGGCATTCCCATTCTCTTTCTCTCAGTCTCTCTTTCTCTCTCTGTTTCTCTTGATCTCTCTCACCCTCTTTAACTCTCCCTTTCTCAAAGAAATAAAAACATTAAAAAAAAACCCAGTAAAGTTTAGAAGCAAGTTGGGATAAGAGAAAACTTTTTGCCCGTCGTACACATATATATAACTTATTTTTCGAGTACATCTCAATAAAACTGAAAAGTATCTCCTGTAATTATCGAAGGGAAGGCTGTGATTCATGTATACATGTATAGGCACATGGCATAGAGAGTGTCTGGCTGTATGTACTGACTGAACGACCAATACACTGTCTTGGTGTCCAAACACTTTCAGTAAGGTGTCAGCGAAGGTGGTAAGATGGATAACTCCTGAGTTACCTCTTAGTTGTCATGGGTGTAACTAATCATTTAAAATAATAAATTTCCTTTTGATTGTGCATGGATCACATTACAGCTTGAAATGTTATTCTGCAAATATGCCTATTATGTGTTAATATTTTTCAATCAATCATTTTATGTTTGGAACTAAAATCATCTGACATTCGGGTATGAATCCATGCCTTAGATATTTTCAGTGATTAATTCATTTTTCTGACAAAATCCAATGAAAACTTTGCTCTGTACTGTTTTACATACATAGTTTCCAGAGATCACTTTCTATAGATTCTACTGACTCTAATCTATGCAGTGTTTAAAGTAGGGGCCTCTTTACTGATGAACCACTGAGTCAGGAGCCCGAACAGTGTTTCTTGTTTAAGTACCCAGAGGGGAAAAAACAAAACAAAACAAAACAAAACAAAAAAACTAACAGAACCAGAACTCATAATTCATTAAAATTGCTTCCAAGCAAACCCTAAACCGCAACACTGCTTGCGGGACCAAACGGAGCCATGTGCTTGTGTGTTACCAGCCAGAGCTCACTCTGCCTTCAAATTGACAGTTGTCTAATGTGTAATTAGCAGATAGGCTTGGTGCTGTGAGGGGCCCAGAACAAGGGTCCCCTCAGACTTGCAGATCAATTTAGTATATATTTCTCATTCAAGGGGGAAAAAATTCACTCTTCTGAAGACACTGAGGTAGAATGCAAATGTTGCTTCGAGGAACTCTTTAGAAAGCATTTTAGAGGCCATTAACACATCATTTCCTACGTGAGCATCCCGGCTCCTGAATGCTACTTAGCAGGTGCCTTGTTTAAAACCCTTGCTTAGCTGCAGCCAGAAGTCTGAGCACGAGGCCTGGCATGAGATGTTTCCATCCATCTGCCTTTCAGTCTGAGGGGAGTTCCCGAAGCTGCAATGCACTACGATCCGCGTTTCGAGGTGTGTTGTAGAGCCCTCAGAGACACTGCGGTGCTCTGGGTGCTAACTCTGTTGACTCATTGTCTGCTCTGTCTCTGAGCAAACTTATTCCCTAGGACGGGAATGGCTTGACTTCCCGAAGGCCAATCCCATTTGCCATCAGCAAGCGAGTTTAAATACCATCATAGGAATGAACCACTGTGGCTGCGTTTTACTAACGACACAGAGGTGGCTTAGGAAAGCTGGGTGGTGTGTCCGGTGTCAGGGATGGCAGCCAGATTTTAGGAAAACCTGACATTAAGGGTCCTTGAAACTTCTGTGCTTGGACCATGGTGGTGCAAGAGTTTTCAGATGTTCTCTGCACCCTCTCTCTCTGACAGCACAGCCAGACAGGAGGTCCACTAGGATTTCATGCAAGCTCCTTTTGAACACATCTACTGTGGGTTGCTGTCGCTGTATTGCTGAAGAAAGAAACCCACTAGGTTTATAGACTGTAAATCTTTAACACCACTCAAAGCTAAAAACAGTAGAAGAAACTTATCAATAACCTTTAGGTTTTCTAGCCTACAACCTGTTCTTCTTTTATTCCCAAAGAATTCACAGCACATAAGCAGTGGTTTATACAACAGGTGTTTTAAAACACACTTTGCTGTGCCATCTTGCTCCTGTCCTAGAGTACAGTACCAGGTGGCATTGTTCACTGAGGTCAACCAATGCCAGAGGCTTGTCCAATGACTGCCATAATAGGAATCTTCTAGTCAACACGAATATCGTTTTGCTGCTTCAAGTACTATTCCCCACGCATTATTTTAACCTTAAAGCAAAGGTTAATTTATTCCATTTAAATCATGTGCTAATCACGTATTTTATTGCCCTGACTTAATGCAGGAATCATAAAATAGATTTAGAATCTGCGCTCCAAGCAGGTCGCTCCAGACTCTAGATCGAGGTCATTTGTCACATGTCTCACCTGGACTTCTTCATTCATTGCACTTGCAAGCTGGGGAGACAGGTAAAACTAGAATTTCCCTCTTCAGAAGGAAGGAAGCCACAGTATCCTTCAGCCCCAAAGAAGTCTGTGGTTCATAAAGTGTGAGCCAAAATGCATGTCCATTCAGATAAAAGTGGTGGGCATTAATATTAGAGTTAAGGAAGGTGCATGTGCCTTGTTTTCTAACCTTCATGGAACCTCAAACCCTCGCATTAGCTTGCTCTCTCCTGACTCCAAGCAATGATACAGGTTTACTGATGTGGTCACTTTTCTTTCTCTTTTAATTAAAAAAATTTTTTTTTTGAGTTAGGGTCTCTCACTAACCCAGGCTGACTGAGAACTCATTATATAGTCTCAGTCTGCCTTCAACCTTACAATAATCCTACCTCAGCCTCCCAGGTGATGGGATTAAAGGCATGCTCCACGTACTTTTTTTTTTTTCACAGTTACTCATGTATTTAACTTACTAATGTATTTAACTTGAGCTAAGACATTCAATACTAAAGACTGGGCCAGGTTCATGTATCAGAAATGCAATTCCAAACCCAAATTATTAACTAAAGTCTCCAAATATTACATCTGCATAACAGTAGCTAATAAGTATACATATCTAAATATACCACAGTGTTGTATTTTAATTATTTATTGTGTTTTATGAAGTATGGGAACAATACCAAAACCATTTTTTTTTCCAGTATGCCATCTATTTTTCAGTCCCTGGATCGGGTCTGCTTCCTAAATTCTGGAAACAGCTAAAAATGGTTTCATAGGAAATGCCTTTTATGTCCACAGATAAAAATCACTGGAAGAATAAGTAAAACTATTCCGTGAACCTCCCATGCAGTAGCAGCAGCAAGAGTACAGACCTTCTGTGAGACATCAGTGATAGATTGATCGATTGATGGGTATTATCAATATTGTAGAAATTATGAACTCCTGTACAGAATACCAGCATCATTTTGCAATTTGAGTTAAGGAGTAATTTTAGTCTTCTATATCTGGGGATAGCAGTTAGTGAACTTTAATAATTCAATAAAATAAACATGTGAAGCTGAAGTATGACCTCTGCAAATAAACAAACCAGCCAAATTATCCTCTTATCCTTCTGGTGCCATTGGGGAGATGCCAAAGTGCCTTGCAGCTGGCAGAGATGCCTCTGTGCTTGCCAAATATCATCACTCACATTTTCTCCTGAGCAAGAAAGCGTCTGCATACCCCAAGACTGCTGGACCCATTAGCCAGACCCATACTGTAGGCACATTCGGTTTTAGTCACACATAGATTACATTAGGCTGGCATGTGTATGCGTGCGAGTAACGTTAATGACCCAAATTGTTTAATTAAAGTTGCCATGTACCCTGTATAGCAAGCACTACTAAATACAAACCAAAGCCGACGATGCGGATACCAACAGATGATTGACTTTTTCCATGGTGAGGAAAATTCTGTCATGAATGCTTTGATATCCACGCAAATGGATATCTGAAGAACAATTAGTCTGGACAGCTTGGAGCAAACTATAGCTCATGCGAAAGCTGGGGTGTTATATGAGTGTTATATGATAAAGCAAATTATGAGCCTCACAACTGTCTTCCAAATCAGCATAGAAATGTAAGAAATAAAAGGTACATTCCTGGGCTGAAGAGATGGCTGTTAAGATACTTGCCTGCAAAGCCAAAGGACCCAGGTTTGATTTCCCAGGACCCACAAAAGATAGATGCACAAGGGGTTCATGCGCCTGGAGTTTGTTTGCAGTGGTTGAAGGCCCTGGGGTGCCCATTCTCTCCCCCCCTCTCTCTCCCTGCTTATATTTTATCTCACTTTCAAATAAATAAATAAATAATGAAAAAGATACATTCCTAATTGTATGACTATTATGCCACTGAATGTATTATGATAATACAAACCTAGTGCAATCTTCAAACAGATTTTATTAGGCACTGAGAAATTCATATGCTTGCTTCTCTACAGTTTGAGGGTGAAAATGCTTCACGATTTTTCATGGAATACTCAAAAGAAATCACTTCAGGTGGTATATAATGAAAAAAAAGATATTAAATTGTGAATTAATATGTAAGGGAAACAGTTTTTGAACAAGAAAAAAATTGGCATGTGTGGGCTGGAAGTTATTTCCATATTTTCCTCATCCTACTTCATAAAATATCAGGCTATGAAGACAGTACTATTAGATCAATTTGTTTCCATAGATGCATGCTATTATAAAACAGTACTGTGGAAAAGCTTTCACATGCAATTGTTTGTGAATTTATAACAGTCATACAATGAAAACATTTTAAAGACACATTCTCACTTAAACAATCCTCCTGTATTAAAAGAAATACAGCATGTAATGGGGATTCTGACAGCTTTCACTAAGATCACTCTAAGTGTTTTGTAGGCTTAACAGGGGATAATTGCTAGCTGTGTTCTGCAACACACAACTTACCATGTAATGATTTCAACAGCCTCTCTGAGGAAGAATTTCTCCTACTTATGTCTGAAAATAGCCACAAGAAATGTGGATGGATGAATGAATGCATGAGGCTGATGTTTTCCAACTTGATGTCTTCACGATTCCTTAATCTCTGATTCCACAGCCCCTGTGGCTTCAGAAAGAACCGTCTCCTGAATGGTGTATACAATGTGGATACAAGTGAAGCCATTGGCTGAGCTACTCTGCAAGTTCAATTCACAACATTGCATTTACTTGCCTTCCTTTCAGCTGTGTGAGCTATTTAATTTTCCCGCTTTTCTAATTTTATTTATTATGGACATACTTAGTATGAATACATCATGTGTTGGTATCACCCTTTCCCTCATCCCTGCCACCATTCCACAGCTATTTCATTTTAACATTTTAATCACCAGCCTTTTGAAGATAAAATGTGGCCGGGTTCTTTGGAGTGCTTCCTGGCATGGGTCCTATTTGCAAAATGGGTATGCCTTAATAATAGATATGATTATGAAGTTATCACTGGATGTCCACCTGTAGTGAACATCCAGGAGAATTATGATTCTCCCTTTTGCTAGTTGCCTAAAATGTGCACTCACTTTGGAGAATCAGGAGAATACATGTGAATTATATTGACTTATTTATTTAAAAGTACAAAAATATATTAAATGGAGCCCTAAAATTCCATTGCATACCACCAGGTCATCCCTGCTATGCAAGTCATCTCTCTCTTTTTTTTTTTTTTTTTTGGATGTTTTTGTTTTTCAAGGTAGGGTCTCACTCTAGCCCAGACTGACCTGGAATTCACTATGGAGTCTCAGGGTGGCCTTGAACTCATGGCGAGCCTCCTACCTCTGCGCCCCGAATGTTGGGATTAAAGGCGTGCGCCACCACGCCCGGCAGCAAGTCATCTTTTAAAACTGATAGATAAAACATTTTTACTCTTTTCATTCACTTCTGGCTGATAGCTCCTTGGATGCTCTTCTGTGTTGGCCACAGAATCATCTCGTCATGCTGTGCTGGGATGCCTGATAATATTTTTAATTTAAAGAAGCATATTAAGAATCCCAGCCTGTTGACATTAGTCATGCATTATGCGTTACTAGACTTTCTGAAATGTATAAGGCCTAGAGCATCAGCTGCTGGAGAGGGTATCCACTATTTCATGTATAAAGAAGACAGATTGCTCTTATGCATAACTGGCATGGGGTGTGATTTCTTAAAAAAAAAAAATCTAATTCCAGGCTGTGTGCAAGAGGAATATACTGGTGTCACCCAAATACCAAAGCAAAAATGAATGAATGAATAAGTAAATAAATAATAATATAAAAAGAAGGGAAAAAAAAATCTCATGAAACATTTTTTTTTCCACAGAAATTTTTTTTTTGAGGTATCGGCAAGGAGAAAAAGATACCCTGTCGTGAAAACTGCATCCAAGACATGCAGTGACTGAAGGAGGTTACGCAAATGCCATAGGACAGCAGCATCTATGGAAACCAGGCTGACACTTTTGGGCTGGTAAGCAGTTTTGGTGAGAAAGGAGCCAACTGAGAGTTGGGGAGATGGTTCCGTGGGTGAAGTGGCTGCTGCACAACCAGGAGTACCTGAGTTCAGACCCCCCAGTGCCCACATAAGGTGCTT
Organism: Jaculus jaculus; assembly: GCF_020740685.1. NCBI lineage: Eukaryota > Metazoa > Chordata > Mammalia > Rodentia > Dipodidae > Jaculus > Jaculus jaculus. The sequence goes on along the minus strand of NC_059113.1, from coordinate 96,570,308 downwards.
GAAATGCCAGTGCTGGGGGTGTTGAGACAGGAAAACCCTGGGGCTCTCTGGCTAGATAGTCTAGCTGACTCGGTAAACTCCAGGTTTTGTGAGAAACCCTGTTTCGGAAAAAAAAAAAAAAAAAAAAAAAAAAAAAAACCTGTTGGAGAAAGATTGAGAGAGACACCTGCCATTGAACGTTGAACTCTGGCCTCTTCACAGAGGCACGCACAAATACACTCATACACATACAAAAGTACATGCATGCACAAACAACACACGCCACACACACACATATAGGTCCAAAACAAAGGAGACAAGTCAATGTTCTGAAGAGCTGCTGCTAAATTCAACTGTCCCCGCTGACCAAGCATATAGCAACAATGGGTCTGTTCGGAGCAAACCTGATGCTTAACTAACCTATGACCTTTTCAACTTTGAGAATCACTCTATTGAAAGCACACCTAACAGCATAAAGAGGATCTCAATATCTCATTCTGTCTCTTTTAAAAATAATTTTATTTATTTGCAGAGAGAGAGGGAAAGAGAGAGAGAGAGGGAGAGAGAGAGACAGAGGAAGAGAGAGGGAGGGAGGGAGAATGAGAATAGCCTATTGCTAATGAGAATGAACTGCAGGCACAAATATAGCTTTATGTGGGTACTGGAGATTTGAACGGCGGCGTCTGGGAGTTACAAGCAAGTACCTGAGCCATCTCTCCAGCTCTTATTCTGTCTCTCCTCTCTCTTGAAATCAAGACACAGTAGCATAGAACTGGAAGTTTCTATGAATTCACTTTGCATTTTGAAAGTATGGATTTGTATGTGTGGAAATATAGTCCGTTTGCTACGATGAACACTATAAGCATGAACATTTAAAGCAGACATGCTGACTGGGTGGGTGTTTTAAGTACAACCACTGAAATGAAAGCATTCTCATCCGTACTCATTTTATAATAAAGTGCATAGACATGCTCATGAAAAATTTGGTAAAGATGGACCAAAAGAAGCAAGAAGCAGGCATAACAAACAGGTGTTAAGCAGCTCATAGCCCCACTCATGGATCTGTGGGTATGGGTGACACAAACTTCCATTTTACAAGCCATCTACTTCCCATATTCATTATGCTGTCCCACCAGGAGCTGACAGTGTCATGAATTTCCAACACCCGGTGAACATGTGGGAGCACCAAAACGAAACGTGCAGACCTCTCAGCCTCTCCAACCACCAGGCCTGCAGTATGTTGATGGCTGAACTTGTATCTTCCCAGCTGTCTCCTTGAAGGAATTTTAATCATAAAGGGGAAAAAATGACTTGGTGTTCACAGAGAGATAAAAATGTCTGGTTACAACATGTTTTCATTAAAAAAAAAAAAAATCCTACTCCTCCTTCCCCCATCTACCAAAAAGTGAGTCGCCCTTCACATGGAGGAAAATGAAGTCACAATAAGGCTCCTCAAAAGTTCTTACAAGAACATGCTTCCCTCTAAACTAGAACCTTAGCAAAAGAGTTTTCACTTACATCCTCAAGGGTGACATTTTCTCTAAGAGTGGAAACCCAGCCTTGAAGCTCCAGAAGTCAAGCCTGCGCTCACTGCCTTCATTCAGCTTTAACATACATGGACCCCACGTGCTTGCTAAACTGAAGGGGAAGGAGAGGAATCAGCCACAACAGGGTGGCCCTGTACACAGGAAAGACAGGCACGTTACCAGGGACCTCACAGGCATACAGAACTCTGTTCAATGACCCAGATATCCTCCTCATATCCGAATGTGTTCCTTTCTTTACTCACCGTGTCTTACTTCAGCTTTTAGTAGCCCGAGTTCGCTGCTGGGACCTTACTTAGCCCAGGGAAGGTGCTCAGGAGGGAGTTCTACCACAAACAGTAGGCTGTGAGAAAAAAAGCAAGGAAAAAGAAAAACCCACACGTTCATGTTCCACACAAGCAGTCCTGGGATACTTAAGATTTGGCCACAACCAGATTTTTTTTTAAATGATAATATCAGAAGGAAATAGGTCTACATTTTGCAGGCATGAAATTCAGATTACCCCATTGGGAAGATTAAATATTGCAATGATGCCGATTTTCCCAAATCCATTTTCATCTTCAAAATATCATCCTTTAACAAAATCCCATTGAAATCTGTTGTGTAACTTTGGGAAAAAATGTTCAAAAATATAGCTGAACAAAATAAACAGTGGGGAACTTTCCAAAATAATGGAAAAGAAGAAGTAGATAGTGAAACAAGAGGAGTTATTTATTCTAAGAGCCAATAATTAAAAACAGTATGATATTGGCATAAGAATTAGCAGACAGATCAAGGGAACAGAACAGGTAACCCTAAAACAGATCCTGGAATGACAAGAATAGAAAATAATTCAAACCATTGGTACTGATTAATTAGCTTCTTGGGGCAAAACAAATATAGTGGTGTTTTTATTTGTAATAAAAAGATTGATAACTGATAAATCGATGATAAATAGATAAGCAAATAGAAAGATGATAGAAAAATATGTGATATAGTTAGAATATACGTAGAAGATGCATAGATGATAGAGGAAGGTTATAGATGAGAAATGGTAGGTATAAATAGAAGGTAGGTGATAGATATAGGTAGATGATAAGTATACCAAGATAGATAGCAGATAGACAGATCATAGATAAGTATAGATTGATGATAAATAGAAATAAATAGACGATAGAATCTGAGTTGAATTATCATAATTCAATACTTTAGCAAAACAAACATTTTTAAAAACTTGGAAGAGAATACTGGTGAGTATTAATATTAATTGTTTGTATTACTTAGCTAGTATTTCTGAAAAAAAAATGTTCCAAGTCACTGACAACTAAACCCATGACCTAGCTCAGTAAGTAAGTACACGTTTCCTATGAACTAGGAACCTTTTAATTTGACTGCAAAGGGCTCTAGACAGAGAGTTTAGATGCATAGGTTTAATATGTATTTGGTATTTGGATAAATTAACTTTTGCTTTAAAAGTGTTGTCTAGATCAAGTTTTCACCTGCCTATGGAAAGCCTTAAACAATTCATTTGACCATCACATATAAAAGGTAACAAAAAGATAAATAATTCACATTGTTTTAAATCATAGTACCTGCCGAACTTTCTACACACACTCATGCAAGCGAAATGATGGAAGGGAAGGAAGAAGGAATTAAGGGATGAATGGGAAGCAGCAAGGAAAGATGGGAGTTATGACCTCTATCAGATATATGAGTCCTCTTGCCCCAAACATGGCACTTTTCCATTGCCCTAATTTCAGCCCCTCATCTCTGTACAATGAAAAATTAGTTTTTCACTTTTTTTTTGGTCATTTTTTAGTGGGTATTTAAATAATGCATGAAGATTTAAAGGTCAGACTGTCCTATTGATAAAAATGTGTTTTATAGCATCAACTCACTCAGTCTTTGATGGTTTTCCACTTGACTTTATTTTTACAGTTAGGATCACAATTGCTGCCATCAAAAAAAAAAAAAAAAAAAAAAAAAAAAAAAGGTTTACAAGACTGGAGAGATGGCTTAGCAGTTAAGGTGTTTATCTACTAAAAGGACCCAGGCTCGATTTCCCAGGACCCTTGTAAGCACAAGGTGGCACATGAGTCTGGACTTCATTTGCAGTGGCTGGAGGCCCAATCTCTACTTCTCTGCCTCTGTCTGCCTCTCTCTCAAATAAACATATAAAATATTTGCAAAATGGTTTATGAAAGAACAACTGTTGTCTGTAAGGCAGAATTAGTGCAACTGTTGCTTTATGCAATATAGACATGAAAATGTCAAAGTTGAAATATTAATGTATTGAGGGTTCTCAACCTTCTTCTATCTTACGTAGATTTCTGGCTTGGCAATGAAACAAAGAGTATATGCATATTTAATTTCATATTTTGCCTTCATTCTCCTTGAATAGAATGGAAAGACTCATCTCACTCTGAATAAAAGCCCTATATTTCCAAACTTTTATGAAAAATGTTTGAAAGTCTGCACATGCCCCCAAATTAATGTATACATCAGGCTAGAAGAGCTGTTTTAAAAAAAAAGAAAAGAAAGAAAACTGGCGTTCCTGCTTCTATGAATGTGGCTTGGAACAAACAGGAAGCTGCACACATGCTGTGCACATAGAACTCGGCTTTGTTAGTAAAGGAGCTCAGACTAGAGGAGTAACTCGTGGATATTTAGAAACTAATAGAAGTTACATTAGCTGATCTTCCAAAATACATTTCTTAAAATATCTTTAAATTAATATATGTCTCACATCAATAAATTTCTTAATTTTCTTCCAGTATTGAAATGACTACGAATGCATGATGTGGTATTTTTGTCCTGATCACACATAAGAAAACATCATTAATTTTAAATTTACATATATAGAGAAATTTCCATCATGCTTAATGGAAGAGATTTCTCATCTTCCACAACTCAGAAAGGCAAAGACCAGAGTTATGTCATACACATGGTTATTAATCCAGGTTGGCAATTTTGAGAGACAGTGTGGTCTGGCTGACAGAACAGCAGATGGTAAGGCATAGGACCTGGTTTCTATTCCCAGTTTTGTCACTGTTAGACATTTGGCAAGGGATGATTCTCTGTGTCTGTCTTCCTGTGTCAAAGTACTTATAATCCTGACCATCTTTTGCCTTCACAGGTAAGATGTAAGAAGCTACCTGGAAAGTAGCTAGAGTCTTAAATTATATAGAAAGATCCTTTTATGATAACACTATTTGGGGGAACCACTCAATTTCTACCTTCCTCAGTTCTTTGGTTTGAGCCCCAAGGGCTTCCTGGCCACTGCAGGTGGGTAACTAGTTTGCTGGTGGCTATTGACAAGATCAGTAATGGTTACGTTGGCACTGGTTTGAGAATAGCTGTTCAAATTCTTTGGCCTTCAAATATGACTCATTCATTTACATTTCAGTACTTCCTTAACATCTTCCTATCTTAATTAATTTCTTTCTATGACAACCTCAACCTTCCAAAACTGAATCAGAGAAATGAAAATGCTTTCAGCCTCTTTTTTTAAATTAGAATAAAGATGAGGAGAGAAAGGAGGAGGAAGAGACGAAAAATAAGTAGAAAAAGAAAAATAAAAACCAGGAAAAGCACCATGGATTCTAAGTAGGAAGGTAGCCCTTCTAGGTCATGAGGTTTATATTTTAGGTAATTGTGGAAGAGATTGAGCGATTGTAGAAATCTAGAGAGCTAAACGAATAGATCTAATGGTAAAGTGTGACGATTGACATCTTCACAGAGTGGCCTTCGAAGAATAGACTTATTCTGAGGACCAGTGCTTTGTGATAGTCATGGAGATAATCCAAACGTGAAGGAATCAACAGAACAGATGGAGATGTTCAGATTCACTATGAGACAGAAGAATCTAGCTTGAAGTCATTAGATATAGGGTTAAGATCCATGATTCCCTGTCTAATGACAATGCTGTCTAACATAGTTTTGATGGGAGAGAAGATTCTATCAAATGATGTTCCATCCTTTCACCAACTCACCCAACTATCACTTTATTTATTCAAGAAACATATATTATTTGTATTCTAGAAACAATGCAGTAAGGAAAAAAAAAACATGATCTTATTCTCATGGGGCTTAATTACATGGGATGTTTTTTTTGTTCATAAAAGGTTGTGTAAAGACTATTGTGACATAATGTGGTAATTATATACCGTGGTAGCTCAAGATGTTATGTAAGGGATCTAGGAGAAAATGTTATTTTTATGTTCATTTTCATTAGTGAAGAGGACTCATGTAAGAACAGAGACATGCAACACATACAGAACTAAAATTTTACTCTTTTTCATAGTGCTTGAATGTTAGTCTCAACTCTCTGTGCTTCATTTCATGAGGTGCATGCTAGTTTCTGCAGGGAACAAACTCCAGGCTGGAACATTGCAAGGCATCTTAGAAAATCAATATGAATGGAAGCAACTCTCCAAAGGTTAAGTTTTCTACCAGGGCAAAAGTATATATTCCAGGAAATACGGCACAGTGGCACCAAAATAGATAATAGAGAGAAGATGTGCACTGAGACTCCCAGAGGAAGAAGACGAAAAGGGCACTTCACTACCACCTTTGCCCCATGATGCTAGTCAGGGCAACCTCGCCTGGAGAGAGGATAGTGGCTACCGTGTTCTTTCATGTGACAGAGAATGCATTGATGGACATCTGAAACAGTTTGAATTCTATGGTTTAAAAGTAGCCCAATTTTTTGTTATTTGAATTTTATTCATTTTAATGTCATTTTCTAAATATAAAAATATATAGATAAAGGGCAGTATTGCCAACTGCGAAAAATAATTTAATGCTTTTTTTCAATACCTCCTCTCTCTCTCTCTTTTTACTTCTATCTCCTTCCTTTCTTTTTTCCTTCCATCTCTTCTCTCTCTCATTTCATATTATATTATATTTCACATAATTTTATACATACTGCTTTATGTTTCTCAACTGTATGTTCAGCCAACATAAATGTGGAAATAAAAATGTATCATCTTAGTAGCTGTTATTTGAGATCTTTTTAGAAAAATACCTAAACAGGCCATTGGTAGAAATGAAGAGACCTAGAAAGCATGGATGTGGCCGGAATGAGGAAATTGTCAAATATATTCTCTATAGTATAAGCAGACTCATCATTGTTCTATGTAGCGGAAAGTAAAGAAAGACAGTGTGGTAAAGGAAGAGAAGAGAGAGAAAGAGAGAAGCCAAAAAGATGACAACAAATCCACATGGTGGCTTAGTGGCATGCATGGCTTATATTTTATTTGAGAATTTTTAGTATTATTGTAGAGTTTCCAGGCTACAGACTCCCTAGAAGCATAATGTCAAATTCTCTGTGGAAAGTGGAGTTGGAAAACATTTTATATCCAGGTCAGAAAATGTAAAATCAACAGAGAGCCCATGGCAGAGGTGGGCAGAGAACCTGAGTGCCAAGAAATGCTCAGCAGTGTCTAGAAGGTTCTGTGGTTCTGGAAGCACCTCTGCAAGCCATGCTGTGCTGAGCTCACCTCCCCTCCCTTTGCCTGGCCCTCTGGCTCCACAGGAAGACCACAACTAAACTCTTGAGATCTTAACAACGAAATCATCTTTCTTTATATTTGAAGATGCCAGAACATTTCAGCGATCTTCCAACAGTATCAGAATGTGTAAAATGATGATTAGCTTGCAGAAGAGTAATCTGCTTGTCCAAAGTAGGAGAGGCATTAGATCCTGGAGGTCAAGATTGACTGTGGTATTCCAGCCAAAGCAAGGAAAAGCACACCGAGTGAGGACCCCAGTCAGCATGTGACCTTCCTGCTCTTGTTCTACTACACCTCATTCTCTCTTATAAAAGAATTACTGTAAGGATGGAGAGATGGGTTAGCAGTCAAAGCACTTGCCTGCAGAGCCGAAGGACCCTGGTTCAATTCCCCAGGACCCACGTAAGTCAGATGCACAAGGTGGCACTTGTATCTGGAGTTTGGTTGCCATGGCTGGAGGCCCTGGCATGCCCATTCTCTCTATCTTTTAAATAAATAAATAGATAAAATATTAAAAAGGGATTTGAGCTCAGGCCCATCCCTCAGACATTAAAAACAAACAAACAAACAAATAAAAGCTCCTGAGGCCTAGAAGGTGGTTTCTGTGTGGGTGGGGAGTTAACAGCCTACCCAGCCCATCTTTTTGCATTGTCAGTCCTTGCTTGGATCTCATTTCCTTTCCACCATCTCCCATCTCCCAAGTGTTGGCTTTCAAATGGGAAGCAGACAGAAGTGAATCCAGTAACCATGATTTCATGAGTTCACTATGTCAGAAACAACCTTTGTGTCTTTCTACATCACAATTCATAAAGTCACAATAAACCCATGAGATATGTCCATTACATTGGCTGCAGTTTGACCAGTAATCCTAATTTCTCTTGACGGCTGGTCATTGGTAAACACAGGTTCTTTTATTCTAAACTTAGCTATGCAACAATACAGGCCCCATAGTAAATATATTTCTCCATATAGGTAGGTGACAGAATTGGCTACAAAAGAGCTAATGAGGCCACCTCAGACTTCAAAGAGACACTCCTGGAACAGCAGGGTGAGTGGAGAGAGCAGTGGAGCCAAGCCACAGGATCCCAAGGTCGAGATGGGTCCAAGAGGTCAGTTAAGCTGCAGAGGTGCGGGACCACATGGCTGTGGACACGACAGAGGACCTGGTCCAAACAGATGAGTGGACCAATGAGCAATGCGAATCGTCATCAGTGGTGTAGACTGAACTGAATTGAAGGAAACTCCTAGGACTGTCAGGAGCTTGAAGCTTGCTAGTCCCTTGATGCGCACACCAGGCAGTCAGATGGCCAGTGGGCACTGATACCATCGCAGTGTTAGGTGTCTACTTTACGGGGTCCAGATAAGGCTGCTGCACCCTTCCATGGTTTGATGTGTTTGACACAATCTTGGGTTTGGTTTTCCCGATAAAATTTCATGATCGCCAATGTGTTCACGGGGTGCTGATCTACTTTGATATGTTCCTAGGAAGTGTCTTTCAGTTTTAGGAAGAAGTTACTTATTAGTGTGGGCCTGTGTTCAGAGCCAGAACATGTGGCCTTGGCTTTGTGCACAGTGGGGTGCAGGGTCTGCCTATGTCTCTGCTCATAATCCAAAGGGAGCCAAATGCTGCTTGTGAAATGGGGTTGCCCAGGGAAAGCGGAAGCCTGAAAAGCAATGTTTTACACAACTTGGAGCAACTCTGAGCAGGACAAAGCTAGGTCAAAACCTTACAAGATGGGAATGACAAGGTCCCGGCTCACTTTAGACGTCACAGGCCCAGGAAATGTCACTTGTACTCGAGTTAGGCATATTCGCCTTTACAATAAAAAGAAGCTTGAGGTGGGTTTGGTGGCACACGCCTTTAATCCCAGCACTTGGGAAGCAAAAGTAGGAAGACAGCAGTGAGTTTGAGGCTTCCCTGAGACTACACAGCGAGTACTGAGTTCCAGGTCAGCCTAGACTAGAATGAGCCCCTACCTTAAAAAATAAAATAAAAGGGCTGGAGAGATGGCTTGGCGGTTAAGCGCTTGCCTGTGAAGCCTAAGGACCGCGGTTCGAGGCTCGGTTCCCCAGGTCTCACGTTAGCCAGATGCACAAGGGGGCGCACGCGTCTGGAGTTCGTTTGCAGAGGCTGGAAGCCCTGGCGCACCCATTCTCTCTCTCTCCCTCTATCTGTCTTTCTCTCTGTGTCTGTCACTCTCAAATAAATAAATAAAAAATATTAAAAAAAATAAAAAATAAAAAAATAAAATAAAATAAAAATAACAGAGAGAGAGAGAGAGAAAGGGAGAGAGAGAGAGAGAGAGAGAGGTGCTTGTGCTTGATTGTGAAGCCTACTGACCCAGGCTCAATTCCTTGGTACCCATGTAAGCATGATGGACAAGGTGGCACATGAGTCTGGAGTTCATTTGCAGTGGCTAGAGGCCCTGGTCCACTCATTCTCTCTCTCTCTCTCTCTAGAGACCCTATTCTCTCTCTCTCTCCATTAAATAAAAAAAAATTAATAAAGAAGAGATAGGGCTAAAGAGATGGCTTAGCAGTTAAGGCGCTTGCCTGTGAAGCCTAAGAAGGCATGCTCCAGTCTCCGGGTTCCATGTAGCCAGACACAATGACACAGCATGCAATGTCACACATGGACCACAAGGGGGCAGACGCTTCTGAAGTTCATTCACAGGGGCTGTAAGGTCCTGGCGTGCCCATTCTCTCTCTCATTTTTTCTTTCTCTGTCTCTCTCTCAAAAATAAAATAATAAAAAAAGAAAAGATATACTATATGATTAAAGTACCCTACACAGACATTCTTCTAAAATGTCTCATTTATGACAGTATGACTTAGATATACTAAGTATGTTTTCTATCTGTTTTATTGATAGATTTGATTTCAAAAGGCCTAGGTCTTGTATTAGTTGACTATTCTGTCCATTTTTGTTTATAATCTAATAATTTTATTTATACCACAATTGTTTATGCATATCAAAAAACAGAGAATAAAGTAATGATGCCCACTCATTTACCCACCTAACAGAAATAATATATATGTTAAATGGAATACTTATATACTGTCTCCTTTCCAAAAAAAGAGGTTTATTACCTAAATATGGTATATAGTATTCCAGAGACATTTTAATTAAAATGTTGTCTACATATTTAACTAACTAAAAGCATCGCAATATTTCCCTCACCACACACTCATCTGTGTACACACATATCACACACACACACACACACACACACACACACACACACACACACAAGACAGGGAGGTTTTCTCTGAGTCACTGCTACCCCCACAGAGACTAGAATGGGGGTGAGGGAAAGAGTAAATAAGAATATAACCAAATGGAATTATGATCAACATGTTCATGTAATAACATTCTCAATAAAAAATATATTTAAAAAAATCAAGACGAATATGATCCAAATTAACAATGATTGTTTTATAAAAGTACTATGGTTTTGTAAAAGAAAGCCTATTTGCCTCAAGGGTTAGGAACACATTTTCTTCTATTTTACCCTTTTGCGATGTGTTGCTTAAATTCATGTGCTTGGCTTTACAAATGCCTTATTTGTTCTGAGATTAGTTCCTGTACTTCTTCCTGATCACTTAAAAGAAGGTTAGCAAATTTTCCTTAGGCTACATTTCATTAGTTTATAGCTATTATTTGTTCCTGGAACTTTTTAATGAAATGGCTTTATTTAAAATTATGTGACTAAGCTGGGCGAGGTGGCACACGCCTTTAATCCCAGCACTACGGAGGCAGAGGTAGGAGGATCACTGTGAATTTGAGGCCTCTCTGAGACTACATAGTGAATTCTAGGTCAGCCTGAGCTAGAGTGAGACCCTACCTAGAAAAAACAACAACAACAAAAAAATTATGTAACTAATTTGCTCAGCTGAAATTGAAAAAGCTTGCTGGGTGTGGTGGTACATGCCTTTAATCCCAGCACATTCGGGAGGCAGAGGTGGGACGATCGCCTTGAATGAGGCCACCCTGAGACTACATAGGTCAGCCTGTGCTAGAGTAAGACCCTACCTAGGAAAACCAAAAAAGAAAAAGGAAAAGAAACATCTCTAGCACACCTTCCAAAGCTCAGGGTCCATTGCGGAGGAGGTGCCGGAAGGAATATAAGATCCAAAGGAAGGCTAAGACTCCTTACAATGCGATCTTCCAGACACAAAATGGCCTGGATATCCATGACCTCGCAGTGCCTGACACTACCTACACAAGACCATCATAATAGGAGGAAAAGATGATGGCATCAAAATAAAAGAGAGACTGAAGTACAGTGGATTTGTGAAGGGAAAAGTGGGGAGGGGAGGGAATTATCATTTTTTATTGTCTATAATTATGGAAATTGTCAACAAAATTCAATAAATTATAAAATATGCCATAATATATATGTAGGCGTTCACCTGATTATCAGCTTTATATCATTTTTAATGGTAGTCTTGTTTCTCACACACACACAAAAACAAAAACATTTAGCTTGAGTTTGAACATTTTAAGTCTCAGGCCAGGAAGACAGTTCAGCAGTTAAGGCACTTGCTTACAGGACCTGAATGTCCAGGTCCCACGTCTCCAGAGGCACAGGGATACAGGTGGGCAGTGTCACACATGTACTGCAAAGGTTTGATTCTCCAGCAACTACGTAAGCCGGATGCACAAAGTGGTGCATGCATTTGGAGTTTGTTTGCAGTAGCAAAAGGCCCTGGTGTGCTTATCCCTGGTCTCTCTTCTCCCTCTCCTTGCAAATAAATAAATAAAATATGTTTTGTTTTGTTTTTTTAAGAAAAATTAAGACCAGGGCTGGAGAGATTGCTTATTGGCTAAGACATTTGCCTATGAAGCCAAAGGACCCAGGTTTAATTCCCCAGTACCCAAGTAAGCCAGATACAGAAGGTGACACATGCATTCAGAGTTGGTTTGCGGTGGCTGAAGGCCTTGACTCTGCCATTTGCTTTCTGGCTCTGCCTCTCTCTCTCTCTCTCTCTCTCTCTCTCTCTCTCTCTCTCTCAGTGTCACTCGTGTCTTTCTCACTCTGAGTTTGATTATTGGATCATATTTTATAATTTTTTCTTATTTCATCTTTTTTTGTTATATTAGTCATATTCTTATCAACCTATCCTTTCTGTTTTCTTTTTTTAATAATGTACAAATCTCTCTAGGTCTCATTGTAAAAACAATGATTTCCTACAAAATAAAGTCTTTTATTTTATCCTGCCTACAAAGTCTAATTTTTCCTTAAAGCCCACACATTCCCTAAGCTTCCTTTTGTTTATAAGGACAATAATCTAGGCTGTATTAGTGAGTATTTCCCATAGTTCCCCACGCTGACCTCCTGACCTTTATTAGATTCCTCTCCTTATACAATGGGCCAAGGATTGTTTCAAGTTCCTCAGCCTTAACTACACACTGCCAGTCCCTTATTTTCATGAATCTTAGGAACTAAGGGGGATTCATAACATCTACCCATGCCATTGATTAAAATGGGATTAGTAAAGTTTAGTCTTATAAGACCAACCCTATAGTTGTTCTCATGGTCAAACATGAAATGAGAAACTCTAATTTACAGCTTGAATCCTCGTGTCCTGGGTTTTCAGTTTCCATTGCCTTATCTACCATGTCCTCCAGTCTACAATTCTGTCATTAATGGTCACATGATTTCTCTACTCATAACCAAGAGCAGATAGTAACACGTTCCCAGGCAGGTAGATGAATCCTTTCTCTCTATTTTTTCTATACACTCACAGTCTTTCAGGAATGCTTAGCCTGAAAATTTATTATCAATTTTCCTACATTGTTCATCAGGTCTGTCTGAGAGATTTTACCTAAATAGTGGACATTGAGAATCTCTACCCATACTTGATTAACCATAACCATTAGTATACAATGGGATGTGAATAACTTCTGTTTGTCTGTATTTTGTGTTTTACTGAAAAGTTGAAAGAGGGCTGTAGAGGTGGCTTAGCAGTCAAGGCACTTGCCTGCAAAGCCTAAGGACCAAGGTTCGATTCCCCAGGTCCCATGTAAACCAGATGCACATGGTGGCACATGCTTCTGGAGTTTGTTTGCAGTGGCTGGAGGCCCTGGCATGCCCATTCTCTGGCTCTCTCTCATAAATAAGAAATAAATCTTATTTTAAAAAGTTGAAAGAGAATTCATCTTCTTTGGTTCTAGTGAAAGTTAGTGTTTGTCAAATTTTGAGCAATGTGACACACTTTCGACAATTATTGATAATCAAAAAAGTCTTTGCATATATGGTTTACATCTATTTATATGTCATACTAGAGATAAAAGTAGGGATTCATTAATTCACTTTTAAAAGTGAAAAAAGTGTAACATGCTCAGTTATGGAGCACATGCCTGGCTTTGTGCAAATCCCTGGAAACAATCCTCAGTACCAAAATAATAATAGCAATTGCAATTATCCTATTACTCATCCACATCAATATTTTTTTTCTTTTGAGGTAGGGTTTCGCTCTAGCCCAGGCTGACCTGCAATTCACTTTGTAGTTTCAGGATGGCCTTGAATTCATGGCAATCCTCCTACCTCTGCCGCCCAAGTGCTGGGATTAAAGGTGTTCACCACCATGCTCAGCCACATCAATAACATTTTTTAATAAAAAGAGCTGTATTTTCCAAAACAAACAAAATCCAGTGAAAAATAATGTGCTTTATTTATTTATTTACTTGTTGGAAAGCCTGATAGAACATATCTATAGTCTACATTTTTTCTGTTATGTTGAATTGATTACACTAGGAGGAAAATGTGTCCTTACAAATGCATTGTAGAAAAGGGAAAATGTCTGAGATTACCAAGGGATCCTCAGGCCACATTGAAATAATATCAAAATCTATGATTTTGTGTTTTTGTCACACCACAGTGCAGCACAGATTAACTAACTGCAAAAAGAAAAGCAGAGCTATGTGACTTATCTAGCCAATAATGAGTAGAATTGAACTTAAGAATATGAATAAAAATCCCCTTATTTCTTATACCTAATTGTATCTAAGAAGGCAATCAGGATCCATCCATTATGTATTTTGTGTTGATACAGCTTCAGATAGCTGGGATATCTGAGAAGAACAGCTTTGAGGGTCATCTCAGGTTTCAGAAAGAAACATTTGATAGTGTGTGATATATGCCTAAGGCAGGTAAAAATGGAAGAAAAACCAAAAACCTTTTACTCACTCTCAGTTGCCAAGATGTAAGAAAACCCTGCTTGCTTTGAGTAAGAGTGAATTGAAAATGATTCTAGTATATGTCCAAGATACATGCTAGGCCATATTTCCCAATAAATGCAGTAACATAGGAGGTGGATATTGTGAGATAAAGACATGTGAGGGGCCCTAGTTAACATCACTCCCATCAATGTACTATGCAAATTTGAACTTCTCATGCCCCAGCTCTAGGTACTAGGGGATAGACATCCTGATTCAGTGATTACATTCACCAGAGAAACATAGCAGAATTCCCACTGAGCTTTAAGCCACATCCACTATCTGGGCACATGACAGGAGAACAAAGTCTCCATTTTATCAGGAGAGTATAAAAGTTCTCTTTAACAACACGGGCAATGTGGGTGATTCATGTGGATGCCCTTGCTTTTTTTTCTCAGCACTTATCATTCATGGACACATACTGCAGGTATACAGCGAGAAACTCATTACTGTTCAGGGCTCAGATCTCTTTTCGTAAGGATCTGTGCCACAGCCACTAAGAACAGAAGGGAAGAGTAGATTGCAGAATGGATGGGGGAAGAATCTAATGAGGGACAGCTATGGCTATATAGGACCAGCTCTGGTCTTTGGGAAGCTGTAAGTACCGCCCCGAACAAATGATCCACCAGAGTCCTTGAGGAGGTATTCTTAGAATCTAAACAAAGACGTGAACCTGAGAGTCTCAACAGTGATCGGAAGTGGATGCTCTGGTGTCCCATCTTTTAGTACAAAATTCTCTAATCCTTAAGCTTATAGCAATGCCACTGGGTGACAGATCCCAAAAGACAAAATGAAACTCAGCTAGACACATTGCCAAAGCCATGCTGCTTCTAGAAGCCTCCATCTAGATACTTTTGTTTATTTTATATTTTATTTATTTACTTGAGAGAGTGAGAAAGAGGAAGATAGAGAGAGTGAATTGTAATGCCAAGGCCTACAGCAGAAACCTAGTAGCCATTTGAACAACTACCAAGTGTCTGGCTTTACAGCAAGGACATTGAGAAAGGATACAGGCATAAAACTAGGAATTATAATGAACTAGATATAGTATTTCACATAGACTCAGGCATTTTTTTTATCAGAAATCAAATACTGGAAACAATGAAATAATAATAGTGTCCAGGAGCTCAGACCTCTCAGGCATGAGGGCTTGGATCACAATGCTATTTTACATCTACCAGAGTCCTAGATGCACTGCTCAGTACAAGCAAGAAGTGAAGTGGGCTGTGTATGATAAGCTTCTAATTACGTAGCAAGGGAAACAAGCAGAAAATTTTATCTCTTCTTCTAAGAGGATACAGACCTCTCTGTCCTAACTTTATCCTCAGCTATGCATTTATAAAGCTCAAAAGGAGCTCTTGGCAAATCCTTGGGTGTCCATCCATTTTATAGGTAAAATATTAGCAAAGTTATCTTGACGCTTATCCTCCCACAGAGTTAAAAAGGAAAAAAAGAAGCCCTGTCTTTTCCAGCCTGCATTCATCCACTCAAGAAAGAAAAAGCCAACTTCTCCACTTGCTGATCATCACTGGCTCAACCCTGATGGGGAGGGGTTGGTAGAGACAAGGACAAACTTCTGGTTCCGGAGCCTGTGGGTGGTGGAGAAAGTCGCCCCTATGTTGACTCAGTACTTACCATGATGGAGAGCTGAGTTTGCTGTCAGAACGGGTGTAAGTGAGTGGCTCTGTTCATCCAAGGAGGGCATCCTATGATAAGAGGACTTAATCTGTCATTGAACCATCTAGAATCTTCAAATTTGATGCCTTTGCCTGAGACAGAAGTGATATTTTAAAAATAAGTATTTGGATCCAGCTAAAATCTTAAAAACCTTCCCTTATATATTATAAGGGAAGGATTTTTAGTTTCTTCTGTTTTTCTATTTCATTAAAGAGAGAATTTTCTCTTTCTCAATCCACACGTGTAATATGCACTCAACTAGAACTTAGACTAATTTGCATACATACAGAACATCTATTAACACATTCATTTAGACCTTATTTATTGTTGCTATGCCAAATATAAGGAGGACCTTAACGTGCTATCAGAAATGCGATTCTGTTATAGCCAGGGAAGGACCTTCCTTAGGAACTGTAACAATATGACATAATGCCAAATGTTGTGTTTAAACTTCTGCTTTTGGGGGATGTAGTACAGAAATTCTAACCTTCCAGAGTGATGTGCAAAGTACACGCGATACAGGGGCTGGATCACGTGAATATTAAGGGAAACAATTGTTGCATTGGTTTATGGTTCTGAACGTTCTGCTGGGCTTCAGGGCTTGCAATCAGGAAGAAATTCTGGGCAAGAAACATCATATAGCAAGGCTGAATGAGAACATGCCAGGAAGAATGGGAAGCCACATCATGTCCTCAAACCTCCGTACTGCAGTGACCTATACAGGAACTGATGCCATTTGACATGGACATGAGCTTAACTCAGTTGTTAGAGGAACTGCAAGGGAAGCCACTGACCCACCTCGGCACAGGGTTTCCCCACAGGCAACATTCTTGATACCCTATGCGTTCTTTCGAACTAGCATGGCTTTTGCTTTTCTTGCATCTGAATGTCATCAAATTTCTTACTCCCCCCGCAACCCCACCCCCCCGGCAATCCTAATCAGAAGTATTGAAAAGAAAGGCATTCTTAGAAATGTATTTCTGGCCTAAAACTGACAGCCAAAGATGAGAGCTCTCTCTTATTCAACTAGGAGCCCTTACATCCTCCTTTGCAATGTATTTAACATCCACGTAAACATGTGGACATGATGCAACTCATAGAACCAAAAACACGCTAACTCTCTGTGAAGGACTCATACTTTCTTTCTGATGTTCTATCATGTAATTGTTGAACTGTGAAATCAATTGGCATTAACATACTTTATATAGCAGAGTAAAAATAGGGAGGGAGACAATAGAATTTGCATACACATAGTTTTAAGAAAGAAATATCCATAAATATTGTTCTTGGTTTCTGATACAAGAAATATGGCCACAGTTGATATCTGATGACTTTATTCACCCATTGCCCATTTTTATTCAGGTTGCCCTAAACATCGTCACCTCACCATGACTCTCTGCTTAGTAAAGTAATTCAATCCTCCAATCCTGAAGCGTTGAGCTTTGAGAAGACCTGTCTTTCTTGGTTACTACAGTTTTGTATTAACTTTTCCATGGTGTAAAGAGGTACTGAGAAGCATTACACTGGATTATCGTCTGCATTTCACAAATAACCACTCTTTTGCTCACAGAATGGTGAAAAATTCATTTTCACCCTTGATAGCACCTCAGGCAATATAGGAATCAATTGTCTATTGGCTCACAAGCACCTTATTTTTCAGCCTGGTCTCAGTTTCCACCCTAATGCGGACATTGCTAACCAGAAGAAAACATCATGCTCTCATAAAACAAGGCCCTTCCTAACACAGGAGAGCACAGGGTTGCCAAGATTAGACATCATAGTTTTGCTAGAGGCTCAGGAGTATAACTACATAAGTCATGCCTATTCCCACTTCTTGATCACGTCTCTGGGAGAAACGCCATTGTAATTTGCTAACTGATTTGGGGTATGTACTACATCCAGAGGATATAGTTGTAGGACTAAAGGACATTACCATCTCTCTGCAGACATGAGAGCATCCCCAAAGATGTCCTTATTATCCACACTTCACTAACTATTAAGCTTTGGTCAGAAGGCATAGGAAAGGATCATAGTTAATTGGGCATGTACAGATAGTGGTGTTAGCCGAACAAATACGTATAAAATTAAGGCAAACTCCTAGCTCAAGCGAGTCTTGTTCTACTGAGGACAAAGGACTACCCCCTCAATGATGGAAATAATCCAGAGGAATAAATGTACCATGTCACTGCTAGCTGACCTCTATGGGGAATTTTGGTGCCAGAGAAATTTTGTATCCTTTTTGGTAAACTAGATCCAAATATTTTTGTCAGTCATTACCATAGAGAATTCTCCAAGGGCCATGCCTATAGTCTACACAGAGGACCCTGGGCAACAATACCATTGGTCACAAGCCTTTGGACTACTTCATAGTATTGCTTCCTTTATGTCCTGCTCCAGTTGAATCTTCCATTTGGGTTTGAAGGAGCATTGATGGTTTGCATTCCAAACTAAATGAATTAGAGGTCAGAGAACACTTATCTCATGTTGGATACCTGAGATTACATAGAAAATTGATGGCCTATAGCCTGGCATTTAATCTTTACTAAAGATGGTAATAGGCCAGAAACTGTTCACTAGAAGGAGGCTCTATAAGTGCAGAGTAATAGAAAACTGGTTCCAAAATGCTAGTGGCCTGCACAGTTGTTTACTTATAGTGCCTGCCAATGGCTCGACATTGTCATATTTCCAATGGGCACTTCAGAAACCTTAAGATTATCTGTGTTCTACTGCCCAAGTGATGCAGTGGCTTGGCCATCAGTCCTTACTTGTTACACAGGCATCCATTGATCTGGGATCCATAGAAAAGCCTGAACTCAAAGCTATTAACAAAGACAAGAATCCCATTCAGTGAGCTTGAGAGATGGCCCATTCGTTCAAGTGCCTGATGCACAAGTGGAAAGACCAGAGTTCAGGACCCCAGGTCCAACTTAAGAGATGGATGGGCATGGAGATCACTTATAATCACAGTGCCTGAGAGATGAAGACAGGGAATCAGTGGCACAAGTTGCCCAGCCAGCCTAGCTGAATAGTGAGCTCTGGTCTTAAGTGGGAGACTCTGTCCCAATAAAGTCAAGGGGAGAGTGATTGATAGAGGAAGACATCCAACATCACCTACTTGCACACACACACACACACACACACACACACACACACACACACACGCAAGCACTCAAATGCACACCTACCTCTCTATCTTTTTCACAGGATCACACTCCAATGAAACATATTAATGTATACTTCCAAAATATCTTTTGTCACTAATAAGAAATGTAAGCAGCAGCAAATTTTTCATGACATCAGAAGGGAGACATATGTCAGCCAGCTTCAGGTAATTGATTCCATAGACATGCTAGGGGAAAAGCTTAATTTTTGTGGGATTTATCACCCTTACGATCTCAGTGTCCAACATAACTGCTAATTCTGCTCCCCATGTTTAATCAGCAGAGCACCCACAAGCAAGTGGTCGGGCATGCTGGCCTTTGGAATGACAAGGCTGTTAGGAGCCTTGTAGACTAGCTTATACCATAAGGATTTTTCTGTTGGTTTGTTTTGTATATCCTCAAGGTAGAATAATGAAAGCACATTGCTGCCCTTTCAGTTGAAAGAAAACTTCATCTGAGATCTTTGCTGAAAGCCACTGCTGAAAATGCTCTTGTTAGAAACAATAGCTATGGGCCTGACACTTTATTTATTCTCCATCAATCAATAATATCAGAGTCACTGCATGAACACGTTTGTGGTATCTCACTGCATGCCACAAATACAACCGTTCTATAACAAGTTGATTGGTTCTCCACATTTGTATCTCTCTCTCTTTTTTTTTTTGGTACATATAAATGCATTTGTTAGGCTGGAGATATGGTTTAGCAGTTAAGCCAGAGGATCCCAGCTCGACTATCCAGGACCCACATAAGCCAGATGAACAAGGAGGCACACGCATCTGGAGTTCGTTTGCAGTGGCTAGAGCCCCTGGCATGCCCTCTCTCTCTCTCTCTCTTTCTCTCAAATAAATAGATACAATATATTTTTAGATTGTTTAAAAAAGCATTGATTAGAGTATTTTTGTAGAGATAAACAATTAGAAAGTTTACTATTCATAGATGAAAATAGCCAAATAAAAGAAATTATATTCATTTAGTGAAATTTGATGGACCAGTTTAAAATGTTGACTGACATGAGAAGGTTGCCTTGATATATTTACAATTTTTTATGTAACACTTATAACATGACTCTATTTTAACAGAAAGCAACAAAACCTTACTATATATGTAAACATAGACATTCAACTCTTGATAGTGGCTGTTGCTTGAAGGTGCACCACTGAAATTATTATAGGAAAGAAAAGTAATTTGGGGTATCCATCTTTTATAATGTATTCTTTTTTATTCTTCAGTACTGGGGATTGGATGTGGGGTAATGCTCTTGCAAGGCAAGTGCTATATCACTGACCTACATCCCAGCCCTCTCCTTATTTTTTTTTATTGTGAGACAGGCTTTTCCTAAACTTCACAGGCTGGCTTTGAACTCAGCCTGCAGCTAAATTTGCAATCTGACTGCTTAAGCTTCCTGAGTAGCTAGGATTACAGACCTACTACACTGTTTTACTTTTTAAATACAATTCTTACAATTTCAAAATTTCACTGTACACATTTGTATCTTTTACTTTTTGTTAGCTTGTGTGTGTGTGTGTGTGTGTGTGTGTTATGTGTGATGTGGCACATGTATAGTGTATGCATGCAAATGTGGTATACACACATCTGGAGACAAGAGACCATTGGATGTCTTGCTGTATCACTCAACCAGGCACATTTCCTTGAGATAAATTCTCTCACTGAAACTGGGACTACAATTTTCCATTAGACTAGATGACCAGTGAGCCCTCAAAATTCTCTTGTCTATCTCTCTCACATGATTGGGATTACATGCATGCAGGGCTATATCAAGCTTTGAAAAAATGTTATTTATTTGATTATTTATTTACTTATGATGGGCGATGAGCACACCAGGGCCTCCAGCTACTGTAAATGAACTCCAGACGCATGTGTAATCATGTGTATCTGGCTTATGTGGGTTCTGGGGGATTGAGCCTGGGTCCTTCAGCTTCACAGGCAAACACCTTAACTGCTAAGCCATCTCTCCAGCCCAATGTATCCAGATTTTTACATTTGTACTGGGGAACTCAGACAGTCTTAGACCCTCTTCAGGCTGTCCTGTTTATATAGGAAGTGCTCCTACCCCCCGAACCAGTTCCCTAGCTCCACATTTGTATCATCTAATTCCTTGATATTGGCAATGACTGTTTTAAACCTTCTAGAAAGATGTGTTACTTATGATTTACTGTCAGGGGAAGTAGTGTCAATTCCAGTGACTTCCACGTGGCCTGTCATATGATGTGACAGCACATGTGCTATAGAATCAATAATGAGAACCAGCCCAGCTTTGAAGTGCTACCCTGTCCCTGCATTGATTACTGAAGAAATGACTCCAGCATTGGCTTGGAGACCCAGTGCACCGACATGAAGCAAAACCAAACTGTTACCTGAAGCCCATAGGCCTTAACTCTGACTTCTGGAGGGCATAGCAATACTTTTTGTCTCTAGGAATTATGACCCATTCAAAGCCAGTGATCAACAGCTCCTTACAAATTGAACTAATTTCTTTTTCTGAATTGCACAGTCATCCTGAGAAATGGCCAGAGGAACTCCTGGGGAAGAGCCAGGGTAGAACATTTACAGTACAAACTATTGGCTATGGGCAGGACCCTTCCATGTGCACGCCCTGACCTGTGCTTTGAGAGCACTTAAGGATGAAAATCAGTCCAGTTCTGGGATGTATTTAAGAGGAAGGATTACTATAGTGGTTCAAGTTAGATGTCTGTTTATCAGAAGCGAGGTTTCAGCCACTTGAGCACATCAAGTAATATTTGACATTCTGGGATCCCGCCTCTGTTGTAGGAACACACTATTCATCAGCTGAGGGAGTTTCATCGCACAAACTACATTGCATGTGGTCATTTAGTGTCACAACTCAGTCCTCAACATTGCAGGAAGCCACCAGTCCCCTTGACCTTGAAGTCTGATCGTCAAGTTCCTACTGGGACTTCCCTGCTACAGAAGATGCCCACTGTAGAGCTCACTTGCTAATGGATGTCGTAAGTCACAGGGAAGAAAATGTCTTCTAGACATGCTGATTAGGTGATCATTCATGGGGTCTTCACAGTTCTAGCCCCAGCTGGGTACCAACATCTCCAGTTTTTAAGGAACCTCAGTCCTCTCAATCATTAGAGCCATCCCTAACTACTCAAGTTAGCACAGTACCTCTAGAATTTTTTTTTTTACATTCATATCAACAACTTCAGCTTAATAAGTTCCATACCCTTATTAAAACCCTTGAGAATTGTTCCCATGCCTGTTTATGTATGGGGCCTTAAATGTGAAAATATAATACTTATTTTGTTTGTCTTATGGAAAATATTCTCATGTTTTTATTTGTTTGCTATCATGGGTAATCACGTTTGCTTGCTTAATTAGTAACCCTTGAGCCCTCCAATGCTGCATTCTGATCCTTATCTAAAAGAAGTGGGTCTTCAGAGAGAGATTCATGAGAGGGACCAGCAGCCATCAGACCACAGGGGAGGCCCACAGAGGTTTTTGTCTTTGTTTTTTATCTGGCAAGAAAATGATAAGGTGGGATACCTACTGAAAAGCTGGTACCCTTGCCATGAATCATACATGCTGAATATCCTCAAAGGATCAATCTTCCAAGGTGGAGGTACTACCATAGGATCCTCTGCTTCACAAGCCAGTCAGAAACCAGCACACCAAGAAGAACGTGTGTGATCTGCACCAGCTGCTTGAGCCCCATGGACATTTCACCTATTATGATGACCTCAGATTTTTAAATCTCACACATATTTCCCTCATGGGAAATCCTAAACTAAACCCACACCAGGAAGCAAATTGAGGAAACAATTTTTGCTTAAAAGTGTTGATAGAGTCATGAAAAAGTTATATGCACAAAGCAAAGTAGATCTATATTCACATATGCGATAATACTTAGGATCTTTGAATTTGATTTACATGGAATATGAAAATTTTTGATGACTACTTGACCAGTGTCATATTAAGTGAGTTCTTACAGAATTCCTTTATTTTCTTGCATGATATTTGGGTACAGCAGTTGAAGGATTTCAGAAGAAATAATGTGGAGTGAAAGATTTGAGTTGTCACTGAAAATCTCTGACTATGAGCAGTTTCCCAGATTAATATATGACCTCAATCTTCTTCCAAATTGTCATCAATCTGCATCACAATCATTTTTGCATGTGAATTTCAAAAACACATTTACATGCTGACATAGCCCACTGAGGAGCAAAGAATTTCTCAGATATGAAATGCATATATTAACTCCAGAGACAAGATCCCTGCTTGTCTCTTCAAGCATGGCTGACAAATTATTTTATGCTTTATTTACTCAGTTCAAACAACATTCCAATTTGTGTCTACTATTTTCAGTTAAAATACCAAAGATGTTAATTTTCTAGGACTAATGTTAGGTTCAGCAGTTCTGTGCAGGGCAAAACTATTTGGAAAGAAGAGTCTGTCTGGCTGTCTAGTCACAGTAGAATACCTGATATTAGAAGGAAAAAGGTCAAGTGAGATGGAATTATAGAAGTGATGGAGAGTCAAAGGCCCCCAATTGAGCTACCCTGGGTGCCACTATTATTTATTCCTGCCTTGTGGCTATCTGAGCTATTATCCTTGGAGATACCTTTGACATGCTTAGTAAGAACATTGCTCTGTCCATTCAGTAAAAACAATCTTCCTTACACCCCAGATGGGATGGCATCAAGAAGCAGGACTAACCCAACTCTGAATCAGAGAACATACATAGAAGGGGCAAAGGAATGGTTGGCAAGAAAGTGGGCCTTGGTTGTTATTCTTTGCTTTATCAGATGTGTGCCTTTACAGTTTTTTCCTTCTTCTTGCAAGGTCTTACACACCATAAACAATAGTTCTGTTGAGTTAAAAACATGGAGCTCAGGTTGGAGAGATGGTTTAGCAGTTAAGGCACTTGTCTGCCAAGCCTAAGGACTTGGGCTTGATTCCCCAGGAATCCACATCAAGATAGAAGTGCAAGGGGGCACATGTGTATGGAATTCGTTTGCAGTGGCTAGGGGCTCTGGCACACCATTCTCCTTCTCTCCATCTCTTTCTCCCTCTCTCTCTCATAAACAAATACATACAGAAACATGGAGGTCACAAAATGAGGCATCTCTATCACATGCACCAAGGCTCAGGAAATATTTTAGGAGAGGTGACAGAAAGGACATAAGAGCCAGACGATGGGAAGGAAGGATTTGGAACACTGTTTTCTGGACACAAGGTGGACATTGTACTCATGATTGCACAGCGACTATTTTCACCTGAACAATACTGCATCAGTCAACATGTCAACATGGATGATGAAGGAAGGACAAAAAGATAAGATGTCAAACTAGAACGAGTTGGAAATGAAGAGATTGGAAGTAGAACTATGATCAAAATATTTTATGTCAATGTGAAATTCCCAATAAAAATAAAGAAATGAAATGATTCCTTTCAGAAGAAAAGAAATATGGGGAAGATGCCAATATTGAGTGGCATTCACTTACGTCTAGGCTTTCACATTCTTGCAGAGCTTCAGGTCTGAATCTTTCTTCCATTGAGAGGAAAAGATGCACACGACCTCTTTAAGCCCACGTTCACAGTCTCGATAAAAGGAAGTAGAGTTCGGTGGTGGCTCTGCAACATAGTGTTTGCTAACAAGTGCAAGATCCTGAAAAAAAAAGCCTTGAAAAAAAAAGAGAGTCTGGGAGATTTCTTTTCCCTTTTCTACTAATGCAATTACTTAAGGAATGCTATCTGTGCATAGTTAGTGAAAATAAATCGCTAATGTGTGAAAATTGTGTTTTCTCTTGTAGAGTGAGGACAAATATTTCTGTGCTTAACACTTTCTAAGTACAGGTAAATGTTAATTGCGTACCATTATATATTTGTAGTCTCACTGAGCTCTTCAATAAAAATATTGGAAATGTATGACTCTCAGTTTTGCGCATGAATGAAATATGACTTAGAGTTAAACTGCTTAGGGACTGGAGAGATGGATTAGTGGTTAAGCGCTTGCTTGTGAAGCCTTAGGGCCCTGGGTTCAAGGCTAGATTCCCCAGGACCCATGTAAGCCAGATACACAAGGGAGCACATGCATCTGGAGTTCGTTTTTGGAGTGGCTGGGGGTCCCGGTGTGCCCATTCTCTCTCTATTTCTGCCTCTTTCTCTCTCTGTCTGTTGCTCTCAAAGAAATAAATAAAAACAACAAAATTTTTATTTAAAAATAAAATAATAATAACAAATAGCTATATGGCTTAAATATTTTAAAGATCTTTATCTTGGCTAGAGAGATAGCTTAGAGGATAAGGTACTTGCCTACAATGCCTAAGAACCCAGGTTCAGTTCCTTAATATGCCCATAAGCCAGATGCAACAAGATGGTGCATGTGTCTGGAGTTTCTTTGTAGTGGCTAGAGGCCCTGGAGTGCCCTTTCTCTCTCTTTCTCTCTATCTGCCTCTCTCTCACACAAATAAATAAATAAAATATTTTAAAATATCGTTATTTGTTTTATTTGAAAATGTTCACACTTGAACTTAATCTAATTTGGTCCTAATACCTTCCCAGTATCTTGTTTTATACCCCTTCTCCTTTCTCTCTTTCGCTAGACCCCTTCTCCTTACTAATTTTGGTTATTTTTTACTTTTAAAAAAATTGCTTATTTTTTATTATTTGCCTGCCTCCATCATCCATCTCAAAATGTTAATGAGATCAATCTTGTAGTGTCTGGTGAAAGTCATGACAGCCATTATGTTTTTAAAGACATTATGACAGTCAATATTAAACTATTGCATATGTATGTTATATGGCCCAGAAGAGAAAAGGAATGATAGAAGTGACCTGAAGGAATTCTTTATGAGATCATCCACACTCATTTCTTCATATTTATTATTTATCTGTTTTAAATTTCTGGTATTTTCTGCTTTTTATAATGGTTAAGGTTTGTGTTGAATTGGGGACTGTTTGAATAATCTTGATACTTTGAATAGACATAAAATATAGCTGAAATCCTGAATATAATAATATAATCTTATTTCTTTTGTTCTAGCTACTTCAGTAAATCTACATTCTTCTAAAAACAATAGCAACAAAATTTTCAAAAATAAATCCTCTTTTATAAAAATAACTACATTTTGGTCCTTAGGTATGGCTTTATATGACCACGCAGCCACATCAGTGATGATAGGCATTGAGTTATTCCAAAGATTAACTAATTCAAGCTGGAATAATTCAGTTCCATCAATAGTCTCACTCAATTGACTATTTTCCTACATATTGTTTTAAGAGTGATTGGATTATGCAAAGATGGTATTTTAAAAATAACATAGGCTCTGTTGATATACTCTTCCAGATAACAAATATCCTTTAGCCAGAGAAATGTATATATATACATATATATATATATATATATATATATATATGCATATTCATAGATACATATATACATATCATACACGAATATACATATATATATGAATAAATATATACCATTATATCTATTTGTAGTTTAACTTAACTCTTAAAAATATTTGAAACATCATAACTCTCAGTTTTGCATATAAATAACTTTATGATTAAGAGTTATACTGCATATATATGTAGAGAGAAAACTATTCCATAGTAGTTACTGATTCCATTGAATGAAATAAATGAGTAAGAATATCTGAGAATTCAAATCTGTGAAAAGAATCAAGACTCGAAACATTTCAGGGCTAGGGATGTCGCTCAGCTGATGGAGTGGTTTCCTTGCATGCATAAGACCCAGGGTCTAGGTTTGATTCCTAGTCCTGCATAAAACAGGCATATAGTGGTGCATGCCTGTAATCCTTTTGTTCAAGAAGTGAAGGCAAGAGAATCAGAAGCCCACGATCAACCATTGCTAGCTACAGCTGGATAGGGAGATATAGAAGACCATGTCTCCAAAGTAATAAACAGTAGAAATTGAAGACATCTCTCTTGTCAGGGGGTCAGTGAGGAAAATCCTTAGCCCTTGCCTAACAGTGCTTGTTAGACATCTGCTTAAATCCGAGTGAAGGGAAGGTGGGAAGTCCTGATTCTAGCAGAACTGGGTAACATCTAATGGTAAGTAGGAGGAAAAAAAAATTGAAACTATACCCCATAATATTTTATGCATCTGGACTAGTTCCTCTGAGAATTTTCTTTCATTATGTTCTGAATGGGGATTCCTCCAAGGGTAACAAACATTCACAAACTGCAGGTCTTTTAAAAAAAATGGTTACTTTGCCCACACGAGAGAACTGTTTGCCTGTCTCTGCTGGGCATCACTGCCACTTCATGGATTAGTGACCTCTGTATCCTGTAGTCACCTCATTATGTGCCTCTGTCTTGTGTGAATAGTCGCCAAATGTATCAGAAGTTATTTCAATGAATGTGAGTCATTCCATATATATTATAACTTAGACTTACTGATTTGTAAGTAAGTCATAAACTGGGATAAAATTAATTAATGCTAGTAAGCTGTGTAAGTATACATGGCTCATTGCCAAGAGTACCAGAAAGAAAAAGAAAAAGAAAAGAAATGGAAAAAAGAGAACTATAAGGATTGGGGCAAAAGAAAACAAGAAAAATACCCTGTTCACATTTAAGGTTTAAGGAAACATTCTCTTTTTTTTTTTAACCAGAAGGCTTAATTTCATAGTGCAGTAGATTCACTGAGCCAAACAATTTTGCGACCATATTCCGAACCACACTCAAGTCTATTTCACAGTAAAGAATTCAAACTATCCATGTTTGTTTGCTCATAGAAAAAAGAAGTTCCAGTCTTTCTGGGCATGATGGCTCTCCCAAATTCTGTAGTTCGGTGTCCCCCAAAAGAAGTAACTGGAGTCTGTGGTCTCAATTAGGTGTTTTGGCATTTTAGTAGCTTCCTCGGCTAAATGACAATTTAATAGTTTCACACAAAGCCAGTTTCATGAAGCGCATTTCTTTAAGGAGTTGGTTGGTCTGACTGTGCAGTGACTTGGTTGGTCCTGGTGTCCGTCATCCGAAGGTAACTAACCTGAGAGCAGGGATGCTTTTCTGTTCCTCCTGTCCCTTCCCTAGCCATAGAGGGTTTGGCACATGGTTATCTATGCATATGTGTCAAATCACTGGTAAGAACACGGGATTTTTTTTCCTCCTACTTACCATTAGATGTTACCCAGCTCTGCTAGAATCAGGACTTCCCACCTTCCCTTCACTCGGATTTAAGCAGATGTCTAACAAGCACTGTTGGGCAAGGGCTAAGGATTTTCCTCACTGACCCCCTGACAAGAGAGATGTCTTCAATTTCTACTGTTTATTACTTTGGAGACATGGTCTTCTATATCTCCCTATCCAGCTGAATCCCTATCTTGGGTGCTAAAATTTCTTATGACTGTTATCTATCATCGAGTTAGTAAATAAAGAATTTACAAATGAGGAGGGGAAAATTTATTCCATAACTTCAATTTGAAAAGTGTAACTTAAATGAAATTCTGAGATCAGTTTTATTTTAACATAAGATGCCCTGAAATCCATCTCATTATATTGATTAACTTCTTTGGCCAACTAGTGTCTGTAATGGTATAATTCAAATGCATTAGCTGTTTCATTCGTTCAGAAAATCAGTATTAGCAACACTTTGTGAAGGGCATATAAGGTCTTTTCAGAGTATTTAATGTCCAAAAAGATATGAAGAGATATGACAAACCAATGTTGTGGCAGTACATAATCAGCATGAAAAATGGTCATGCAGGTCACTAAGGAGGTTGCTGTGAGATTTGGGAAGGGTCAGATTATTGGTTGTGGAGAACCCAGACAACTCTTCCTTGAGAAGATGATGCCTGGCCTATGGCTTGAAGATGAGCAGAATTTGGAACAAAGTGACAGAGATGGACCCTCCAAGGCAGAATGGACTTCACGTTGTGAGTAGAGTGACCTGAACCATCACAAGTGAACTTTAAAATTTGAAAGCTGTTCCTTAAATTTCAGAAGGTTTAGCTTCAACAGAAGCATGTTTTTCATACACGAAACGGTCACCAGTCTTCAATAATCCAAGAGGCCTTTCCAGGCCAAGACAGGGGGGAATCTTTATAATACACAGACAATTCCTGTTCATTTGATTCAAGGGTCATTTGGATAAATGCTAAAAGGGAAATACATGACTATTCCCATTTTTGGAGATGAAATTGTGCCTGGTTTCATGTGTGTGTGTGCTTGTGTGTGTGCATGCATTCGTGTGTGTGCATGTGTATGTGTGTGTGTGTGTGTGACAATAATCATGTCAGAGTAATAAGCCCTTCCATCTCGTCACACACTAATCTTTTCACATGTTGGATTTTTTTTTTACACTTCTAGTCATTTAGATATACATCATTGTTACTTTTAACCAAAGTGACACTATTTCACTTCATAAATCCAGAACTAATTATCCCTTCTGTGTTTTGATTTTCTTTTTAAAATTTTTTTTCTTCTATAATTATAGACAATAAACTATGGTAATTCCCTACCCCCCCCCCACTTTCCCCTTTGCAACTCCACTCTCCATCATACCTCTTCCCCCTCTCATTCAGTCTCTCCTTTATTTTGATGTCATTATCTTTTCCTCCTATTATGATGGTCTTGTGTAGGTAGTGTCAGGCACTACAAGGTCATGGATATCCAGGCCATTTTGTGTCTGGAAGAGTGCATTGTAAGCAGTCCTACCCTTCCTTTGTCTCTTACATCCTTTTTTTTTAAAAAAAATTATTTCTCAGTTTATTTGCATTATATACATTGTCACCCTGAGAGCCAGGTCCACTTACCCAACTAACATTCAAAACCTATTCAGGAGAGTGGGTCCTGTATACACAATACCCAGCACTCATATACCCGCCCTGTAGATTGTAACAGCATTCATTGAGGAAAACAAGGAGCTAGAGGCCTCTGGCACACAAAGCACCTTTGCCCCTTTGTAAAAACTGGCACCCAGGACACTAGGGCCTGAGGAAAATGTGCAAATGTGAGGGTACCACACCGGATACCCAGAGGGCCAAGGGACACAGCTTGCCACCACACCCAGTAAGTCCCGAGTGTTTGCCTCCCACTGGAGGCTGGCGAGTGTCTGAGACAGAGGCAAGGCAGTTATTCAACAGCAAGGGCTCATGTGAGACAGAGTCATAGCTCTTGCCCATAGGAATTCCGCGCACAGGCAATTTCCTCAATGACTTTAGTAAAGAGTCCTTGAGTCAGCTGATATTCTTGAGCTGGTGACTCCATAAATACTGCTCCTCAGGAATCTGCTACCTTCTTCTCTTCAGTCTGAGGGATCTGCCTCGTTCCCCACTAGAACCATCAGCTTCATTCATGTCAGTCCCTTGCCAGCATCTTTTCTGGCCTCCAAGCCTCACAGTATACTGGGTTGGTCTTGAGACCAGTGTTCCACTTAGGGTGGCTTTTACATTCTTTCTGCCACCTCTTCCAAGATGGACCTTGAGCCTTGAAAGATAGAGATGTTTCAGTGCTGAGCACTCCTCCACTATTGCACCCGTTGGCTCATTTGGACTGGCTGGCCAAATTTAAGGCTTGCAGTGACCACTGTTTATCTCCACTGGAGATTTCTATCTCCCCCATGGAACTGCATACAGTGTAGCTTCCTCCAGCTTTCTGTCAGCTAGTCTAAAGGGAGGAGGTTTACACCTCAGCTCCAACAAGATTTCTCAGTGACTTTGCAGCACAAGCATGTGGAGACTTCAGCAACAGGGTTTTACCATCTATTCCTGGTGGGAAATGAAGAGCCTCGGCAATGGTCTCTAATGGTTTAGGGCCATCAGGGACCTCATTGGCCAACAACTCACTGGAAGGTATCTCACCCCTGGCACTGAAAATTTTCTAACAATCTTCTGGGTGTGCCATTGTCTAAAAATGTAGGTTTCCAGCTGGGCATGGTGGTTCACGCCTGAGAGAGAGAAGGATTGCCGTGAGTTCCAGGCCACCCCGAGACTACATAGTGAATCCCCGGTCAGCCTTGGCTTTCTGGGCCTGGGTTTCCTCACTGGCAAATGTATTTTTACCTGTCTCAGGAACCTCCACATTGATTCCCACAATGGATGGACCAGATTGCATTCACACCAAGAGTGTAGAAGGGTTCCTCTTTTTCTGCATCCTCACCAGCATTTATGGTCATCTGTTTTCATGATGACAGCCATTCTGACAGGCAGGAAATAGAATCTCAAAGTAGTTTAAATTGGCATTTTTCTGATGGCTAAGGATGTAGAACATAGTTAAGATGTTTATATGCCATCTGTATTTCTCCTTTTGAGAACTTTCTATTTAGTTACAAATCCTCCCCACCCTTTTTTGTTTTTTCAAGGTAGGGTCTTAGTCTGGTCCAGGCTGACTTGGAATTAACTATATAGTCTCAGGGTGGCCTTGAACTCATGGCAATCTTCCTACCTCTGCCTCCCAAGTGCTGGGATTAAAGGCGTGTGCCACCACACTCGGCCACCAATAGCCCATTTTTAATTTTTTTGTTTTGTTTATTTACTTGAGAGCAACAGACAGAATGAAAAAGAGGGAGAGAGAGAGAGAGAGAGAGAGAGAGAGAGAGAGAGAGAGAGAGAGAGAGAGAATGGGCACACCAGGGCTTCCAGCCACTGCAAATGAACTCCAGATGCGTGTGCCCCCTTGTGCATCTGGCTAACATGGGTCCTGGGGAACTGAGCCTTGAACCTGGGTCCTTAGGCTTCACAGGCAAGTGCTTAACCACTAAGCCATCTCTCCAGCCCCAATAGCCCTGTTTTTTTTTTTAATTGGGGTTGTTTGGTTTCTTATATTTTAGTGTTTTGAGTTCTTTGTATAGTGTAGATATTAATCCTCTGTCAGATGTATAGCTGGCAAGTATTTTCTCCCATTCTGGAGGTTGCCTCTTTGCTCTAATCAGTGTCCTTTGCTGTACAAAAGATTTGTTATTTCATGAGGTCCCAGTGGTTGGTCAGTGGTTTTATTTCCTGAGCAACTAGGGTTATATTTGGAAAGTCTTTGTCTATATCATTATGTTGAGGATTTCACCTAGTTTTTCTTCTAACAGTTTCAGAGTATTGGTTCTGATATTAAGGTCTTTGATCCATTGTTTTTCCTTTGTTGGCATCTTTCCACGCATCCTGCCCCTTACCCTCCTAGGCTCTAGCAACTATATTTTTACTTTTTTTTCTGTAAGATCAACATTTTAGTTCCCACAAAGAGTGGGAACATGTATTTATTTATTGGAGTCTGTCTTATTTCATATGACATCATGATCTTCAGTTCCATCCATGCTTAAATGACAAAAATTCATTATTTTTTATGGGTAAATAATGCCCCCATTGTGTATATAAACCACATTTTCCTTATCCATTCATCCACTGATGGGCCTTTAAGTTGGTTCCACTTTTGGTTTCTGTGCATAGCGTCCATCTGGGCATTTTGTGCGCATCATTTGTTGAATCGGTCATTGTTGAGCATCAACTTTGCATGAACAAATCTAAACAGAGTTAATTCTACAGTAAGAATGGCTTGCCACATAGTTTGGAGTGGACTTCACAGATGGAATGTCTCTCCCCACAGGAGTCTTTATTTCTATTTGAGTCTGAGCCGTGAGTTCCACATGCACCAGTAGAGTCTTCCCACGTGTCTCCTCAGAACTCAGAACTGCCATTTTTCAGCTTTAGTTATTCACATTGAATGCCCACTATAATTTCTATTATTGCAAGACATTTTTGAGCTATAAAGTTCTATTTTAGGCGGCTGAGGAGATGGCTTAGTAGTTAAGGCGCCTACCTACAAAGACAAAGGACCTAGGTCAGATTCCTCAGCACCCATATAAGCCAGATGCAGAAGGTAGCATCTGTGTCTGGAGTTCAATTTCAGTGGCTAGAGGCCTTGGCATGCCCATTATCTACCCCCCCTCCTTTTTTATGTAGTTTTGTTTTTTGAGGTAAGGTCTCACTTTAGCTCAGACTGACCTGGAATTCACTATGTAGTCCCAGGATGGCCTCGAACTCACAGTGATCCTCCTACCTCTGCCTTCCGAGTGCTGGGATTAGAGGTGTGTGCAACCATGCCTGGGTTCTCTCTCCTGTTTTCTTGCTGCCTCTTTCTCTGTCAAATAAATAAATAATAATAAAAGAAAAATTCTATGTTTACATTCAACTTGAAGCAGTACATTCCTTGCTTTCTTGGTGCCACAACAAATACCTGAGAAGATGTGTCTTGAGGAAGAAAAGCGCTCACGCGGACTTACTGGTCCAGGGATAAGTTCCATCATGACAGGAAGAAATGGTGGCACTAGTTAGGGGGACAGTTGGTCACATTGTCCCCATAATGAGTGTTGCAGTCAGGTTCGCATTGCTGGCAGAAATCACACAACCAAGACAACTTGTGGGAAAAAAGGGAGGGGTCTCATTTTTGTCTTACAGGCTCGAGGGGGCAGCTCCATGATGGCAGGGAAAACGATGGCATGAGCAGAGGGTGGACATCAACCCCCTGGCCAACATAAGGTGGACAATAGCAGCAGGAGAGTGTGCCAAACACTAGCAAGGGGGAGCTGGCTATAACACCCATAAGGCCCACCCCCAACAATACACTGCCTCCAGGAGGTGTTAATTCCCAAATGTCCATCAGTTGAGAACCTAGCATTCAGGACACTTAAGCTTATGGGGGACACCTGAGTCAATCCACCACAGTCAGGAAGCAGAGGGAGAACAAAAGTGGGGCTGGGCTATAAAAACTCAAGGCCAATACCCACTTCCTCCAACCTAAGCATTTCAGAGCCTTCCTCAAACAGCACCATCATGTTGGGAGAAAGTGAGAAGGTGTTTGAATATATGAGCCTAGGGAGGAACGTTTCATATTCAAGCCACAAGTGAGTTCAAGCAGAAGAGGAAAGGATACATAAGATTTGAATAAGATGATTTCAGGAGGAGAGAAAGAAAGGAAGGCCAGAAGGAGGAGAGAAGGAACAAGTGACAATAATGGGCTTCAATCTGCCCTGTGTCCTGGAGAAAAGGCCATATGTAGTGTCGTGAGGAAGGATGAACAGGGAGGAAGCAGAGAGAATCATGAAGAAACAGGGACCAGAAACCTATAAATTAAACCGTGATTAAGCATTGGAATTGTGGCATGTAAATCTTTTTCGAACTGTAAGACATTGAAAGAAAAAAAATGATAACAGCAAATTCGTATTAAATATGGATAGATATTTCACTTGTGTTTAATGTTGTCAGATGAATTGTTGTCATTATATACTGTTTGTCTAAAGAATGTTTAATGTTTCTGCACTAACTTCAATCTAATTATTCTTGTTATAAATAGCTGTAGGTATCTATAGTGGACTAATAGCATTGTATAATATCCCACTGTGTTAAAATGTCTTCAAGCATTCATGAGATTACTCAGGACGCAAAATTTGTTTGTTGTAGATTACACTCATGCCTCCTAATACATGCACCTGTGGATCCAAGCATCCCGTCTTCTGTTTTTTTTTTTTTTTTTTTTTTGCACTGCAGGAAGGAAGTTGGAGACAAAAAGATTCCCTTCTTTCAGACACATACATATTTGAATACTGAAGATATTTGCTAAGGCAATTATAAAGTCTCGTTTAGTTAAGGCCATTTCGTCATCATGAATAAAACAGCAGAGGCAGGGTTTTTCAACCTAAGAATAAGTAAGGAAGTAATAAATAAAAACAGCAACATGAAAGCTGGTCTTCTGGGGACTGTCTAGGGATAGCACAAAAACAAACAATGTCTACTAATTAGTGCTGGCACTGCTGCTTTTCTAAGAAGGCAAAGATGAGACACCCACAGAAAACGAGGCCTTGTTTTAGGCATCTAGTTTTCACTTTTCAATGATGAGTAAGTAGCATTCAAAAGATTAAAGATACTACAAACAGTATTCGCATAGGCTGCATTTGGAGCCTTAGACTGTTTAGATTTGACCTTAGTACCTAAAATACAGCTGCAAAATTATAAAGCAATAAATGCAGGGTCTGGTGAGATGTATCAGTGATTAAAGGCACTTGCCTGGAAAGCCCGCTGGCTGGGGTTCAATTCCCCAGTGCCCATGTAAAGCCAGATACACAAAGTGGCGCATGCATTTGGAGTTTGTTTGTGGTGGCAAGAAGCCCTAGAGCTCCCATCTTCATTCTCTCTGTCTCTTTGTATGTCTATCTTTCCATGAAATAAATAAATAAATATATTTTTAAAAAACTGCCTTCTTTTAAGATCTTCCAAAGTAAGTACTTTATACTGCCATTTGTCGAGTGACTTGCCAGGATAGACAAAAGTTTTAAGACAAGTGGAAGAAGGAAAGGAAGTAACATCCAAATGCGACCTAACACAGCATGCTTGCATTTTGTTGTTGTTGCAAGAGGAGGATCCAGGGACCTCAGGCAATGTACTAACATACCTCACTAATATTTTACTTCCTGTTTCCTTTGTCAACAAAACTGCATGCCACGGGCAGTACACGGAAGACTTCTGGAAAGCTTTAAGAGTGTCAAATTGATTTGGCAAATGTATTGCTTTCATTTCCATTGAAGGCTCTGTTTCCAAGGACCCCACCTGCTTGCACCTTGCTCCTCTGTGGTATTTAATCCCTCATCTGCTCTTCAGTTGATGAACCTGCAAGGCAAGAAGGCGATGAGACGGAGGAGGCCACGGAAGAGCAATGTTTTCAATCATCGTAGGTGTCAGCTCAGAACAATTGTAAGGTGACTTATTTGGGGATGGATCGAGAGACCATGTAGTACACTTGTACTGGTTCCCTTCCAGTTCAAAGGGGTACGATATAAATGAATTATATTTATTTTGACCTTTGTGGGCAGCCATGGTGGGGGCCAAAGTGAACTTGCAAATGAAATGGCCTCACATAATGACAGGCACCCAGTCAGAGCTCAGTTATTGTGGATCAGGAACTACTGTGGGTCATGAGGGAAACCCACTTTCACCAAGCCTCAGTCTCTCTGGATAGGCTGTCTGACCTCCAATGCTATGCTAGTATTTAGCTATAATCTGTCACCATGAAATCACAACTCAGAGTCACCATGAAAACACAACTCCCAGACTCTCTCATGTGACCCTAAGTGACAATTCAGGTTAAGATTGAAACAACAAAGATTAGGAAGGAAACAAACAAGGGGAAATCAAACATTTTGCATCATCCTGTCTCCTTAGTGCTTTCACAAGTCCTCCCTTCCCAATCACAAAGACGCTTATTCTCTACTCATCATTCTCTGCTGAAGAACCTACATATAACTTCTAATGTGGGCTGGGGAGATGGCTCAGTGATTTAAGGTGCTTTCTTGTTAAGCCTACCAGCCAAAGTTCAATTCCCCAGTACCCACATATGCACAGATGCACAAAGTGGCTCATGTGTCTACAGTTCTCTTATAGTGGCAAGAGGCCCTGACACTCCCATCCTCTCTCTCTCTCTCTCTCTCTCTTCCCTTAAAATTAAATAAATATTTAAAATTATTGACCAGGACAATAGTCTAATCTGGGCTCTGGGCCCTTTCCAGACTCTCTGGCTGTTTACTAGGTGCAACTCCTGACAGGCCTTCACTGACGTCCCTCATAGGTACAGCGGTCACTGGGGACTGCTTTCTAAGAGATTCCCTCAGCATCAGGGGTAGCCTGCTCTTTCAAGGCCAAGAAAAAGAGCACCTGCAGCTTTGGGCTCTAAATTCTTGTGTCTCTGACCTCAAGACTGAAATTGAAAGAGCCAGCTTGCTTTTCTGACTCACTCAGAGAATTTCTGTCTTTTCATAACAGTCAGCTGATGAGGGATGTTCGTTATGCCTTTGTCACTTGACATAATCCATCCCATGGGCAGTGCCTTATTATAACTACAAGCCACTCACAGTACATAGACATGGGGTCTACAGTTTCATGCTCTCATGGTGGGAAGCTTGAGGGCCATCATTAGGATCCTTCCTTCCTGTGAGGGCTTTACTTCTCTTGTATTGTTCATATACAGGCATAAAGGTTAACAAACAAACAAAAAAAGATTTGCTATGAGGTCTTAAAGCAAAGAAATGTACTTTATAAATGACTCTGAAAGTAAATGAAAATGAGGAAAGATATTTTTAAAAAGGTAGTATAAGGCTGTAGAGATTGCTGAGTGGTTAAAGGCTTACCAAGCCTAACAGCCAAGGTCCAATTCCCACGTAACCACATTAATTCAGGTGGACACAGTAGCGTATGCATATGGAGTTCATTTGTAGTGACAAGAGACCCTCACATGCCCATATTCTATGCCTCTCTCTCTCTCTCTCTCTCTCTCTCTCTCTCTCTCTCTCTTTCTCTCAAGTAAATAGCAATATTTTTTTTTAAAAAAAACTGTAGCATGGTAGCAAGAATATATATCAAGTTGCAATGGAGTTAGCATAAAGGAACACTTTTGGTATTGATATTTTTGTTTAAAAATAAGTCCTTTCTAATTTTTTTTAAGGTAGGGTCTCACTCTAGCTCAGGTTGACCTGGAATTCATTCTTTAGCCTCAGAGTGGCCTTGAACTCACAGTGATCCTCTTACCTCTGCCTCTTGAGTGCTAGGATTAAAGGCATGTGCCACCAGGCCTGGCATCGTGTTTGAATTCTTATTGGTAGAGTCTAATTTGAAAATTGCTGGCATGGAATATGTTCATGATACAGAATATGGTGATAAACCTAGACAGAGACATTGCATGACCAGCCAACCAACCCATCAAGTAATACGAACATAGCCATACGCGTGTCTATATGGAACATGTACATATGTGCATGTATGTGGGAAGTGTGAAGGCAAGAATAGCAGTACTAGAAAGAAAGCAATAGCTAATCTTAGATAGGGATCAAAAGGACGCAGTCATTGTGACAGGGGAAGATAGTATTGCAATTTACACTCCATATTCCAAAGTGTTATTTTGAATGTCTTCAATGAATGAGACTCACTGTGTGAATTTAAAGAAAAAGTACTTTGGAACAGTTTGCTTGGCCTGTGAAGCCTCCAGCTGCTCGGGTACAGATGCGCAAGGGTAGACTGGTTCAGAAAGAAGGGTCAAGGCTGACAAATGAACAGCCAATTATGTCAAGTACTGGCTACGGTCCTCCTCTTCTCCTCTCCCCTCTCTCTATTACCGTTCTTTCTCCATCTTATGTTGAGGAGATTTTTAGAAATTATTTGGCTTTGCCCGCTATCTTGGAAAGAAAAGAAAGAGAGGAACAGAGAAGGGGAAGGAGGGAGAGGGAGAGACTGGATGTCACACTCATTGGCATATGGTGTCTACTAGACCAATGGATGTACAATTACTGAAAGCTTTATAAAAGCTGTTTCCATTTTTGGAAATTTAAGGTTGTTTAGCCACAGACATCTGCTGCAGGAGTATCTTACAATCTTAAGAGCAGGATTGATGGTTCCTAATTGAGACAATGCTAAGGAGCAAAGAAACCTGATGGGTCAT
Organism: Jaculus jaculus; assembly: GCF_020740685.1. NCBI lineage: Eukaryota > Metazoa > Chordata > Mammalia > Rodentia > Dipodidae > Jaculus > Jaculus jaculus. The sequence continues at coordinate 96,531,811 of NC_059113.1, read as the reverse complement.
TGAACATTATTTGAAAAATAATGGCTTAAAAATTATCTCTGCATATTAAGACTTAATAACTAACTGAAACCTCACTAATCATTACCACATTTTTTTCAGTGGAAATCTGAAACAAAATCAATGCTCTTTTTCAATGTACACCATTGCCTTTTAATCAGAACCAACATTTAATAAGGGATAGACATTAACATCTTACATAGGACCATCACTTAAGAGTCCAGCATTTGGGGACATTTCCAAAAAGAGTTTGCGTGGACCCTGCCCAGGGCTCAGCATCCTATGAATAAGGCCTCTGCCCCTCCCACATGGGCATGCTTTCCTTCTGGTCCTCATAGAACAGCATTCCTTACCCCACCAGAAACATGAAGCCAGCACTGTGGCTGGTGCACATGTTTTAGGAGTTCTTTTATTTTCTTTTTTGTTTTTCTTTCCCTTTGAATATAAATGAGCTTGGCAAATATTTTAAGAGGCATAGATTCTTAACTTACTTGCCAGAAAAAATAAAAGGCACACCAGACCTTGAGCAGGTATTTATAAAATGGGAAAGTTTGCACAGAGCTCTTCACATACCAAGAGTGCAGGACAAATGACTTTTCTGTGGGGAGACTGTCCAGACTTTCTGAGGAAACTCAGAAAGACCTAGCTGCCTTGGAGGAGTGGTTCTGGGGAATCCCCTGACAAAAACACCCTTCCACCACTGAGGCTGTGTTACCTCTGGCACACTACTTAAAATACACTCTAGCCAGGCATGGTGGTGCCATTGAGAGGCAGAGGAAGGAAGATCACCATGAGTTCAAGGCCAGCCTGAGACTACATAGTGAATTTTAGGTCAGACGGGCTAAAGTGAGAACCTACCTGAAAAGGCAAAAAACAAAACAAACAAACAAACAAACAAAAACAAAAACAAGAGGTCCTTTGGTCCTATAAGGAAATTTCTCAGAAGTTCTGGAGTGAATATATTCAGTTGAGCACTTCATGAAGAAGCTATAGCTGATATAAATCACAGCGTTCACCCTGCAAAGAAAAGGCTAAGGTCATGCAAGATGAGCTAGAATTAGCCATAACCAGGATGCATGAAGGTTTTGTTTATAGGATACAATGTGGAACAATCATTTCTCATTTTTTTGTGACTGATATGACTGGTTTTAATATATGCATGTCTTCCTGAGCCAAATTAACCATACATTTTCCACCTCCTTATATCACTTTGTTGCACGCAGCCAATGTCTGAAAGACAGCAAGTTAATTTATGTATACGTCCCTTGCCAAGTATGATTAATTGATGTAATATGTCAATTCTCTTTATGCAAATGTTAAAAATACAGCTTCATTTCTATCCATACATATTGTAGATGAATACTTTCAGAAAAGATGATCTCACCAGGGCAGTGTGGGTAGTACTTCCTTCATAGTTCAATTTAGGAGATATTTATTGCATATTTTTTTTTAATTCAAAAGACATTGCTTTATGCTGCGGGGGGGGGGGGAACAGAATAAATTCTTCCTGCTTTCAAACAGCTTAAAATCTAGCAGAGAAAGATCAGCCTTGCCCTCTCCACCCCTGCCCGTGTTCTCAATTTCGGTAAACGGGCTATTATTTATTCTGTCACTGAAGCCAAGTTCTGCTCTGCCATCATTCCCTTCCTTCTTCCACTCCCACAGCCATTGCCTTAGCAATCTTTTGGATCCTAATCCCAAAATACATCATGAACTGGTCTCTTGTCACCCTCCCTATCATTTCCCACTTCCTACCTATTGCTAGAACACAAATGACCCTCAAAGGTAGTTGCACAAAACATTCTTTCCCTTATCTTCTCATAGATTTTGTGGATCTGGAACACATACAGGGCACACATACGGAGGGTTCAGAGGGGGGATTTGCCTTTGATTTTGGTTTCTGGATTTCATCTTGGGTATTACAAGAGACAAAAGGCATCTGAAAGCGGATCCTCACTCTTACCTGAGGATGATGCTTGCTGGAGGTGTCAGTACCTGTCTACTATCCAGCAAACCGAGCATGGCAGAACCTGAGGAGAGAATCAGCCCATCACACCTCACCAGGGCACCAGCTGAAGCCATGGAGTTAGTGCGGAAATGAGCAAGAGTGCTGATTGCACAGTGAGCCTGGTACCAGCACAAGGGTGAAGGAGATCGACACAGACAACACTCAACTCCTACAAAACCAGAGATTGAGAAACACAGAGACTCCCAAGACCTCATCACTGAAGTAGACCTAAAGCAAACCCAACATGGCTCAGGGAAATTCGTGGAAGACGGGGGCAAAAGATTGTTAGAGCCACAAGTTGGGACACTATGCATAGAGACATTGCCTCTTCCCCATAAGTGACGGCTAACCCCACAATGCAAGACCCACAATCTGCAGGTGGGGGTACAACAGAGAGAAGGCTAACAATGGTACCATCATAGCTGTATACATGCTATATACATAACTAATAAAAAAGAAAAAAAAATAATAAAATAATTTTTTTAAAGGTAGCATGGGCTTCCTCACAGTATGGTGGCTGACATCCCAGGGAACACCTGCTCCAAAGATTGAGAGAGAGGGAAAGAGAGAGAGCAAGGAGGGAGCTTAGCCTTTGCTGTTTGGGCTGCAAAGCCATGATATACTTTCTGCCATACTCCAATGTTATCTCCATTTCATTCAAGCAGAGGATCATTGACTCCAGCCTCTTCATGAACCAAAGTTAAGTGATGGAAGTGATAGAGGGAGGACCCCCATGATGAGATACAGTATCTGGATTGTTCCAAAGGCCTTCTAAGTATATATTATTTATGTCCATTTTACCACCTTTTCTAATGTACTTTCCTTACCAAAACTAGAATTGTCTTTTTCCTTGGTCACATTTAAAACAGAAAGTGTACTCTCTGCATGGAGAGTCCACTGATGGCATCCCATTGAACTTAGAAGTTAATGCAAGCTTCTAGCTGTGTACCATAAAGCCCTGGGCACTGTTGATGTACACACGAGCTGTCTTTCATTTCCACACGCACGTCAAGCTCTTTCCTTCTCACAGGGCTTCTGAACACCTTCCTTACTGCCTGAAACACTCTTTCTCCTTATCTGTATGCATCTGTTCCTCGCCTCCCCCTTTCACTTTCTCCGACTGAGGAGAAACTGCTGCCCATGGGGCTGTAGTGTGCTCACTGCTGGATGTTCTGATATCAGCCCTTGGTATATTTTGTTCCATAGACTTTGTTTCAATATACATTTCCATTGCCTTTTCTTTTGTTTTTATCCTTTCATTCTCTCTTTTTCTTTCTTTCCTTCCTTTCTTTTTTTTTCCCACTTTTGAGGCACCATCTGATTTGTACCCTTGAATGGCTTGGAGCAGCTTTGCACACCATGCTAGCCTCAAACTTGAATCAATCCTCCTGCCTCTATCTCTTAAGCGCTGGGGTTACAGGTATATACCATTAATCCTTTCTTCTCTAATCCCTGTCTTCTTTTTTCTATTTTTGGTCAATATCTCCCACTAAGATAGGTTACTGGTCATGGACACTCACATTCATAACCCTAGCACTCAGGAAGATGAGGCAGGGGAATCATGAATTTGAAGACACCCTGGGCTATCAAGGGAATTCTAGCCCAGCAGGAGCTACAGAAGTGAAATCCTGTCTAAAAAATACAGCAAAAATCTGAGAAGATGTCAAGGGAACAAACACTTGGGACAGAAGGGTGAGGACCATCGTTCATATCTCCAGCAGCCACCTAAAAGCCAGGCACGGTAATGACACATGTCTGTAATCCCAGCAGGTCTATAGTGAGATAGAAAGAAGAGACAGAATTGAAAGCTTGCAGGCTCGGTGGCTCGGGAAACACAGCAGCCAACAACAAACAAGTCTTGCTTCAAATGAGGAGGAAGGCCAAGGCCAGCATCTGAAAGTTGTTCTCTGACCACTACATGCACGCTGTGGCACACAGGCATCTGAACACACACACACACACACACACACACACACACACACACACACACACACAGCAGTTACAAATATATATTCCACACAGTAAGTAATTTTTATCAGAGTGTAGACCTCAGTATTGCACCCGACACACAATAGGCTCTGAAAAAATATATACTGTGGCCCAGCACTAAATGAAATATTTGCATCACCCCCTCCAAGACTCAGAGAACATGGCGTAAGACGGGGCAGAAAGAATGTAAGAGTTGAAAATAGGGAGGCATGCTTTGGAACACTGTCTTCAGGACATGGAGTGGCCATTGCATTCATAGCCTCATGGTGGCTGTTGTTACAGGCACAATACCAGCACAAATTTGGGCCCTTCAATATTCCATTGGATATGAAAGACAAGGGCAAAAGAAAAGACATCAAAATAGAAAAGTGATGAGTTGGAAGAAAAAAAGTGTTCAGTGGCTGGGGAAGGGAGACAAAAGAAGGTAAGGGGAGGGGATTATGATCAAAATGCATGATGTACTTGTATGAGAACTGTCAATGAAAAAGTAAAAAAAAACTATATATATATATGTGTGTGTGTGTGTGTGTGTGTGTGTGTGTGTGTGTGTGTGTATGTATGTATATATATATATATGTATGTATATATATATATGGTGAACTTCACTGCATATAGTTCCATGTGCGTACATTTTGTAATAATTACAGTACTATCAATGATGTTATTTGCTACCTTTAGCCAAAATTGTAAGAATCAAATTAGGAAAAGTGACATTTGTCCAGGAGGACAGGGAAATGTATCATGAACACAAATGAGATGGATTTGAAAGTCTGTAAGAGGAGGAGAAAAGTGTAATGATGCGGTATAAGAAATCACTCAGATGAGAACAGCAAACAGTATGAGAGGAAGTTGAAGCTGCACGTGTGGACAAGATACTTAGGAAGAAGGGAGCGGAGGAGAGAAATGAAGGAGAGTGTGGAGTACAACAAAGAAGGATCTTCAGGGCTCTTTTTAGGGATATTTGACATTTTTCTACCAGCCATAAGGCCTTATTTAGTGCTTTTTAAAATATTTTATTTATTTCATATTTATTGATTGAGAGAGCCAGAGGGAAAGAGGCAGGTAGAAAGAGAGAGAGAGAGAATGGGCATGCCAGGGCCTCCTGCCAAGGCAAATGAACTCCAGACGCACACACCACTTTGTGGCTATGGCTTTATGTGGGAACTGGAGAATGGAATACAAGCCTTTAGGCTTTGTAAGCAAGTGCCTTGAACTGCTAAGCCATCTCGCCAGCCAGTTACTTAATGGTTTTGACTGGAAATGGAAGCGAACTTAAGTAAGCTATATTAAAAGACTATTCTGGCAGTAGTGCGTAGTATATAGAATAAATTAATTAAGTACTCAGTAATATTTTTCTAATTACATTACCTGGTAAATGCCTGCTTTTAATACAGTACTCTTAGTCAAAAAAGAAAAAGCATAAAAAACATGGGCTGGGGAAATGGCCTAGTGGTTAAGACATTTGCCTGCAAAGCCAAAGGATCCCAGTTCAATTCTCCAGGACCCACATAAGCCAGATGCATAAGAGGGAGATGCATCTGGAGTTCATTTGCAGTGGCTGGAGGCCCTGGAGTACCCATTTTCTCCCTCCCTCCCTCTCTCTCTCTCTCTCTCTCTCAAGTAAATAAATAAAATATATTTTTAAATATTTTTAAGTATAAAAAATGAGGCAATGATTTTAGCATATATACTAGAAGTGCATGCCATTTGCACATTTTTTTTTTGCAAAAATAGAAACTAGAAATATTACCAAACAGAGCCTTATTTTCCATTGGATTTACCTCCCATATGTGAAAATTCACTTCCCATAACATGGTTAGGATTGGGTTCTGAATATATGATTTTTCCAGATGTCCCCTTAGCTGACAGAGTCATTTGCCTATAGAAAACACACACTCTGGCTGGAGAAACGGCTTGGCAGTTAAGGAGCTTGCTTGCAAAGCCTGGTGGCCTGGGTCCAGTAATTCCCTAGTAACTACGTAAAGCCAGATGCACAAAGTGGAGCTCACTGGCCATGACAAGAGACCCTGGTGCACCCATTCATTCATCCTCTCTCTCTCTCTCTCTCCTTGCAAATAAATAAAAATAGTTTTAAAAAAACAATAAATAAATAATAAAGCATAGGCTCAGGAAAGTGATTTTCCTTGCCTTACAGTTTTCAGGGCCTAACTGTATGTAAAGCAGCATGGTCAAAATAAAGTAGATGCTAACAATAATAATAATTCATCCAAGGAAAATGTTCCCTCCATTCAAAAGCCAGTCACCCAGCAGTTTCCGAGTGCACAGAATATCAGTTTATTACTTCCCATTTTCATTAAGGGAATTAGAGGACCACGGAGAGCAATACTTTCCAATGAGGATATTCAGTTAGCTGTATGGAAGTTTTCCCTGCAAAAGGTGTCTATCTTTCCTCTCAAAATCTGTGTGCCTGATGGGAGGAAGCCTTGAGACATGGTCATGGTAAAAACAAAGCTATAGATAATTTTAACCAGGGGGATTCTGCCCCATTGTGCTTTTTTATTTATTTTTTCCTAAAGATGCATATTAAATCCAAGAGGAAAACTGACAGCCAAATAGAAACATTAAATTAGCTTGTCCATATACACAACCTTGTTAAGCTTCTTCTCGTACTTAGACTATGCTTGTTTATTGCTGCTCTTTGGATGGACGTATTTAAGTTTCTGTTCCTACTAACCTTCACGGTAGCTTGCTGTGAAACTCGCTTTATGACTGAGCTCATTCAACTCCCAGCGCCCAGGGATGCCAGCCCATCTCTAACAAACTGGCTACGGAGCATCACGAATGACTTTTACTTGAGAAAAACCACTTCAGTACTTTCTGTTGAGAGAGAATTTTCTCCAGATCTCTTATGTATAGATTGCTGAGAGAATAAACTTGCTTCTGCAAGCCTCCTGTTCTGATTAACAAGGCCCTCACTTCTTGGTTTTTAGTTTGATGTAGTTATTTAAAAAAACACAGGAAAAACTTTGATTAAGTTAGCCACATGACACTCAAGCTGAGCTACAAACAACTTCCCAAGAATGTGTTGAGATGAACAAATGCTTTATTACTTTAAAAAAAGTCATAAAACCCGGAATATAATAAATTCTAGTGGGAGGCCCTGGAGTTGGCAGTAAGGACTAATAATTATGGTAGGTTCTGGATCACAGTTGCTGACAGCATGCCTCTGGTTGAGGCTTCTCAGAGAACACAGATTCCAACTGACAGATGGGAAGTTCATCTCAGCTCTCTGCCCCCATGGCACCACACAAGTCGCTACGATGCCACCTTTGCAGCATATCGTTTTCTGTTTGTCTATCTTCCTCACGAGACTGTGAGCATTTCAAAGCCCATCCTTACCTTATTAAGTTCTGTAACCCTAGTAATTAGTAAAGATCTGACTCATAGAAAATATCATTATATATTGATGAGAGAGAGAGAGTTTAGAATCAAGGACAATTATCTCTAAAACTATACGTGGACTGCTTTCTCTAGGTGAGATCAATTACACCTTCAGTTTTTACTGACCTTACTAGGCAGCTAGTGAAAATTCCTTTTCCCCTGTGATGTTTAAATTTATGTGGATTTTAATCCTCATCAATAATTCTTCACTCTGCAATCATTCAATGTGCTCTCATTTTAAAATATTATACACGGGCTGGAGAGATGGCTTAGCGGTTAAGCGCTTGCCTGTGAAGCCTAAGGACCCCGGTTCGAGGCTCGGTTCCCCAGGTCCCATGTTAGCCAGATGCACAAGGGGGTGCATGCGTCTGGAGTTCCTTTGCAGAGGTTGGAAGCCCTGGTGCGCCCATTCTCTCTCTCCCCCTCTATCTGTCTTTCTCTCTGTGTCTGTCACTCTCAAATAAATAAATAAATAATTTAAAAAAAATATTATACACTATGTGCTATTGGATATTTTATTAAGAGATTATTAAGTATTGTAGCATTCAGGAGCTAGAGACAGGAAGATATTGAGTTCTTGAGCTCAAGTCCAACTAGGACTACATAATGAGATGACAGAGAGAGAATGGGTTCACCAGGGTGCCTCATTGTCTGGCTTTCTGTGGGTACTAGGGAACTGAACCTGGGTCCTGTGGCTTTGACAGAAAGTGCCTTATCCTCTAAGCCATCTCTCCAGCCTTTTAACACGTCGAGAGAAGGTTATGGATTTTTGACAAAAATTGCTTCAGTAAGGTGGTGGGGAAATACTGAGGAATTGGATTTAAAAGACAAAGACTCTAGAAGGAGCATAGCTGAGTAACTCAATAGTTTTTTTTTTTTTTTCTTTTCTTGGAAAAGTTCCCCCTGAATTATTCAACACTCATCAGTTGCTTCGAGAATGCTCATTGAGATGGGCAAAGCAGTCCCACCCTCTTGGTCATGGTTAGTTATAACAGACAGGTAAAGGTATGCTGGTTGGCCTAAAAACGGGCTTACCTATTTAGAGACAAAATGGTCACAAGAATTTGAATCGAGTCTAGAACACCATCCTCATCCTATTTGACTTTATACCAACAGTGATTGGTCCAGGAACACACAGTTCATTTGATACAGGTAATAATAGTAGAAATCACATGAGCCAGTATCAAAATAAGGCTTGGAAAATAACTAGAACAAAACAGAAGTTATGATCAGGTTAAAAATCACTCAGAATAGTATGTTATCACAGGCTGAAAAAAATTGTTAAGGATTTTTTGCCAATGAAATATTTGAATTTGATGATGTCATTGTATCTCTGAAGGAATATTGTATGTCACAAATGTAGAATCATAGGGAAAGGATGAGGAAAATGAAAGATAAAATGTATCCATTAGAACTTAGAAATAAAGTAAAAAGCTAACTGCCATGGAAATGAAAAGTGTAAATACCCTAAAGCAAACTATCCACAGGAAATCATGGTAAGGGATAAAAGTCAAAATGAAAAGAGCACAAATTACAAACAAAAGCTTAAAAAGATTAGAAAACAAGATCTAATGTATACTTATAATAGACAATTTAAGTAATAATGGAAAATGGTTATTTTTTTCTAAGCAATAAAATATTTGTACCTCAGAATAAAGGAAGCATTCAAGATTGTACAAAGGAACCTTCCAGAATAAATATGCTAAACCATATGAAAGAAATGTTGCTCAAAGGAATAACATACCAAGCTCTTGGATTAAAAAAAAAAATTAAATGTCACAAAGATGCTAATTGTTTGCAAGTTATTTTATAACTGTAATGTGTTTCTTATAAAAATACCAATGGGATTTTTGTGGCACTGGATAAACAAATGTTATATTTGCAAGAAAAAAAGATGAGTAGTGAAAAAATTCTCTGAAAAAGCAAAGGCAACAATTGAGGAATTAGCAAAATGAGGTACTCTAACCCATTTAATGAAACAACTTCTTAGTTATAACAGTGTAGATCTTATATGTGAATAGATGAATAAACTAATATGTAAGATGTTTTAAAAAAAATCTAGATATAACCTGAAGTTGCATTTAAAGATAAATTATGTAATACATGGAATAACCTGGTAAATGTCTGGGAAAAATTAAATCTCTTAAATCATATTTCAAGGAGAATTCAAAGATTTTAATGTCCCCAAGAAATTCAAAGATTTTAATGTCTCACATGATGGGTCAATAACAGCACTGGAAGAAAACTTGGGAAAATACCTTGAAACTTGGTGTGGAGTCAGTTCTTCTAAGAAAGACACAAAACTCAAAAGTTCTAAAACAGAGATTTCTGTATGGGAGAAAAAAATATAAATACAAATATGAAAAGTATGTCATAGTTGGAATGAAACAACTGCAAGTTTATAAAAGCAATGAACCATTTGAAAAACTATAGATACATGAGTTAAGAGATATTTGCTAAAAGTATTTGATAAATACAAAATGAATATTAGCATTTTCTACCTATAGGCATAAGAAAAAGTAAAAATTTCAGAATAGAAGTTTTTGGTGGGCACTAGGAGAATGATTCTTCCTATTCCTGGAGTAGTTTAAATGAACACAATTCTTATGCAAAGGAATTGTCACTATCAAAATTATTTGCCTTTTTCAAAACCAAATTATTTACTTATTTATTTATTTGAGAAAGAGAGAGGGAAGAGAGAGAATGGGAGTGCCAGGGCCTCCAGCCCCTGCAAATGAACTCCAGGCATATGGGCAACCTTGTGCATCTGGCTTACATGGGTACTAGAGAATCCAACCTGGGTCCTTAGACTTCACAGACAAGAGCCTTAACTGCTAAGCCATCTTTCCAGCCCTTACCTTTTTCTTTCTTTCTTTTTAAAAAATATTTTATTATTTATTTACTTGACAGAGAAACAGAGAGAGAGAATGGGAGCGCCAGGGCCCCCAGCCACTGCAAACGAACTCCAGACGCGTGCGCCTCCTTGTGCTTCTGGCTAACGTGGGTCCTGGGAAAGAACTTGGGTCCTTCAGCTTTTGCAGGGTAAATGCTTTAACTGCTAAACCATCCCTCCTCCAGCCCTACCTTTTTCTTTGAACTTTGAGTTTCACTTTTCTGTATAAATGTTTATGAACATGTGATGTGACTATGTATATGCATGTTCACACGTATGTAGCATGTGTGTGTGTTTATAGGCCAAAGTTCAAGGCTGAGTTCCTTCCATGTTTGTTTTCCTTTTTTTTTTTTTTTTTTTTTTTGAGACTGCTCTCCTATTAAACCTAGAGCTCACCTATTTGGCTAGTCAGAACTCAGAACACCACAGAGATCCTCATTTCCACCTCCCCAGCTGTGGGATTACAGGTACATGCCACCATAACCAGTCACTTGTTTTATTTTATTTTTTTGTGGGGGGGGGAGGCTTTGTGAGGTTGGACCAAGACTATTTTTGTTTTGTTTTGTTTTGTTTTTTGAGGTAGGGCCTCCCTCTAGCCCAGGCTGCCCTAGAATTCACTATGGAGTCTCAGGGTGGCCTTGAACTCATGGTGATCCTCCTACCTCTGCTTCCTGAGTGCTGGGATTAAAGATGTGTGCCACCACGCCCGGCTTGACTGTTTTTTATTATTATTATTATTTTATTTTTTTTAAAAGTTTATACTCATATCCCCTTGACCCTGCCCCTATCCCACAGAGGACCCTCCTCAGTGGGGTGCTTGGCATTCGCTGTGGGAAGTTGAAGACCTCAGACACTGTGTGTGGAGGGTTAGTGCCTCAGGGTAATTCTACCCATTTTACGGCTCTTACAATTTTTCTGCCCCCTTTTCTACAATGTTCCCTGAGCCTTGGCAGGCATATTAGAAACCTGAATTAGTGTTGTATTCTCTGTAGCCTGGAGATTTCTGTTTTGATGAGATTTGAGTGACCATGGTATCTGTCGCCATCACCCTGGGACTGGTTTTCCAGCTGGCTGTGAGAAAGGCATTTGGGTTTTGGTTTTCTTTGCAGTGACTCCCAGCCGATGTGGTGGAAGTGTTCCTCTCATGGTATATAGTTGGCTTTCCTTTCTTGTTGTATAGTTGTATCCTAGATCTTCCTAGTTTTCTATGCCATTCTTTTTTATATAAGCTCTGGGATCCTACCTCCGGTCTTTCTGTTTACATGACAAGAACTTTACCCACTGAGATGTCTCCCTTAGTCCTGTGAGATTCACTTCTGAAAGTCGTAACCTACCCTCATGGGCTTATACACGTGCATATACGTAAAGTCATTCACTGAAACATTACAAATACACAAGTATGGAAACAAGTTACATATTCATCAACAGCAATGTGGCGCAGTGAAGTAAATTGTATGATGCTTGCATTCAATTCCTATGATGGTTTCTATTGACTGTCAACTTGACAGGACCTGGAATCACTTAGCAAAGGCACCTGTAGAAATGCCAGTGAGGGATGAGCTATTTGACGCTGAGGTGAGGAAGCTCACCTTGACCGTGGGCATCACCATCCCATGGGTTGGGATCCTAGACTATAAAAAGGAGAAAGCTGAGCACGAGAATTTACCCTCTCCAGTTCCTGTCTATGGACTGAGTTTGGGGATGAGGAAACAGCTTAGCAGTTAAAGGTATTTGCTTACAAAGCCTGAGAGCCTGCGTTCAGTTCTCTCGACACCCACGTGGCTAGCTTCTCCATGCTCCTACTGCCTTTTTTATTTCTTTGTTTAGCCTTAATGGAATGTAACTTTGAACAGTAAATCAAATAAACACTTCTTCCCTTAAACTGATTTTTGTCCCGTATTTGTATTTGGTGTCAGCAACCAGAAAGGTTAACCAATGCAGTTACATGCTGGGCACCATGGGGGTTTGCATGTGAAATGGTCCCCAGTTCTTTGTGTGCTGGAGATTAAGCTTCATACTCATCCCCTGCTGGTGGCCGTTTAGGTCTTGGGGGCTTGCTATAGGAGGTGTGTGGCTGGGGGTGTGTCTTGAGGTGTTATAGCTCAAGTTGTATGAGAGAAGACACTGAGTTAGGTACACTGAACTCACATGTTAACACTTTGGCATTCATTTAGTCCTAACAGTTTGTGTATTTGGCAATTAGGTGATAATCGTACTGTCTTCCAAGTAATATTTTCTATGAGAAGAGAAATTTGCTTATCATTTTGTACATTCTGTTTAACAGGGATTTTAAAATTTTGATGTTTATTATTATCAACAACATGTTTCTTATGGACACATCATGTGTTGGTACCCTTTTTTCCCTTGTCATTGGCCCCATTTCTGTTATTTTTTGGGGGGGGATGCCTCTGGGAATGATATCTCAACCTGTGGCTCTTACAATATTTCTGCTACCTCTTCCACAAAATTCTCTGAGCCATGGTGGGTGATTTTTTTCTAAGTAATATTCTTATCACTTTTTTTTTCTTTTTTTTACCTACTGTCTGATTTCTCTACTAAAATAGAGGCTATGTCAAAGCAACATTGAGTAGAAACAGTATATGCAAGTTTATTATTTTCCCTTATCTAATGGAAACTATTAACATTGAATATGATGCTTGCTGATTTTTTTTTTTGTTGTTAAGTAGAAACTTCGTATGGACACATAATGTGTTGGTACCATCACTTCCCTCCCTCCACCCATTCCACTGAGAGTTCTCTTTAGTGGGAGTGCTGGTTTCCCCCCTGGGTTTGTGGGGTGTAGACGCAAGAGCATCAGTCAGTCATTGTAATAGGGGGCGATGCCTCTGGACATTCCATCCTACCCTGTGGCCCTTATACCCTTTCCACCCTGCTTCTGCAAAATGCCCTGAGCCATGGTGGGTGTGTATTAAGTCTACATTAGTGTGGAGCTCTCAGCAGCTTCTGGATCTCTGCTTTGGTACATTTTGAGTAACCTCAGTGTCTGTCTCCATCACCCTGGTGCAGGTTGTCAGGCTCACCATGGAAGCAGTGCTCTTACTCATCTAATTCACCTGAACCACCTGAACCCTAAGTTTTTAAAAATGTACTTAAATATCAGATTCCTTTTTGGCAGAAATTAAAGTTACAAATGGAAAAGTTTGGTATACTTATGCTGTGAAGCATTTCCTCATTAATTTGTGTTAAAGTTTATTAATTTATTTTTCTGAGTTTGTTGAGATGGCACATGTCAAATTGCTAGGCTTTACATACTTTTGTGTCTTTCAGAGATGACTTGGCCACAATGTAGTCAATACACTCTGAAATTTAATTTTCCATTTATTAGTTAGTATGCTTTTGGTCTCTGTTGTAAAATGGCACTGCTTCACAATTTTCTTTTCTTGTTCTTCTTTATTTACACTGTACTCTTCTTTATCAAGGTCATATAAACTCTGTAAAACATGTTTAGTTATAATTTTCATTTTCTCTTTTTCGAAATGCTTGATTAAAATGAGTACTATTGTTATAGAAGCCTAATAAAATTCATCTATTTAAGGACAATGGGAATGGATCTATCATGGTACTGTGATATTAATTATCAACTTAACTTTTAGTGCTATTGGCTTGTTTATTCCCACCCTTGGATTTAACAATTAAGAATACTGTGATGTGGGATGGAGAGGTGGTTTAGTGGCCAAGATGTATGCCTGTGAAGCCTAAGGACCCAGGTTTGATTCTCCAGGTCCCACATAAGCCAGATGCACATGGTGATGCATGGGTCTGGAGTTCGTTTGCAGTGGCTGGAGGCCCTAGCATGCCCACTCTGCCCCTCTCTCTCCCTCTCTTTATCTCAAATAAATAAATAATAATAGGTAAATACAATGGTTTTTTTGTTTTAGAAAAAGAATACTGTGATGGTTAATCTCTGGCTGTCAACTTGACAGGATTTAAATTCAGCATGGAAACTAATTTCAGCATATGTCTGTGAGGGATTTTCTCAATTAGGTTAATTGTAATATAAGACCCACCCTAAATAGGGGTGGCATTAGGGTGGTGAATCAGTTAGGGCTCTGAAGTGTATAAAAGCTGTAAAGCTAGCGAGAACTAGCATTCTTCACTCTCTGCTCTTACCTGTGACCAGCTTCTTCCAATTCCTGCCTATCAGGGGCCATTTCCCCGGCACTGTGAGCTCAGGCAAACCTTTCCTGGAGTGATTTTTACGAGGCTTTTCCCCCATAACAATGAAAAAAGTATCTAATGCAAATAATAATGAACATTGGTATTTATCAAGTGTTTAGTATTTACCTAGTAATATTTTAAGCATGTTGTTTCAATATTTACAAGAACTCCACATGAGATGTTATGATTATCCATAATTTCCAGATGGAAATCTGAGAGTTTGATTAATTTGCCCCAGATCACTCTGGACATAACTTGCTGGATTCACACCCAGTTAATATGACTCCGGCTCCACTTTCTATCATTTCACTATGCTCCTTCTAAAGAAAAAGGAAAATATTTTTTCTAGAAAATTATTTCCTCCTTCGAAGTTTTCTTAATCTAACATAATAAAATCGTTAGTTGTATTTTTTAAGATTTTTAATATTTTTGTTTATTTGTATATATTTGAGAGTGACAGACAGAGAAAGTGTCAGAGAGAGAGAGAGAGAGAGAGAGAGAGAGAGAGAGATTGAGAGAGAGAATGGGCATGCCAGGGCCTCCAGCCACTGCAAATGAACTCCAGACGCATGTGCCCCCTTGTGCATCTGGCTAACATGAGTCCTGGGGAATCGAGCTTCAAACTGGGGTTCTTAGGCTTCACAGTTAAGCACTTAACTGCTAAGCCACCTCTCCAGGCCTACTTTTTTTAGGAAAGATTTTTAAAGATTTAATGCCTTTGCACTTGTCCAATTTTCATTCTGAAATTAGTGCTATTTCTTTTATTTTGGTAAGTTGCTTAATATTTCTCAATTTCATTGATCTTTCATGACAATGTTTGATTTGGAGAACCATGCTATGGTTTTCTTGATTTCTACTTTAGTAAAATATACCTTTTTATTATTATTTCCTTACTTTTGTTAATTCTGGTGTTCTCTTTGTAGTTTCTTAAATGAACAATTTAACAGCATAATAATTATTATTATTGCTATTATTATTGGTTTTTCAAGGTAGGGTTTCACTCTAGCTCAGGCTGACCTGGAATTCACTATGTAACATCAGAGTGGCCTCCAACTCATGGTGACCCACCGACCTCTGCCTTCCAAGTGCTGGAATTAAAGGCATGTGCCACCACTCCTGGCCATAATTATTATTTTTAAAAATATTTTTATTTATTTATTTGACAGACAGAAAGAGGCAGACAAAGAGAGTATGGGCACATTAGGGCCTCTTGACACTGAACAGACTCCAGACACCTGTGCCACTTTGAGCAAATGGCTTTACCTCGGTACTGGGGAATTGAACCCAGCCTGCCAGGCTTTGCAAGGAAGTATCTTTTACCTCTAAGCCTTCTCTCCAGACCCATAATTATTTTTTAAATTTTCATTTATTCCATTTTTGAAATTGTGTATATATATACAATGTATTTGATCCTCTCTTATCCCTTTCTCCCTCACATTAACACCCCCCACCCTTTTTTTTTTACTCATTGAGTTAAAATTGGATTGCTTGAATGATCATGGTTGAACATTTATTTACCATATGATGGGTAACTTTCCAGTGGCTACAACACTGATGAACCTGAATCTTCTCCCAGTAAGAGCAGAAGGATGGGGAGGAGGGCTGTGTAACATCGTTCATCTTATTCTTTTTTTTTTTTTTTAATGAATGCACTTCAATCTGTATGTTGAATATATAAAGTATATATCCCAGAAGTATTGCTATGCAGTAGTGATAGTGCCTTTGTTATGTATTTCCCACATTCCTTTTCACTTCCCTCTTTAGTTAGTGAATGTTTAAATTGCTAAATAATTGATAATCAGAAAATGTTACCTCCATATTCTCTTTTTTTGTTGTTCATTTTTATTTATTTATCTGAGAGCAACAGACAGACAGAAAGAGAAAGAGCCAGATGGATAGAGAGGGAATGGGCATGCCAGGGCCTCCAGCCACTGCAAATGAACTCCAGATGTGTGTGCCATCTTGTGCATCTGGCTTACATGGGTCCTGGGGAATCGAGCCTCAAACCGAGGTCCTTAGGCTTCACAGGCAAGTGATTAACCCCTAAGCCACCTCTCCAGCCTGCCATATATACATATATATTATTTTTTGTTTTTTTGAGGTAGGGTCTCACTAGCCCAGGCTGACCTGGAATTCACTATGGAGTCTCAGGGTGGCCTCGAACTCACAGCTATCCTCTTACCTCTGCCTCCTGAGTACACTCCTTCCAGATTATTTTTTAATGGAGTTTTCTTATGTATGGTATTTTGAGGTAGTTATTTGAATATATGGTTACACCAGGGGACTTAATTTGCATTCTTGTAAAAGTCAGGTGTTTTTTTTTTTTGTTTTTTTTTAAATCAGACACATATTTTCCCTCCTCCCACTGGGTATATACAGGAGTGAAATTTTTTGGTCATAGGCTATACACATGCTTAACGAAAGCAAACTCAGACACTGTTTTCCAATGCAGCTGTACTCTTTTGATTCTAACACAAAATTTTCAGTTATTCTATATCCTGACCAACACTTCTTATCATTCTTTCAAATTTTGATCAGTAATTGTTGATTGAATTTCATTACTTGTCTGTTTTTCCTCTTTAATGAAATCAAATATTTTATATGCTTATTGGCCATTTATATGTTGTTTTAGTGAAATATCTGTTGAAATATTGTGACCACTTTTCATTGAGTTGCCTACATTAGATCATGACAGTTCCACGAGTATTCTGAATAAAGGCACTTTTCTCTCAATCAGTTCTGCCATTTAATTTTTGGTTTTCCTAGTGGTGGCTCTGTTTTGCAGGGGGCAGGATAGTAATGAAAGCTTACTGGGAACCATACTCAGGGCCTAGTACGGATTATGCAAGCACTCTACCACTGACCTACATTTCCAGCCTTCATGGTGTCTTTTGATCTACAAAAGCTATTAGTGTTTAAAGTGCCGTTTGTATCCTGAAAATCATTCCCTGCCATTTTTATTTTAAAATTTTTTACAGTTTTAACTTTTGCATGTACATCTGTGATGATCCATTTTGAATTAATTTGGAAATGAGGCAATTCACTGTAGGAAGTCTTCTGCCACCAAAGTTGTTCCAAGGTGTAGGATGTAGAATCCCATTATCTGAAACTGTGAATTATACAACACAGAAAAAAAAATGCAGAAAAATTGCTCCATAGGGACAGGTCTAGAAAAATCAAAACTGATCACATTTTCTAATACAATTACCATCCCTGCTGCTGTTTCTTAGAACATGTCATCCATAACTTGCTGATGCTCACATTACCCCTCCCCATGAATTTTTCCTTTGATCAACAAATTTGAGAAAGAATGGCTTTCTATCCCCAAGTTCCCAACATATTCTATCACTGTGTTTCTCCAGCCACAGAACCCTTCTTACTTTATAGCAATATTATTTGGTATTTGTGCTATTTCTTCTACAAAAAAAATATCCTTGAGGACAAGATCTTTGAGTTATTTATTTTGTAGCCTTGGGCTCATGTCAGAGGATCCATTCTGCCAAATTTTGTAAGACGCACAGATACGCAGGCGACAGGTACTCCATCCGTCACAGTATATTGTGTTCTCTTGAAGGAAAACAAATCTTCATTTTGAGTTTCACCATTCAACTACTCTACTCAGCGTCTTATACTGGACTGCCATACAAAACTCCTTGTTATGGAGGCAGGATTATTGTCCAAAACCAAGGCACCAACACCTGACAAGGGTCTTCTAGCTGCATCAACTCTCGGATGAAGAGGCGGTGAGAGGCAGAGCAAATCCCTGGTGTGTGATTAATAGCAATATTAATGACAACAATCAAAATAACAACATAAAACATCTGGTGCTTTGTATTATTTACTATTAAGAGCATGAAAGTTATTTGGAAAGACCTACACAGTTATTCAATAGTAGGTGTATGAGCGGATTCACAAACACACACACACACACACAAATTCCATCTGAAGGAGAATTCAGCTGCCTATTATATCTTGATCAAAACAGCAGTGAGTACCAGAGCTGTGGATGTCCCATGGCACACCTGGAGTTTGAAGAGTCGTAGATGACCTATTTCATCCAATGACACATCACTCGGCTTAGTGCAGCTGTTGTTCAAATATAACACATGATCTCATGAGCAAAGACACCTAACTATGACAATCATGCCTTAGTAGCTAAAAACGAGAATGACATGTCTATAGAATTTTATAGGGCCTATGGCAATAGTTTAAATGATCATTGTATTTCACAAAACTCAATCAGCTTTACAAGATATGAGACGTGGCTGTAGAGTTGTTTTTTTTTGTTTTTTTTTTTTTGAGGTAAGGTCTTCCTCTATTAATAATATTATTTTATGGCTCTTGGCTTTGGCTATTCAAAGGAAAGGCTAACCCCAGATATGGCCTTGCACTCTGTAATGACTCTTTGTTTAATAATGGATGACATACATCTGGTGATTCCGCATAATGCCACTTGCAGACATTGAACCATCTTAACTCGTGTACTTAAACCTGGCAAAACTCTCACAGCAAGTAAATCACCTAACAGTATTTGCTACTTACCATACTATATCCACATGCTAAGTAAAGCCTGGCTGCCATTGGCAGACCTGGGATTCTCAGGTTATGCAAAAATCAGCATAGTGGTACGCTCACTTGACATAAGTTACTTTTCTTTTTTTTTTTTTTTTTTAAAAATCTTTTTTAAAAAAATTATTTATTTGAGAATGACAGACAGAGAGAAAGAGGTAGAGAGAGAGAGAGAGAGGGAGAAAATAGGCACGTCAAGGCCTCCAGCCACTGTAGACGAACTCCAGACGCGTGCGCCCCCTTGTGCATCTGGCTAACGTGGGTCCTGGGAAATGAGCCTTGAACCAGGGTCCTTACAGGCAAGCTCTTAACTGCTAAGCCATCTCTCCAGCCCAAGTTACTTTTCTTTAAGATCTCTCAGAAATGACTTAACTCAAGATCTGCAGTTTTAATATCCCATTAGTTTATTTCCAGGCTGCTTGCAGAATGTGTGAACCGATTTACAATCTCACAATCACTGGGAGAGAATACTAAAAGAATGCAAATCTTTTCAGTGGAATATGAAAGACATGTGTTGTTATCAGTGATTTTGAGATCAATCTAGAGATTGTCTCCATGTGCACAGTCTCTTACTTTAAGGTAATAAGACACTAAAGCAGCCATTAGTGATATATGTAAATCATTTTGCAATCTAGCACCTAGAATTAATTATGGAGAAGATAAGACAGTATGTACAACCACACTTGGTCATTAGTATGTTTAGGTTACCATGCTGCATACTTCTTGTTTGGCTGTGGAAGTGAACAGAAAAACAAATCTAAACTGCAATTCTTGTCCTTTACAATTTACCGTTGGGCATATCTCCCATCAAGCTCTATATCCAGTAGGAAAAAGAAAAAAAATATATATATGTCGAACACTTCAATCCACTTAAGTCACATAATTAAAAGAGCCAAATAAAATGTTTTGACGATGAGCCACAGAATTAGTAGTAAATGCTTTAGAAAATATTGCATCGGCTTGTTATTTTCTTCACAGTGTAAACGCCAGTGATGTGTGGCTCACTGCTGTATGAAAACATTCATGGCAGGGAGGGAAATGGTAGCAGGTCCCTGGAGTTCCCACAACAGAGTAAGATTAACAAATGGCCTTCTTTATTTTTTTTTTCCAGATTGAAATATACATGTTTTCTAAAGATCCTGAATACCCCCCACCGCCTGCACTGACTTTTCTGAAAGGTAATGAGTGTGTCTGGTCAGCCTGGCGATGGTGCAAGTCCAAGCCCTACAGAGAGTCCACTAATGCTCTATGAGAAGCTTCTGTTCACCTCCAAATGCTCCTATTGAGAACAGGTTTCAGGGGAAAAACCCAATGCAACATATTTTTAGATAATATCTGAAGAGAAGAAAAAGAAATCAAAGAAAACAATATTCTTCTTTGTAATTTTTGTTATTTACTGTATTGCAATACAATACAAGGTTGCAGACGGTTTTGTTTTACCAAGAACAATTGTCAAAAGTTTAGCCACTTTGAACATTCATAAATCATTTCAATTCCTTGTGGCTTTTTTTTTTTTACAAGCTTTGATTGTTCAAAGATAAGAAAGATCTGGCTAAACTCTAGGGACATTTGGTGTTTTGTATTTTGTTTCGTGTCTGAATGATAGATGTGTGAACATGGGTGGTTTCTACAAGGGCCCAATCACACATTTGGACACATGAATAGAATTTAACATTCTCACACAGGATGTGAAAATTCTCCTGATGCCATTTCAGTAACGTGGATGCCAGCTCATAGCTGCCCCCTGACAAGCCTTCACATACACAGAAGTAGAGTCTGCACATGAAAGAAGGGATGAAGCTTGGTCTGCCCTCAGAGCTCCTTTTGGGGTCTATGTTCAGCAACAGAGGAAGAGACCCAAGTCATTTTAAATATGTATGGAATTTTTTTTGAGGCAAGCCCAATAGACTGTCTTTTCCCCCCTCTTGTGTGTGTGTGTGTGTGTGAGAGAGAGAGAGAGAGAGAGAGAGAGAGAGAATCAGCACACCATGGCCTCCAGCCACTGCATTTGAACTCCAGATGCATTTGTTTCCTTATGCATATGTGTGACCTTACATGCTTGATGCTTGCATCACTGTGCATCTGGCTTATGTGGAACTTGGAGAGTCAAACATGAGTCCTTAGGCTTTACAGGCAAGTGTCTTGACCAGTAAGCCATCTCTCCAGGCCATGGATTTGTTTGTTTATTTATTTATTTAACAGAGAAAAAGGGAGGGAAGAAGGGAGGGAGAAAGAGAGCAAATGGGTGCACTAGGGCCTGTAGCCACTGCAAACAAACTCCAGACATGTGTGCCCCCTTGTGCATCTGGCTAATGTGGGTCCTGGGGAATCAAACCTAGGCCCTTTGGCTTTGCAGGCAAACATCATAACCGCTAAGCCATTCCTCTAGCCCATAGCTCATGGATTTTTATTTTATAGCATATTTCCTCTTACCATTCAACACTTTCTGCTATCCTTCTACCCCTCTTTTCATTGTCTTGATATCCAGCCCCTTTGTAGTTATGCTTTTCTGATAATGATTGTTTTAAACTTGTTTAAAGGTAAAAGGGATCTCCAGATTATATAGTCCAATAAACAATCATTTTCTCTGGAGCTGGAGAGATTATTTAGTGGCGAAGGCACTTGCCTACAAAGCCTAATGACCCTCATCCAATTCCCTAGTGCCCATGTAAATGCAAATGCACAAAGTGATGCATGTATCTGGTGTTTGTTTGCAGTGGCTGGAGGCTCTGGTGTGCCTATTCTCTCTCTCTTGCTTTCAGTATAAATAGGGGAACATATATCTGATATTAATCTGCTCAGAAATGCTTTCTGCCTCTAGGTTTTCATAACTACTCCATACAAAACTTAATAAAGGGAGCAACTCTCGTTACTCTCATATTTAATTCTCCAGCCCACCAAAGGTAACTGTTTAGGTTTTTTTTTTTTTAATGACACTACATGTATTCAAAGTCCTCCTCTCAATTTCTGATCTCTATTTGGAAGATAAGGACATCCGCATTTCAAAGCCGGGAAAGTTATACCTAGTTGACCAAGAGGTAGTATAATTTACACATTTTTGCTACTTTTCTTAGCTAGAGTACTTCAAACAAAGCATACCTTCCTCATTCACATGCTGTCTGTTGCAAATAATTCATCATTTTACTTCTGGTGTGCCTGCTCTTTGCTGAAAGTCATCATTGATATATTAAAGGGTGAGAGTAAACGCAGCTAGAAAGATAATTCCTTTAAGTTCCTCTGACATATATGCTTTGAGAAAAAAAGGGATGGTAGATATCCAAGGGTTAAAGCAATGTGCTTTGACCTAGAAAGAAAGGCTATTCAGATAAGGCCTCTTGCTTCAGAAATATGCGATAGATGTGCCAGTACAGCAAATATGTTTGGCTCCAATTTCCTCACATCACCTATCATTCTGTCTGACTCTCAGATGATCTCCAACACAATATTAGAGATATCAAAAAATAATGAAAGAGCAATGGGTGAGGGACAACGTCCAGCTCGAGTCAATGAACCTACTTCACAGAGTCTTCAGCAATTGCTCCTATAAGGCCAGATTCCACCTCAACTATAGGGCTTATGGCAACAATGTAGCATTTGTTTTCTTCTCATCACTGGAAAAAAACACCCTACCAGAAGCATCTTATGGGAGGAGAGGTTTTACTTCAGTGTATAGTTTCCAGAGGAAGTTTCATCACAGCAGAGAAAAGTGACTGGCTCATGTCTTCCTACATTAGTGGCAGTGTGAAAAGCAAGAGCATGCTAGCTTTGAACACCCAATGGGATGGACTAGTCAAGTCTAAATTCCATCCCCAAAGATATACTTCCTGTAGCTAGGCTCCACATTCCCAAATCACAAAAGCTTCATTGACTGGGACCTAAGTAGTAAGCTTTACCACAAACACTTGAGGTTATGTTCAAAACAGAGGAAAGATAATTTGGAAAAAAAAGAGTGGCTTTAGCAGAAGTCTGTGAGGGATGGAGGACAAAAGAATGTCATTGGAGGGGGATTATGTTTGAAATACATTATGTACATGAATGAACATTGACAATAAAAACGTTAATCAAAAAACAATGGTTTCCCAGCAAGACCACCTTCTAAACTCATCCTCAGGACTGAACTTGAAACCATGGGAGAAATCATAGATCTAAAAGCTCAACACATAAAAGAACAAAGGTGACACCATCCAGAGACACTGCCTTGTTTTGCTCTCTCAGGGTTATTACCTAATAAATTCAGAGCTTTGGGGCAGGGCACAGTGGAAGGCTTCCAAAAACAGCTCATGTGGAGATGGAAGGAGGCCTTGGTGGACACACCGCACTGACCGTAGGATCTGTGTATTACCAGAGGCCAGAGTCAATACCACTTTCATTCTTTCTTAATGTGAAATCATATTACAGAAGACTAAAAATTAGTCTGCTGAATCATTTCAAGGGAACCTGAGTATGTCTCACTTCCTTGTGTGTGAGCCCCACAGGTGTGCATGCAAGTAACACATGCACGCATACACACACACACACCCACACACGCATGCACACACATTGTTTTTATTTTTACACTTTGTTATCAAGAATGGAGAAACACTACCATTTTATCAAATTTTCTGTAATCAATAAATAGATCTTTCCAAAGGTGTTGAAGTTAAGATGCAGTATTGTTGGTTTACACATATTTTCATTAATAATCACAAGACAGATTGGCTTTCCTCTTGAGGCAAGAAGTGTGTGTGGGGGGGGTGGGGCTCGGCCTGTTTTCTGGTGCTTCTATTTCAATGATACCTGGAAATATCATCGAAGTGGCTCCTGGAAACTGAGAGTTTGCTTTTAGCCTATAATTCATTTTTATTTTCTTTCATTTTGTTTAAATGTGCTCAAACTGTTGACTAGAACATCCTATTAGTTGTAAAAACCTTACAGCCTTTGACCTAGAACTCTCTAATTTATTTTCTTTCCAACAATCATAAAAAATTATATATATATATATATATATATATACACACATGTATATATATAATCTGTATTAGCTCATACTAGCATATTCATTTGTTTGTTTATGAAGAGAAAATTTCAACATATTCCCTACATTAAATCAAATCTAGGCTAATGCACCTGTCAGATTAAACCGGCCAGAGGGAAGCAATAATGGGAACTTGTACCAGGAAGTATGCTCAGCATTCTTACTTGGGAGGAACAAAAATCCCGTGCACGGTTATCATATTACATTTGAACTTTTGAATCCATTATCTTAGAGATTTAACATTCCAAACTGTAACAGTGCACAGAAGGAAGCCCGGATATCGAGAGGGAGAGAACAGCAGGGCTCTTCCACCACTAGTCAGGCTGTTCCCCCTCAGGGCTGTTCAGTGGTAGAAAATGAAGTTCTCTGTTTCTTAGGAAGGTGAATCAGAAGCCCAGCCATGTATTCAAAAAGGAACTCATTGCTAGAGGCACACGATGGGGCATCATGCACAGAGACATGGCCTCTCTTTCGTAACTGACTGCTGCCCCCCCCCAAATGCATGAGCCACAGACCCCTGCATCCCTAACGAGGAGGGTCCCCTTTGGAAAAAGGGCAGTGATGAGGGAAAGGATGGTACCAACATGTGGTGATTACAATATTAAGTGTGTTCACAACCAATAAAAATTTTTATAAAAGGGAAACCCAGAGGCCAGCAATTCCGTCCTCCACCACTGGTGGGCAGTATAGCCCACACCGCATCTTATTTGTATCCCTGGTGTTTTATTTGTGTCAAGGACACCCAACAAGGTGTCTTTCCCTCAATTTTATTTGTTAGTTTGTCTTGTTTACGTTAAATACCTGAGCCCCTTCACTTCTTGACCTTCCCTGGCATAACTGAATAACATGACTCTATCCCGAGGTGGGATTAGCGCAGTCGCATTGGAGTCAGAAATAGTTGAGACCCTGACATTCCGAGCAAGTCACAACCTGGTTCTGGTTTGGTTCATTCTCACTGAATCTGAGTGGAGTCATTATTATTTCTCCCTTTCTTAGTGTGGGACGTGTCCTGGCATCCTGTTGGCCAAAGCAATGAGATCCAGATACGGAGGGCGAAAGACCCGCTGCCTTCACAGTGGCTTTCCTTCTCCGAGCCATGCTGTGGGCAACCCGTGTGTCTCAGCACGTGGTGAGCCCGAACACCACCCGAGTGTCCTGCCACCCGCTTCCCTGCCCACGTGCCGTCAGCATCAGAGCCCATCTGCCACGAGGGATCTTGTGACGTGTTCATTTGGCAGGGAAGTCCTTGGGAATGCAAATGACTAGCAAGGTTACATTGAAAGAATGCCCTTCCTTCCTTCCTTTTTTCCTCCCTTCCTTCCTTTCTTCTTTCCTTCCTTCCTTCCTTCCTTTTTTTCTTTCCTTCCTTCCTTTATTCCTTCCTCCCTCCATTCCTTCCTTTCTTCTTTCCTTCCTCCCTCCCTTCCTCCCTCCCTTTTTTCCTTCCTTCCTTCCTTCCTTCCTTCCTTCCTTCCTTCCTTCCTTCCTTCCTTCCTTCCTTCCTTCCTTCCTTCCTCCCTCCCTCCCTCCCTCCCTCCTTCCTTCCTTCCTTCCTTCCTTCCTTCCACTCTTCCTTTCTTCTTTCATGTCTTTTTCTTCTTGCAAAAAAAAAAAAAATCAAGTCTTGGGCTGGATTGGAACTTGCCACATAGCCAAGGAAGACCTTGAACTCCTGATCTTTCCTCTTCCTTCCCAGTGCTGAGATTACAGCCTTGAGCGACCACACCCTGTTTCTGAGAGTTTGAGCCCAGTGTTTCCTGTAGAGCAGGCAAGCACTCTACCAACTGATCTACATTCTGGCCCCTGAAAGAACACTTTTTTTTTTTTTTTAATTTTTTATTTATGTATTTGAGAGTGACAGACACAGAGAGAAAGACAGATAGAGGAAGAGAGAGAGAATGGGCGCGCCAGAGCTTCCAGCCTCTGCAAACAAACTCCAGATGTGTGCGCCCCCTTGTGCATCTGGCTAACGTGGGACCTGGGGAACTGAGCCTCGAACCGGGGTCCTTAGGCTTCACAGGCAAGCGCTTAACCGCTAAGCCATCTCTCCAGCCCAAGAACACTTTTTTGAATAGCAAAAATGTCTTGTTATCTAGTTCTGATTATCAATAAATATAACGGTGGCTTTACAAAATGAAAGTATATGTAAAGGAATGACATTATATCTGAGAACTTGAATTTTCCAAAGTTGACCACATCTAAGGAATAAATGTCAGTACAATAAAATATAAACCTCAGAGAATGAATATGTATTTGCAGTTTACAGATAATATCCTCACTGCTTTAATATTTGTCTACAACACAATTCAAAATCTTTGATCCTGTCTTTTACCTTCAAAACCATTCTCCATTCCTTTGCATCTTAAACACACCCTCATGAATCTTTATTATTTATTTATTTATTTCTGTCTCTTGCTTTTAGCTTTTTCTTAATCTTCTCTTCCTACTGGTCTATTTGGGGGAAAAAAAAAATCCAAAAACCCTCTCTGCCCTGTGGCCCTGGAGTGTGGCTTATATCACCTGCTGGCTGTGTCAAGCCTTCCTGGGAAGATTCTGAGGCCCAGCTCCATCCAGCACCAGGAACACAGACACAATAGCCCAGAGGACTTCTGAGGGTCTGTCCCCACCGGGTGACATTCCAAATTCCTGGCAAGGTCAGACAATTACCATAAAAAGCTTCCCATCACTTCTTCCCACTTCCCTCAGTGCCTACTCATGTTAATTTTGTAGACCAGCCATATTTTCAGCTTTAAAAACAGATGTGACCCAAAGGGTAAAAAAGGGGGAGGGTGGCATTGAATTGCATTTTCTACCCTTTCCGTGATCTTGCTTCTATCCTAACAGCCTAACAACCATCATCATTGTCTTTTTCTGAAAGACTGATCACGGTAAGTCAAGGTTTGGTCAGCTGGTCCCTTAGAGCCCTGTCCTTGACCTAATAAGAGAGACAGAAGTCTACAGTCAAGTTTTCCTTCCCTGCAGGATATCCTGACACCTCGCCATACCAGTAGACTCAAGAATGTCCTTGGCAATCCCCAGGGGCAAGTAAGCTGTTTGTATAACATCCCCTCTGCACCATCTGAGCAACCCAGGCCACCCTGTGCAGCATTGCTCCAGCGCCTGCCATCAGTCAGTGCCCATGGTAGCCTGGTCTTTTTAAGGAAAAGCAAGGAGGGAAGGAAGGAAGGAAGGAAGGAAGGAAGGAAGGAAGGAAGGAAGGAAGGAAGGAAGGAAGGAAGGAAGGAAGGAAGGAAGGAAGGAAGGAAGGGAGGGAGGGACAAGGACAGAATTTGAAATCTGCCAAGGAATGAACACACTGCTTAGAATTTCTTAATGAGGATAAATTAATGAAAGCAATTCACTGAGTGTTTTCTATGTGTCACCACTGATGAGGGTTTATGGGTGTGACATCATAATTTGGCTGTCTTTGGCCTGCCCCTCCTGGCCATTCTAAATTCTGCAGACATTATGCAGATACCTTGCCAGCTAAAAGAGCTGGATGCCAAAGGGCTGCTTTATTTGGGCAGAAATCAAAAGGCCTTGTGGTCTTATGCAAAAGCAAGCACAGTTAGTTTCACCAATTCCACGCTGCTCAGTGGTAACTAGAATCTGTTTGTAAATATAAGTGAAGATTGAACTAACCTCTCCCCCGCCCCACAAAAATAAATGAATTTCTAAGCATGTTTGTACTTATAAATGCATGGCATTATACACTTCATGCCACCTTAATCCCCATTAAGCTAATCTGAAGTCTTGTCAGGCCAACCGTCCATAGTCAAATGGATTAGACAAGCCAATTGATCAAATAGAGGAAAAGACCAAAAGCTTTTCCTGTCTGGCACTCAGGCATTTGAAGCATTATTTCACACCAGTGTTTGTTGTCTTTCTTTCTTTTGGGCTTCGGCAAACTCACAAATGAAATCAGTTCTTTGAGAATCATTGACTCAGGAACTGAGGCAGTGTCATAAATATATACAGTTCTTAAGTAAATGAAAGGAAAACAAAAACATGTCAAACCCATTCACTTAGTTTTAAAGAACTACTGACTTGGAAAAAAAAAAAAAAAACTGGAAAGCATTCAACCTAAAATAATTTGGCATCCACCTCTGTATTTTCCTTTATTCCCGCGGTGCAAGACAATGGAAATCTTCAGGGATTTGGCAAAATTGGTGGTGACTGGATCCAAATAATACAACATTTTTACAGTAGCTCCTTTGTGTTCTCCTCTTGCGCTGACTATTTCCCTATACGTTAATGCCAACACAAAAAGTTATGAATCTGAAACCTTTCATTAGTTCCATAAACTACAAATGGCATCACTGAAGTTGGAAGGTGAGAGTGTCAAAATATCATGTGCCTCACCATGGTCACATTTCAAAAACTGTTTGTTTACTTTTTATTTAAAAGAGTATTGGATTCATCTCTGTGTCATCTCTATTTAGTTTGTTCTTTTCTTCTCCACTTTTTTGTTGTTGTTGCTTATTTGTTTATGTCTGTTTGTTTGATTTAATTTTTTTTTCATGACCTTTCAACCTCTAAACTATCTACATTTCAGCCAATTCAATCTGCTAACAAAATCTCTAATTCCCACGTTAGTACCTTCTGCCAAGTCAACTCAAGAGGAGTCTGGTCTTTTCACTAAAATTTTAGCTCAGCCAGGTAATCTGGTGATACCTGCATTCCCACCATGGGAAGTCGAGGCAAAAGGACCTTAAGTTTCAAGTCAGCCTGGATTACATAGTGAGAGCCTGTCTCAAAAATCTCCCAAACTCTAATTCACACATTACGACGTGTATATTTGCTGTGGTCAGAAATAGTCTAACATTTCTGATCTTCCCGCAACCCCTCCTTTTGTTCTCTATCTCCTTTTTTCTTTCTAAGCCCATTCCCAAAGAAGAACTTTTGTGCACTACTACGATTTTTCTTTATAATGAGTGTTCAAACCTAGAAATGTAGATTAAATTATTTGGGAAAATAAGGAGAGGAAAAATCATCAGTGAGTATTCTTTTAACCAACTGCTATATTCATGGACTTCCCACCTGGAGAGTCACATTTAAAGCACAAATTCAAGCAAGGTCCCCCAGTGACAGCTTTGCCCTCCCTCCTGCTGAAAGGGGCCTGGGCGGTTTATGGCAATAGAGGCTATTTTGAAAGGTTCAGGAAACCCTGTTTCTGAGAAGGCACTCAACACAGATGTTTTGTTTTGTTTTTCCTCCTTGCAAAGAGTTCAGAAATGAAATTGAAATGTTGCCCATTCCTTCGGTGTAGACAAGACGATATACCCAGGCAGCTTTTCCAGGTGTATTGGCCAGGGGAAGCTCTAGAGGAAAGCTCCCCCTTCATGACTAGTTTTTCATCATTTGTTCAGCAGTAGAAATAGCTGGAGGACTTTGGTTGACAACAACTCTGAACCACGAAGCTTAATGATTCTGGAGGAATTACTGACTATTGATGGATACCTAACAGACTTCCTAGCAGTAGGCCCACTTAGCAGAGGACATGGTAAGGATCAGGGTAGATCTGGCTGGGATATATTGCACTCCAAGGATAGTAAAATGAATGGCAGGACAGGAAAAAAAATAGGTCTGTTTCAGAGCTTTAAAGATACACTTTGTTTTGCCAGTCCTGCTTACATGATTCACAGTATCTTGGGGAGGAAAAAAAAAAAAAAAAAACCACTGACCATTAACACTGGAATCATATACTTATCTCTATTATTTGAAGTTAGCTTTAATAAAAATATATACTTCATTCCATAATGCTGGTTCTGATCTTAACTCCTACTTTTCATTACCTATCTGAAGTCCAGTCTTATATTATCTCCTATATTATATTTGAAAAGAAAGAGTAAACTCCTTGGGTTCAAATTGGATTCTAGTACGTTTTGTCTATACAAACTCTTGGATAATTTAATCTTTGTGTACTTGCTACTTTTCTTGTCACTGTGACCCAATTTTTTACAGACACTACTTAAGGAAGAATTCATTTTGACTCAGAGTTGAGAGCATACAGTCTATTGCAGTCAGCTCTGATGAACATCCAACCAGACACACTTTATAAGAGGAAGGAATTTATTCCAGGCTTACAGATCCAGAGGAAATTCTACCATTGGAAGAAGAAGACGGCTCCTTTTCATGGATCCAAGCAGAGAGAAGCCATCAAACAGCCATCAAACATGAAAAGCCACAAGCATAAACTGCCAGAGTTCAAACCTGCTTTCTCCTCATCTTGGGAAGCCAAGAATGATCACCTCATGCATTGTGCTTGCTGCACATGCAGAATGTGATGCATTCAAAGAAATACCAGTGGTCACAGAATCTTAGCAAGTTTTCTAACATATCGCTTGTTTGTGAAAAACAGTTATGTAGGCTAAAAAAAGTAGCATTGTAAGGAAAGAGAAAGATTAAGCAACTCAGAGTTCCTTTTCCCTCCGGAATTTTTTTACTCATAAAATATTCAAGGGTGGATTTTTTTGTAGAGTGTGTGTGGGTAAAGCACATCAGTTGTGTTAGTTTTAGGCAGTTTTTCCAGTATTCTAATATATATGTATGGTATACATTTGTACAAATTACAAATAACAATTCTGTAATTATGAGGATTCTGTATGAGTTTAAAATTGCTGTACTTGCTTTCAAACTGGTATTTATGCAATGCAAAGATAAACACAGCATTATTAATAATAATTTACACTGTTAATTTTTCTTTGCCTTGAATAAAAAAAATGAAAAACATCAGGACAATTTGAGAGGGATACCATGCAAAGGACAAAAAAAAAAAAAAAGCTAAAATCTTTATATTTAGAATCTTAAATGACATGTCTTTGTTACTTTGGAATAAAAGGGCTATGGGTGGAAATCATATTAAACATTGGGTGTCAGTTTCATGAAAATGAAATAGAGAATCTCCAAGTTCAAAAAAAATAAATAAATAAATGGAATTTAGTAGAATGCAAGAGACATCAGTTAATTAAAGCATTACTAGAATGGTTGAAAGGGAATTTGATGCCATGTCTGGAAAAGTGGAAATGACAAAGTAATCAACACACCTAATTAGACAACTGGCAGGTGTGAGATGTAGAATTAAAAACCCCAGCCCAAGAATGCAATATTCTATACAGATGCTGGTGGTCTAGATAACAAAAAAGGAATGATTCTAAATACTTGGCAGTAAGAAAGTCTTGGGAAAAATTGTCCCTGAAGGTTTGATGTATAAAAGCACTAAGTGGGATGTGATTCTCCTTACCAGCTCTCAAGAAGAGTTAGGGAAGCTCAAAGTTAAGCACCTTGCTTCACAGCATTGGTCTTCGGACTCTGAGGAGTTTTGTGTCATGTGATTTCCCCCTCCCCCCACAGATTTTCTCATTGTTAAAGGGAAAAAATGTACACTGACCATTCCCCTTTGGTGAAAATTGAATGACATTATTTGCTGTAGATGGCACCGAAGCTACACCAGGTTCTGCTCGAGAAATCGAGCAAGCTTGTTGTCAGGCCATCCCTGCTGTACTGACGGTACAACTCTGCTTCAAGAGCATATGCTTGCAAAAATTAGTTGCAAGGATGCTCATTGCCAAGAGGTTTTTTTTTTTTTTTTTCTACTCATGGTAAATAAATATCTCAACAGGAAACCAATTAACAAGTTAATTCAATAGGATTCTGCATATTTATAAAAAGTGATATTGTAGAAGACTTTAAATGATTTCAAAAGACCCTTCTCCAGGTTAAATTCAAAATATAAATTTACAATTTCTTTATTCTTGTAAATATACTTTCATTGAAATAGGAAAACACAAAAAATCAGAAGAATGTCTGCCAAAAGGAGACTATCTCTATTGATATGTATGATATTGATTGTGGTTGATCTTTATTTCTGTTTTGTTCTTCTAAAATGTACATCATAAACAAAATTTTTTTCCCTGGATTATTTTCCAGAAAATAAAGCAAATTTAGCCAGGCAGAGTGGTGAACATACATAATATCAGCCCTTGGAGATGTAGAGCCAGGAGGAACAAGAGTTCAAGGTCAGTCTTGGCTACATAGTGAGTTTAAGACTAGTCTAGGCTACATGAGAGCCTAAGAGTACAAGAAAAAGAGAGAAAGAGGGAGAACAAGATAAATTAAATTTTATTTTTTTTTAAAGTAGAGGACTTCAGTACATTTTCAAATATCATTTAACATATTTTATAAATTACATGCCATTCAGGTAAATCCATCTTCAATAAAATTTCCTACACAAAATGCTAACCAGAATACCTAAAAAGGCTGGGAAAATATAGTAAATAGAGTGCATAGAAATGTGAGTACACCATGCCCTTTCACAAAGCATTGAAGTTTGTAATTTGTAAACACACATCAGATCCAACAGAATGTTCAAAGTTAAGTTCTTGTCTTTCTCCACTAGCTCCTTCATTCTTTTCCACATTTGCTTTCCTCTACATACTTTTCTAAAGATTTATTTTTATTTATTTATTAGAGACAGATTGAGAGAGAGAGAGAGAGAATGGACATGACAGGGCCTCCAGCGACTGTAAACAAAACTCCAGATGGATGTGCCACCATGTGCATCTGGCTTTCACGGGACCTGGAGAATCAAACATGGATCCTTAGGCTTTACAGGCATGCGCTTTAATTGCTAAGCTTCTGTCCATCCCTCTACATAATTTTTGGACGTAGGCATAGTTGCTTATTCTCTCCTTCTAGATCTAGCAATGTTTAACAAAGCTTTCTCTTAGAACATTTTCCTGTAGTCACATGAACATCCCTGGTGTCCACTGGCCATTCATTGCTACTTGCATTAGTGTCTTCTAGGTTCTGCTCTACCTGGAAGTGTTTTCACATTTCCCTTTCTTGAATTTCCCAGTGCCAGAGCTGAAAATCCAACCAGACCTCAAGCCTGGAGACAACAAAAGTTGAGCTGCATTATTAAGCATCTCTGTGTGTATATCTAATATATATCTTGAGACTGCCTCGGGCTACACTCAGTTCCCAACTTAGATAGATCTGTAGTCTCCAACAACTTCATCATTCCCCTTGCTCAAATAAGTCCATTTTAAAGTAATTTCCTATTTCTCAGTCATATTATCTCCAACTCACCAGTAAACCTTGCTGCCTTTACCTACAAAATGTATCTATTTCCAGGCATGGTAGCACATGCCTTTAGTCCCAGCATTTGAGAGGCAGAGGTAGGAGGATTGCTGTGAGTTCAAGGCCACCCTGAGACTACACAGTGAATTGCAGGTCATCCTGCACTAGAGTGAGACCCTTCCTCAAAAAACAAGGGCAAAATGTTTGCATTATCCGCTGTTTCCTCCTCTTCCTCTTCTACTAGCCCTGTGGACCAAGCCTCAATTTTTGTTCATCTGAATTATTGTCACGGTGTCTCACTTGTCACTCAACTTCCTTATCATTCACCCATGATCATGTTACTCATGTGCTTGAACCCTTCAATAACTTCTTGTTTTTGACAGATTAAAAACCAAGCTCCTCTTATTTAGAAAGGACCACTCACTGACCTCGATAACTTTACCTCTTAAAACTCCCTATTAGTTCATTCCTTTCTCCAATAATGACCTCCTAGCTGGACTTTGAAAATATCATGTATGGCCCTGCCTGGGGAATTTTTTAATTAATTAATTAATTAAATTAATTAATTTATTTATTTGAGAGAGAGAAAGAGTAGATACTATATATATTTTTGAAATAAAGAATGTGACAGTATATACTTTGGTTTCACCGACCATAGAAACTACTCAGTTTTGCCATTTAAAATAAAGGTCATATGTAATAAATAAAGAAATGAAAAATGCCAGTAAAATTATAAATTTTATAATACATAAAATAAAAAAGTTATAAACAGGAAGCTGGAAAAACTTGGTCATAACCCATATCTTGCCATATCTTGCTTTAAGGTCTAAATTTTATTTACATAAACAAAATGGTGTCTTTATATCTTTTAAAAGACAGTCTG
Source organism: Jaculus jaculus (assembly GCF_020740685.1). Classification (NCBI taxonomy): domain Eukaryota; kingdom Metazoa; phylum Chordata; class Mammalia; order Rodentia; family Dipodidae; genus Jaculus; species Jaculus jaculus. The sequence goes on along the minus strand of NC_059113.1, from coordinate 96,497,796 downwards.
ATTCATTATTTCCTTCTTGTCTTGAATTTCATCTATTTGAGCTTTCTCTTTTTTGCTCTCTTAAGTTTTACAGTTATTTGTTTCTTTGATTGGAGTATGAGCTTTTATTAAAGAACCATAAGTTGTATTTATTAATTCTATTATTTTTCAGCTGAAAACAGAGTTGATCACCTTTGGTTTATTCTAGTTTCTTTCTCTTCCTTTTTCACTTACTTCCTTCTTTTCTCCTTCCCTCCTGCCATCCCCTCCTTCCTTCCTTCCTTCCTTCCTTCCTTCCTTCCTTCCTTCCTTCCTTCCTTCCTTCCTTCCTTCCCTTCCTCCCTTCCTTTCTGTCTCCTTTCCTCCCTTCCTCCCTCTTTCCCTTCCTCATTTTCTTCTTCCTTCCCTCCCTCCCTTCCTCCCTCCTTCCTTTCTCCCTTCTTTCCTTTCTCCCTCCTTTCCTCCCTTAGTTCTTCCCTCCCTTCTTTTCTCCTCCAAGCTAACCCTATGGTACGAGCCTTCTGAGTGCTGAGGTTCTAGGAGGGTGCTCTAATACATTGTTTTTCTTATTGTAACATTGTAAAGTAGGTATTTAGTATCTTTGTACATAAATAGATGTAAGTAAATGCCAATTTCCCTTTGACATTTATTTGATGTCCTGTGTTTCCTACATTCATGTTTATTTTTGTTTGTTTGTTTGAGACAAGGTCTGCTATGAATCATAGACTGGCCTTGAACTCCTAATCTTCCTGCTTCAGCCTCCCAAGTGCTGGAATTAGTGAGTTTATTAGTGGGATTAGGATTCTTAGACCAACCACCAAGCTGTCATGTTTGGCCCATATTCATATTTTCATATTATAATGTTTAAGGTTTTCTAATTTCATTATTCATCCCTTTTTGATTAATTACTTAATAGAATTCTACATGAAAGTGTCTGTTTTGGTTTTCAGTTTTCTTTTACTATGGTCTACCACACCTGTTCAATTTAAAGACCACGGGCAGCTGTATGTGGCAGAGAGTAGCAATGAATACAGCCCAATACAAAATTGTAAACTTACTTAAAACATCACGAGATGCTTGTAATTATTATCTTACTCCATTGTGTGGTTCTGGAGCATGAAATTTGTTGATGAAAATGTCATATTGTAATATCAAAAGGTTGGACATGCCTGGCACACCATTGTTTATATATTTACTTTTAGTATGAAATTTATTGAATGATTTTTTTTCTATATAGCTAATTTTCTTCTTCAGTGTCTCTTATGTCTTTGGTATTTGTCTTCTCCATCATAACACACTTTATATTTATCTTTAAAATATCATTTATTAATTATATTACATTCCTCTATAGCCTTACCCAGTGTGTTTTCCACTTGACTCTGACTTAGAAACATGTGTTAAAGACATCTCATACCAATATAGTTTCTACTTTATAAAAGTCAATACTGTGTTATTGGATGAACTGCATCCATCAATACCATCAAGGCTCATTTTTGTTTCTTTTAATTCATTTGGACTTAATCCTACTTGCTCACATACAGGATTCAGAATCATGTTTCTAGCTCTAAACATGATCATATATAATTGACAAATAGTCTTTCTACTTTAGTGGCTTAAAACAGCAGTTCCTCATTTTATAGTTGTTGGGGTCAGGAGTCAAAAATTAGACACATTGGACTAAATTAAGATGCCAACAGGCTGTGTTCCTCCTGGGCAATCCAGTTTCCTGGTCTTTTCCAGCTGCGGAGTTTACCCACCTTCCTTGGCCAGTGGCCTGGTTCATCTGTCTTCACTGTCTCACTGTCTTCTGTCTTCTCCTTCCACTTGGATAACCTAGGCTAATCTCCCTACTTTACAAGGTTCCCTGGTTAGGGGGCTGAATCCCTTCTTCCATCTTAATCTTATTCTTAATCCTCCTTTTGGGGTATAGCCTAATATATTCATAGTGAACCAGATTAGGATTTCAGCATCTTTAGGGGGTTTATTCTACATACTCTGTTCAATTGATTTCTTTAAACTGCTTATAGATGTATTGCTTTTGCCTGTGTGAGTTTTCCAAAAGACATTATTCTCCTCTCTCTCTCTCTCTCTCTCTCTCTCTCTCTCTCTCTCTCTCTCTCTCTCTTGGTTTTGTTGTTTGGTTGAGGAAGGTCTCACTCTATCTCAGGCTGTCCTGGAATTCACTATGTAGTCTCAGACTGGCCTCAAACTTATAGCAATCCTACTTCTGCCTCCAGAGTGCTTGGATAAAAGTATGTGCCACTATGCCTGGCCTTTCTCTTGTTTTTAATGGCACTACTATATTAGATACAACCATCATTCCTTTAAGTAAATATGCATTTCCTAAGAAAACCATGTGTCTGGTCTATCTTGAGGCTGGCTTCCTTCCCTTATTTTTCTTATCTTCATCTAATTCTCTGGCTTTTATGCCTTATTATATCTAAATTTTTTTCCTAGGAATTTCTCGAAAGTACATGCCCTTTTCTTGAGAAACTGCATTCTTTTCTGTTTCGGTTCTGACAGTCTGGGGGAATTTATATGGGACCCAAATGCCTCCAGCACCATTGTGATTGAGGGCAGCATAGTTGATGTAATTCACTCATAGACTGGCGCCTACAGTATCCTGCCACCGCTTTCCCATAGCTGTTCTCAGATTAGCCCATTGCTTTCCATTTTCATAACTAACAGAATCCCAGGTGCCATCTATCTGCTCCTTCCACACATACAGTTATGCACATAAGTGTGGTAACTGGTGGTGATTTCTTTCCACTTGTATTTGGAGGCTCAGAGAGGTGCCTTTCATATTGCTATATGACTCTGTCTTTGGTTTTGCTGTAGTCCCCATCTACTTATTTTACTGGGTGGTCAGGTGGACTTCAAAAAGATGCCACTGCCATTTCCAAAAACTTTCTTTATGCCCTTTAGGGATAGCCACCAAATTAAGTAATGCAGCCCTAAGATTTTTTGATTAAAATTTTTTTGTGAGTAATCCATTCCAGCTCTCTATTGCTAAGGTTGGAGTGAGAGAATGTCATTTGTTGGTAAGCCTTCCATGCTGTGTTTGTCCTTTAAGTTAGGAGAGCAAGAGTTGCCATAGAGAGATAATTTTCTCTTAAGGCCTTCTGTCTGGTGCAGGCACCCAGAGGTTCCAACTCCACTGACACCCTGGATTTGTCTCTTTACTCCCTCAGTTTCATGGAATCTGCACAGAAGTTCAAACAAACACTGAAGTTAGCACTGGCAAACCCTAGGTTTCATCTGTCCCAGAAAAGAGAAGCTCTCTAGACAGATTGCTCTGTGGTTAAAGTCATTTGCTTGTAAACCCTGCCATCCAGGGTTCGATTCCCTAGTGCTCAAGTAAAGCCAGATCCACAAAGAAAAACACGTATCTAGAGATTTTTTTTTGCAGGGGCAAGAGACCATTTTGTACCCATACCCTCTCTCTTTCTTCTACCCCCTTTTTCACTCTCTCCCTCATAAATAAATTAAAAAATATTTTTTTAATAAAAAGAAGCTTAGGTCTTCAGTAATCTGTAGGGCTGCTCAGAAGTACAGCCCCTCAGTGACAGTCTGCTCAACTGCCATCACCATGGTATTAAGTCTGGCAAGGAAGGAAAACCCAAAAATAATCATCATGAATTTTAGAAAAGGAAATGATGACAAAACACAGGCTTTGACTAAGGAAAAAAAAAAATCCCAGAAGTAGTTTTGAAAGTAAGGAACCATGAAGAAAACTGGAGACTATTTAAGAATAGTTTGGTGGAAATGAGAACTTAACCCCAGAAAAACAGGCATTTAAAAATAAATGCTAAATGGTCAAATGACAAAGGAAGAAGGTCATTATGGAGAGGAAGGGAATCTTTTTTTCTGGGGGTGGGTGGGCAGTTTCCAGGAAGCAATGAAGGAGTCCTGGAAAATGTGGCAGGCGGAATGCAAAGAAAGCTACTAATTAAACTCCTTAGTGGCCACGACTTCCCACAAGGGACTCCAAAATCAAACACTACAGGCTTCAAACAAAGAAAGGAAAGCAGGTTAAGTATTAATGAAACTACTCTAGGTTGATTGTTTAAGAAAAAAAAAAAAGTTTACTTAACCACACTATGGAAACAGTACAAAGAAATTCAGGAGCTGGGGACATGACTCAGTGGGTAAGAGCCATTGCAGGTTACACGTGAAGGCCTGAGACCAATCAAGTTTGGTTCTCCTTTATTCACATGAATAGCTGGGCATGACCGTGCACAACTGTAACCCCAGTCTAAGAGGGCCCCTCAGAGATCGGAGAACCTCTAGATCTTCCTTACTCTAGATTCAATGAAAAAGCCTATCTCAGTAAACACAGTTAAGGATACCCAACGTCCAGAACATTCCCATCTTCACATATGTCACAGCACACACACCCTCCACATACACACCAACGAAAGAGAATTTATTACACTTAAGTCCTTAATCAGGTAATTTTCGCATTTGCCAGGATCAAGCCCAGAAGTTCATACACGCAAGGCAATTTCTCTGGCACAGAGATATATCCCCAGCCTTTGTCATAGTATTTGATTCTTATAAAGTGAGAGACATCCCACTTTACACTGTGTTCTAATCGAGAATCCATGCATGAAAAGCCCCATCCATGTGGACTAAAACAATAATGACTTCTCAGTTCTGACCTAACCACCTGGCCTCTGGCGCTGGAATCAGGTGGTCAGATCCACTGTTGTCTACATCTCTCACTGCCAGGACTGCAGCCGGCTCTGTGGCGCATCAGCTGCAGCTGGTTGGTCCCTAGGTTCTTTCTCTCTCACTCACTCACTCACTCATTTCCTGCCACATTCACCACCAAGTAACCTTCTCTACACATATGCTTCAAGACCATCCTCATCTCTGTTCAAGGACAACAAATGCATCATTTAAAAAAAAAAAAAAACAGTTCCTGGGCTGGAGAGATGGCCTAGTGGTTAAGCACTTGCCTGTGAAGCCTAAGGACCCCAGTTTGAGGCTTGATTCCCCAGGACCCACGTTAGCCAGATGCGCAAAGGGGCGCACGCGTCTGGAGTTTGTTTGCAGTGGCGGGAAGCCCTGGCGCGCCCATTCTCTCTTTCTCCCTCTCTCTCCCTCCCTCCCTCTTTCTCTCTGTGTTACTCTCAAATAAATAAATAAATAAATAAATAAATAAATAAATAAATAAATAAATAAATAAAATTAAAAAAAAACATTTCCAAAGATGCACATACCTTCAAAGTTTCAACTTCAGTCATATTTCTTCATGTCCCCAAAGACCAAAGCAAACATTTGGCCTAACTCAGATTCAAAATAGGAAGAGGTGAACTTGACCTCTTGGCGGAAAATGCGGCAAAGTCACATCGCAAAACAATGCACAAATAAAGAGAGGGGGAATTACAGAGGCTGTCTTCGCAAACACTGTCACAGTTTGCCCTTCGCTCACCTTACATACATACACGCTTCCCATTTGCAAACTATAACTACTTGTACGAAAGTCATATCCCATGATGGTGTCATCCTTGAAGGGTTCTCATCTTAATCAGCTCCAAGTGTGGATGTGTCTCTTTATTTAACCATAGCTTCTCAAGTGTGACTCTCCTTAATACAAAATCCAACGTGCTAAAGTTATCTACCTCCTGGACACACATCCAACAGACAGCCAGCCACCAAAGGGACAATGCAGAAATCGACACTCCCATGCAGAAATGGAAGAAGAAATTTGCTGGTGAAGATCTTGCCAGGAACTTTAACAAGGAGCCCTGCTCTTGGAGTAGGGGATGTTCCTTAATCATGACCCAATTATAGTCCCAGGCCTAGCATCCCAAGTTCATTGTCCTTGCCCTCTTGTTTATGCCCACTCACAGCCCATAGTTCTGCTCACGGACAATTAGGGCCCACATGTGCCCTTTGGCATTAACCTGCCTCAGACTGTCTTAGCAAACGCTGAAACTCAGAAACTCTGGCAAAAGTTTCTGAATTCCCCAGTAAAGCAAAATCAAGGGTACCCCATGCCCCCAAATTTATATCTGCAACTATGTTGGAAATAAACATTTCTATTGTTTAAGTAGGATGCCAGGCAGGTGGGGTGGGGGGGGATGTCTCTACAATTACCAGAAACCCTGCCTTACTGTGTCTAGTAGGCACTATCTTAAATTTATCAGATGGCTTCTTGATTATTATTATTATTTACTGCATGTGTATGTGTGTGGGTTTCTATATGATTCGGCTCATTTATGTGTGCAGGTGCATATGGAAATCAGAGGTCAGTATCAAGTCTTTAAAAAATTCACCTATTATTTTTTTAAAATAAAAACATTTATTTGACATTATTTGATATTATTTGAGAAAGAGGAAGAGAGAGAGAGAGAGAGAGTGTGTGTGTGCCAGGGCCTCCAGCCACTGAAAATGAATTCCACACGCATGCACCCCCTTGTGCATCTGGCTCACGTGGGTCCTGGGGAATCAAACTGGGTCCTTTGGCTTTGCAGGCAAACGCCTTAACCGCTAAGCCATCCCTCCAGTCCTTCACCTAGTTTTTTAAGACCAGGTCTCTCATTGAGCCTGACATTCACCAATTAGGCTAGCGTGGCTAGGCTCTACTCCCCAGGGACCCTCCGACGCCTACTTCCCCACTGCTTGCATTACAGGCACGGACTACTGTACACAGTGTCGATCGACCACTAGGGTCCCAGACTCCGGTTCTCATGCTTCTACAGCAAACACTTTACCAACTAAGCCATCTCCCCAGCCCCTGCCAGAGGGCTTTAAAATTGATCTTGTAGCCATTAAGCCACCCTTTACTGATCTTTTTTTTTTTTTTTCCTGAATAAGTTTCTTATTTTGAGGATCATATGCTTGGCTAGAGAGACTGGAGATGAAACACTGTTTTACTTTCCAACCCAGGAAAGCTATATTCTCTATATATTCTAAATTCTGCTTGCCAAATATTTCCTTCTTTAGCTCCTCTTTCTCTCACAGTATCACATCCAGTACAGCTAGCAGAAAGCCAATTGACACGTTCACCATTTTTGTCATGAAATCTCAGCCCCGTCTGTAGGTTTACTGGGTACAGTTTTGTATTTTGTGACAGTTTCTTCAATTGTTTTGCAACTTCATAACATGAATTACCATTTCTCTAGCCTGCTATTACTGCCTCCTCACCACTTTTATAACCTCCACTACTAACAGATTCTTTGCCTTTTTTTTTTTTTTTTTCCAACCAATGCTAGAAGTTTTCTCAGTATTTTTCAACTTCCGCATGCTTTCTGATCCTAAAGCCATTGCTCCTTGTTTTGGGTTTTCTTTATAGCTGTCTCCCACTTCTTTTATTTTTTAATAAAATAAATCAGTAATGGATTTATTGTGTCACAAAACTATTTTATTAACAAGTTTTACAAATGAGACCAACTTCTGTGACAATTCAATATACTTCATAGTAACGTACTCTCACAAGACCCTGAATGGAAATAAACTATTTGTTATTTGGACCATGAATTTGTCAATTGCCTGGACTATTCTGATATGGATCAGGTAAAGCATAGGTTACACATTCTAGGAAATTTGGAGTACAGCTGACCTGAGACAATGGCAGACCTATATTAAAGGGGTACAGACGTCAATGCATCTTAATAGGAGAAGCAGTCAAATTACCTTGCCGAGGAGCATGCCCATGAAAGTTAGTAGCTATCATGGTTCTCACATCAGAAAGTGCACACAAGGATATTTCACTGGCTCAGAACCTAGATGTAGATGAATCACGGGATTTTAGCAAAGTTCAGGGGTAGACAGTAGGTAGAGTATGTCACAGAGATGCCCACAGGGCTTGAAGCCTTGTTGATCAACCGGGAATCACAATGCACATTCTGTGTGGATATCTCTAGAGAAGACTCTGCAGAGATAAGGTGGACCTCATGGAATCATTAGCTGATAGACTTACACCTTCACTGAGATCCTCATAACCAACCAAATGTGGTGTCTTATGCCCACCACTACAAAAGCTCACCTTAAGTGTAGTTAAGTGAATCAGACCCAAAGCAATGTCAAAGCCACCTCGGAAATAAAGGAAATAAAATGTATCCCCAAAGTAATAACCTGAAGATTAAGACCTGCACTATGGGAATATGAAATAAATTGAAATAAAGAGAGTTGAAGATTTCCTCTAAATCCTTAACATATCAAACTTAGACCTGCTCAATATAACCATAGCTATGTGTCAAGTAATTTTACCCCTGACCTGGCATCAAATACTCCTAACTTATTTTCCAGAACTTTCAGGAATTTATTCTCCATTATATTAAGGCTCTTCCAAGAGCATAAAATTGTATGTAAAGACTCAAATTGCTGTAAACCAGATACAACAGAGAGATGTTTAAACATAATTTGGGGCTGCAGAAAAGGACCATTTGTAGTCAGTGTAAAACACTGTAAGAACACATGTAGAATGCATGTGCATAAGCAGTCAAAAGAAGTCTAAATAATACTACTTATCTTTGGACTCTATATTTTATTTTTAATATCTGTGTATGCTAAGAATTTTGCTATAAAATTAGATTTCACATTAGGAATGGCAATCACTAAAACATGAACTAATTCACTATTATGTAATAATTGATTTTTTCTAATATTTTGTTCCAGAGGAAAAATACAAAACACACATGCATGCATCACTGTGGAATTGTCCTTGGAGTGAGTAAAGGGGGGTGAAGTAAATGCCCCCTCTGACTGTCATCCAGGAATTTGTTCTAGGAATGAGGATTTTGTTTTATATTTTGTAGTTGGTTAAAAACATAAGAAGGAATTTTTTTTCAAGTTTGTCCCTGGCTGTGGAAAGCTTATGAGGTGGAAATAAACTTACAAAATGATGGAGAGAATTTGCAGGATAGTCACATAAGCATATATGAGGTTAAAAAAAAAAAGTTACTGATGAGTTTCAGGGTAAGCAAAGCAACGGGAAAAGAAAGGTGGCATTTAAGGACCTTGTGTGGCTGCTGTCCTTGAAGAGATTTCAAATCTAGATAAGATAAGGTAAGTGGCACTGAGTAAGCCAGGAGCATGCATTGATCTTACAAGTATAAACTAGACAAGAATATATTTGCTAGACACAGTTAAGAGTCTCAGCTCCTTGAGCATTCTTTTTCAGAGAGTTTTCATTTTCACTTTGAACATATCTTCACATAAATTTAAGATCAAATACCCTTCCTACTGTACTTCCTGCTTAACTCACATTTTCTAAAAGGCGGGAAAGGAGATGGGAAATAAATAGACCTACCACAAAGTACATAGCTTAGTTAATATGTTATTATTACCTTCTTCACAACATGGAATAACATCCACAAGGTACAAGGCAGCTAGATATCACTTAGACAATGAAGCCATAATGCAGAGCTTATGTAAGAATTTCTATGCCACCAAATACAGTCGGAAATATTTTAATTTAACTCGTACAATAAAGGAATTACTGAATCACCCAAATTTCCCAAAGTCTATAAAGCATCATATTAAACAGTGAACCAAATGAAAAGCACACAGTTAAAAATTAAATAAAAAATTAAAAAATAAAAACACATTTGTGACAATTATCTAGAAGAGTTTTGAAAATTATTTTTTTAACTGATTTACATAGGGAGTATACTGTGAAAACAGAACTCATATACGGAATATGTAGTTATCAAAGCAGAGTTGTTAACATTTACATCTCCTTAGAAATTAAAATTTGATTAAAATGTATGAATTGTACAAAATAATGAATCAGCAACTATAAATATCAGTTCTATAAACTAAAGTTCAGTTCTTTCCTAATCACATGGATTTATTTTTTGTTGTTATCAATTTTCATTACTATCTATCTACTCTCTGGAAAAATTTGATGGGATAGGTAGGGCTACTTAATAAACATGGGTTAAATGAATTAATGAACAAATGCAAATGGTTTTTCTATTTTAATATCTGTGTATGCTAAGAATTTTGCTATAAAATTAGATTTCACATTAGGAAGTCTGAGAGGAGGTAGCTCCAAACTGTCCACATTATAAGAATATTGTGTCCTTATAGTTGTGTCCATGCAAACTTCATGCCTCTTCCAGATTCATGTTAAGACATTTCTTTTTGCAAGGTTTCTTAAGCAGTCCAAACCTCACTGATCTCCCTGGAAGAACTTGTCATTTATCTAGTTGGGATTTTTCAAAAGGCCTGAGAATATTGGAGTTCAATTCCCCAGCTCCCATGTAAAAGCTGAGTGTAGCTAGGCTTGACAGTAAGCCCAGTCTTGTTTGGGGTAGAGCCCAGCGAGTCATCGGGGCTTACTGGTCAGCCAGTCTGAGCAAAATCATCTGGCAAATCCATGTCCAGTGAGAGACTTAGCCTCAATGAAATGCACAAAGAAGCAGTAGAGGATGTCACTTGACTTTCTCTTCTGGTCTCTGCAGTAGTTTCAGGGCAATATCAGACCTGTTGACATTGAATCCAGGGTTCATTCAGCTTATGTATACCTGCAAATCTTAGCAAACAAAGCTATTCAGAAGAACATGTACACATTTATGTTCTCATTTAAATAAACCATACAAATCACTATGTGGTAGTCAGACTCTCATTCTAGAGTTATAATATTGCTGCCAAGAGTTAGAATGTATATAATGGGCATTTTAGATAACATTCTGGAAAACCATGGTGATTTGCAAAATGATTGGTCAAGATTTAAAATTTTGAATTTCTGTTCTTATTTGTTTAATATATCATTCATTTTTAAAAATATTTTTATTTTTATTTATTTATTTGAGAGAGAGAGAGAGAGAGATACAGAAATAGGAAGGGAGAGAAAGAGAGAATGGTCATACTAGGCCCTCCAGCCACTGCAAACAAACTCCAGATGTGTGTGCCCCCTTGCACATCTGGCTTATGTGGGTCCTGGGGAGTTGAACTTGGGTCCTTTGGCTTTGCAGGCAAACGCCTTAACTACTAAACCATCTCTCTAGCCTCTGCATCATTCATTTTAAAAATCACATTCATGTACTAGGAAAGTTCACACAGTAATGACATAAATAAATACAGATATTTATTTTAGTTAATCATACCTTGAAAAGGTGCATGATCAAGAAAACTTGAACATCATGCTTTAGGAGTGTAAGAAGCGAGGTCCAATCTACCTAAATGGATTCTTTTAGATGTTATTAGACTAAGAGTTTCATGAAGGTGTGGCTTGCGGTTTGTAGAGAGTATCTTCACTTCCCAGAACTATTCCTGGCAGTTTCAGTAAATAGTTATTGAATGAATGAATGAATGAGTCAATCAAATAATGAATTAAAACTGTCCTAGCTCACCATATTTCTGGTGGCGCACAACTTTAATCCCAGCATTCAGGAGGCAGAAGTAGGAGGATCGCCATGAGTTTGAGGCTGCCCTGAGAGTACATAGTTATTCCAAGTCAGCCTGGGCCAGAGTGAAACCCTACCTCAAAACAAATAAAAGATAAACAAACTAACAAAAAAAAAAACCCAAACTTTATATCTACTATGAAACTGAGAGTGTAACTTTATTTGGAAATAGGAACTTTGCAGACACATGAATTAAGTAAAAATAGACAAGATCACTGTGGATCAGTGGTGGCCAGGCTTTGAATCCAACCACAATATCAACTGAGACATAAAAGCATGTACAGAGATGTTAGTAACGTGGGGAGATAAACTTAGATTAAGTGATGTTGCTCAGTACTGGCCTGAGGCCAACCAGAACCTGGGAGAGAAGAGAAGAGCTCTTTAAAGCTTTCAGAATAAGAGCCCTGCTGGCATCTTGCTAGATTTCTGTCCTCCAGAACCATAGAGTCTAAGTTTCTAAGGCTTTAAACTATGAAGTCTGTGGAAATGTGTTGACAAATTTAGAAACTAATGAAGTTAATGGATTTTAGATGTCTGTCCTGCCTGATCAAACCTGTGGTGTGGAGAAGGTAAAGCCTTGTTGGAGGAAGTGAGATTCTGGAAGCAGGTTGAAAGGTATTACAGCCAGCTTCCCTTTCTCAGAGCTCAGCTCACTCAGTTCTCTCTATTTTCCACCTGTGGTGGTAGAAGTGATGTCCACCTTCTGTACGTGCCATGCTTTTTCCTGCAGTCGTGAAGCTTCCCCTTGAGACTGCAAGGCAAAATAAATCATTTCCTCTAATCAACAGCTTTTGGTTGGGTGTTTTGTCCCAGCAATGCTAAGTCTCCTTGACTCAGCACGTTTCATGCCATTCGACCTGACTCACTGCCCTTACTGCATCTATTGTAAGGAACCTGACTCCGCTCCTGATAGAAAAAGCAGGTAGAATCTGGGTGCACTGGCTCCTGCAGAGATTTCTGCCAGCTGAACACTTCTGTTTAAAGGAGAACTTAACTGAAAAGATTCTCACAAGGCTATGTCCCAAAGCATTCATAATCAAACCTGAAACTCTTTGCTCTTAAAATAGTTTATGAGAATGTTTCTAACTTCTCATATGGGAGCCAGTTTCAGCCAGTTCAAAAAAAATCACAAGACATGGTATCTTTTTTTTTTTTTTTGGCACCTGATCTTTTGGTCAGGGCAAAAATGAGGAAATGAAGTTTTTCTTTTCTTTGTAAGTTCACCTTTGTCACCATTGATTATTACTAAGCTCTCATGATGTGTACATATCTGCATAAGTGAAACTAAATTATAAGTTAATTGAAATTTTTAAAAGCTTCAAAAAAAAAGAATCACATTTCCTCCAATTTTAACAAATAATTTACATTTATCATCCATCTCTGATTAGCCCAAGCCAACAAAATAATTTGTTTAAAACAACTGATGATCAAATGCCTTTCATAGAGTTTAGCGAGATATAAGCTTATATCTGGCTGTGGAAATTCTTGAGAAATGTGAGGCTGTATTTCTGGATTGAACAGGAAATTTAGCATTCAAACACCTCTTTAATTTTAATCATTCTTTTGCTTGTTGCTATTAGTTACTGTTAATGTGATTGAAGACACCAATTAGTGCAGCCCCCTGGGTTACTCACCACTCCACGCAGTGTTGAGGACCCAAAGTGGATGTCATTGATAACATGGAGAGGTAACATGGACTCTGGAGTCATGGTCGGGTGGCATGGCCTGTGAAAATTCAAAGGAGTGCCAAGGCAAAGCAAATGAATCTCAATTTATAAGTCACTGTCTTGAAGAGCTAGGAAGGTATAAGAATATATCACTTGACATTACTAATCTTGAAAAGGAAGAAGGGTTACAATGTATGCACACATTAGAAATAAAATTCTGATGAAGAGATCACCTGTGATGCAGTCAGCTGGGATTCACACACATGTATTAAGCACTTACTATGAGCCAACCTGGGGCTGCAAATACAAAAGCCATGCAGCCCTAAACCATCTCATGAAATCTTAAAACCACTCTAAGATTAAAAAAAGGGGGGTATAGAATCTGAACAAAAAAACCTTTTCATTTATACAACAATGCAATTTCTTGAACTCTGACATTAAAATCAAACTCAGGGGACAAACTAGATACATCTGTAATGTCCAGAACATTTCAAGTACATTGTTAATACATATAGAAAGTTACCAGCAAGAGTATGTTTTTATGTGTTTCACCTTACCTATAAATTAATGATGGATGAACAAACGAGCCTTAAAATTAAAGGATGTCATCCAAAAAAGGCCAAGAGTAAGAAACATTTAACAATGGCAGTAAAAAGGGTAACACTACCAGATGTGACTTTAAAAACAAGACAAACAAACAAACAAAAATACAAAACCAAGAACTTGAAGATTGTAAGAAATAAATGTATGAAGTGGCTGTTGGAGACAGTTCTAGAGACCAGCTAGACCTGCTCCCATCACCACTTTGGGTTTACATGGGCCTGAGGACCCCCGGAGGATGGCCAACTAGACAGTTACAATGGAGGTGTCACGGAATAAGCCCAGGGGCCACATTCTAGGGATCTGTTCCCTAGCTCACTCTCTAGTTCAATGCCTTTATCAGCCTTGACTGTCCACATAGACAAGAAAATTTGATGAAATGTCAAAAAAAACTTGTGTACAGAGCAAAAAGAATATTCAAATACAACATAATGGAAGCACTTAAAACTATCCAGATTGGCCAAAGCAGTGTGTATAAACATGCAAGTAGTGTGGTTTGACTGTCCCCATGAAATGTTGAAAGGTAATCCCAATTGTGAGGTAGTAAACAAGGTGAAAATGTATTCTGTTGTAATATTTTGAGGCAGAGCCTTTGGGAGGTAATTAAGGTTAAATAGGGTCATAAGGGTGGAAGGTTAGTCCATTGAACCTGTGGCTCTTAAGAAGAGGAGGGAAGTGCATTAGGACACTCAGTGTCTCTTAGCATATGATGGCCTGTGCCACTCCAGACTCCTTGAGCCACCACCGTCAAGAGAACCTCACAGCATGTGGTCACCTATCTTGAACTTTGAAGGCTTCATGCCTTGAGCCGAATAAACTCCTTTCCCCTCTGCATAACCTAGTCAGTTAAAGTAATGGAAACAGACTAAGATAAAAGGTCTAAATTTTCATGTTGGGTTCAAAAAGTCAATCACTCCAGTACATGGAAAGTGATTTCATTGCTTGAAATTCATGTTGCTATTGATGTTCTACTTGATCCCAAATTTAACGTGTGAACATACACTCGTAAGACTCAGCTTACACATATTAAAAAAATCTCATGCTCAAATTAAGCCCTACACTCTTATATATTGTTTTTTATTTCATTTCATACAGAGTATTGTTCCTCATTTTGAGTTTATTTAGAGCCCCCACTTCCCCCAAAGAAAGATATGGAAGGAAGGAATTATAAAGGTTTCATCCAGGGTTGAGGAAATGAATGACTCAGTGGTTCAAGGCAATTGCTTTCACAGCCTGACTGCTTGGGGTCAATTCCTCAGTATCCATATAAATCCAGATGCCCCAAGTGGCACATGCACATACGGAGTTTGTTTAATAGCAGCAGGTGGTCTTGATGTGTTTAGCCTCTCTCTCACACACACAAATAATATATTAATGAATAAATAAATATTTTACAAGAAAGGTTCTATCCAGAGGGGAGATCAGGTCAGAGAATCAGCATTGTTTTCAATTAGCTGCAGGTGCCACATAGAATAAAGACTACACTAAGTGATGGCAGAACATAGGAGAAAGTCAGCAAGTAAAAGAGCGCAAGCACGAGGCTCAGGGTGTCTGCTGAAGCCCTCTTTCACTACATCTGCTCAGCCGTGGTTGGCCTGTCTCTGGAGGATAGGAGCTGTGCATTGTGGGAAGCACTGAAGAAGGAGCCATCACTGCAACCATGAGGACAAGCGCAAGACAGGTGGTTTCCATCCTTCCCTTTTCGTGGGCAGAGAGCACAGATCATAGAAAACCGAGAAATGGGCGGTATGCATCCATAAATATGTTGTCTTGGTGAAGGCACATCAGCGATAAACCTTGGCAACTCTAAGCTACAGACATACAGACATACTTCACTTTCTTTGGGACAGTGCAAAAAAAAAAAAAAAAAAACATTTTAAGCATCTGTCACATGGTGGATACTAAATAACTCATGAAAATATATGATAATTATTGTATGATATAGCCTCTACCAAGATTGGGAAAACATCTCAATAGCTCCAGATAGAGAAAGAAGTCAGGTAACATTCTAGCACCCTTCAGAGCCTACCTCTGTAATGCAAAACCACACATTACCCTTTGCTTAGCTTTTGCCAGATCAATTGATCTCTCTTTTGCAGAAAATATACATTTGAATTAAAATACACTTCAGAGATGAGTTCGATTTCTGGTAAAAATGGAAAGCAACCCTCCTCTAAATTAATTGTCAAAGTTTCAGGCAAGTGCCTTAAAAGAAGATATAAATATATATGAGTAAATATTGTTTAATCCTAAAGGGCTATTTCTTCCAAATATCTCTGAAAAATGGGTCCCTTTCAGAAAGAGATGTTTATCATGTAAAATGGTGTTCATAAGTTAACCTCTAGAAGTTCATGATTGATTTTAAATAATAATAATAACCTTTAGGCTCTTCAGTGGCTCAGATTCTAGTCTAATTTTAAACATTCATTGAAATGTCATGTGAGTGTTAGTGAATTAAGACTGGCAATTAAAAGTTAGTTGCTGTAAGTATAAGAGAAATCACGCTGGGTGTTCTCATTATGAACTTGCCCTATAAATCACAACTAAAATGTTCACAATGAAAGCATTCATCTTATAAAGAAACTTGCTTGGACACAGCACTAGGAAAAAAGAAAGTTTTGCCCTGCTGTAGGTAAAGTGGAGAGCACAGTTTTATTCACAGAACTTTACAAAATACATAAAAAAAATATGCTCAAAACTTCTTTGGAAGGAACGTCACATAGCTTTTCAATTTCGGGAGCGGAGGAAAGGCATTTGTCATATTAAAGCATCCACTGTCACCTGATCTATGATCTCTGCCACCTTCAAGATCTACACAGATCTGGTGTCCCGAGAACTGGTTATTGAATTGTCAGTAAACACAGGTGACTGGAGAGACAATGCTTGAGCAAATAAACAAGAAAATGCAAACAGTGCACACTGGCAACCCAGTGTATGGCGAGAAAGTAAAAAGAGGAGGTGCAGGCAGGAGGGGAGCATGGTGGGGGGAAGGGGGAGACGGAACAGTGACATTTGGTGATGAACCATATGTGCGTGGTTTGAAAGACATGACTGAATTGTTTTTGGTGCAGTATTATTCTGACATTTAGAATGAGGCAATTTTCCATTTCCATTAATGTACTGCCAAATAGAAGGGGAACTGTCGCGAATTAAAGACTAAAGAAAGCTGTTCCTCAAAGTTGTATTAAATCATTGCTGATGAACTCATTAAGAACAAATTAGCAAGGTAAATTGTACTGGAAGTATCCAGCAAGAAAATCCAAGTGGAACGATGGTATGACTTCACTGTCTTCTAAACGGTCCAACCAACATCAAGCTATGCCAACAATATGACGTCAAATTTGGAAGATTTTTTTTTTTTTTTTTTTTTTGTAATCTCAACACATTCCTCAGTATCCTTAGAGGGGACTCAGGATTGCCTTAGAAGGACAAGAAAATGTGATATCATATCTCAAAAGATCATATGACATTTAGAGGACATTAGAAGAAATTATGGCCAGTCATCCACTCTAATTTTCCAAGAGATGAGCACGTATGTAACCAGACAAAGGCAGAGGTACGTAGTCCATGCCGTATACTGTGCATTCTATTTTAGTTGTCAGTATAGAGAAGGTTATTGTAAGTACAAAGAAGTTTCCTTATTTTACTTGAAAATAAATATATTTGGGCTAGGGAGATGGCTTAGTGGTTAAGGCACTTGCCTTCGAAACCTAAGGACCCAGGTTTAATTTCCCAATCCCCACATATGCCAGAGGCACAAGGTGGCATGTGCATCTGGAGTTCATTTTCAGTGGCTAGAGGCCCTGGGGTGCTCCTTCTCTCCCACTCTCTATCTGCCTCTTTCTCTCTCTCTCATCCTCATAAATAAATAAATAAAAATATTAAAATCATATTTTTGCCATTTTCAGCTGAAGGACAAAAACCCTCCTGTGGTCTTCAAATCCCTGTAATGGATTTCACCTCTCAGATGTAGGACCTGGAAACTAATCTGTAAGGTGCTCTTGGGTCTCAAGGTCTCATGATCCCAAGTCTATTCGGGAGATCAGATCACTATACACATGGCTCCTAGAAACTTGGGCTTTCCATTCATGTATTAATAACCTGAGATTTTCTTTTTTAATTTTTATGAGAGAGAAGGAGAGGCAAAAAGAATTGGCACACCCGGGCTCCTAGCCACTGCAAATTAACTCCATAGCATGTACCCCCATGTGCATCTGGTTTACGTGAGTTCAGAGAAATTGAACCTGGGGCCCTAGGCTTTGCAGGAAAGCACCTTAACCACTAAGCAATCTCTTCAGCTGTTTCTTTTTGTTTTTGTTTGTTTGTTTTTAGAAGTAGGACCTACCTCACTCTTGCCCAAATTAACCTAGAACCCATTCTGTAGCACAGGGAGACCTCAAAGTTACAGCACTCCTACCTCAGCCTCCTGAGTGTTGAGATTAAAGATGTGACCCACCATGCCTAGCTCATGACGTGTTCCTTAGTTCATCCAATTAGACATATTTGTCCATTCTTATGTTCAGTGCACATTCTAGTATCCAGTAAAGAAATCTTTGGCACTTTGATGATATTTTGCCCTTCTCACATATTAATCTTTGACGTTTTTATAGGTCTTCTGTCACTACAAAAGGGAACTCAAGCTATCTCCATGGCAGCCTGAGTCTGAAGCCTAGATTGAACTTCTTTTCTTCCAGTGGTACTGCTAGGGCCATGCATGATGCTTAAAACTCAGGAGATGGATAGTGATGAATGCTTTCCTGTTTAAACGGGAGAACTGATACTTAGGCATGCACATGCATAGAATGCTCCCCACAGATCAACAAACGGTCATTTAAAATTCCTTGAAATAAAGCTGGGTTGTATGAGTGACTTTCTTGTTGCTGGGACAAAATATCTGACCAGAAGCAGTGTAAGGAAGGAAAGGATAGATTTCCAGCTTACGGTTGCTAGGGAAATGCCACTGTGAAAGGGAAAATAAGGCAGATATGAGCAGGAAGCCCCTGTCACATGTGTCGCATCTTCATGTCAGCGTGGAAGCAGTAGTGGGAACAAGCAGGGCTGAGCTGCAACACCTCAAGGTCCCTCTCTGCTCCCAGCGACATACTCCCACTAGTGAGTTTCTACTCTCTGGAGCTTCCATAAGCTTCCCAGGCAGTACTATGCAAAGTGGATTAAGTATCCAAACACATGAGCCTATGGGAACATTTTGCATTCTAACCACCATGGTGGCGTATACCTAAAATCCTGGAACTTGGGAGGCTATAGCAGGAAAACAGAGTTCAAAGCCAATCTGGACTACTTCAGAAGTTCAAGGCTATCCTGGCCTATATAGCAAGAGCCTATCTTAGAAAACCAAATAGAGGGATGGATAGATGGCTTAGCAGTTAAGGTGGTTGCCTGTGAGGCCAAAGGATCCAGGTTTGATTACCCAGTGACCACCTAAGCCTGTACGCATCTGGAGTTTGTTTGCAATGGCTGGCATGTCCATTATCTCTCTCTCTCTCCATATGTGAGAATATATATATATATATGTATATATATATATATATATATATATATACATATATATATATGCATATGTACATATATATGTATATATTATACACACATATATATATACATATAATATATTCCCCCTCAAATAAATAAATTAAAATAATTTTTAAAAGGAATAAAAGCAAGTAGAAAAAAAGGAATTTCTGTAAGCAATGGGCTATGAGCTGAAAACAATGCACAGAGTCTTTCTTAAATGTAAATTAATGTGATGAATTTTCATTCACTTTTCTACATTGTTGTGTATTGAACTTAGGATATTATGCATGTAACAAAAGTACTCTACCAATAAACTATGTACCTTGCCTTTAAAAAAATTGTGACATATTATTTCTAAATTGCCTACATTGTTCTGGAAATTTACCTGTAGGTTAGATAGGTCCTGGAATGTGAAATCCTCCTGCCTTGGCCTCCCAAGCACTTAACTTTGTATGTCTGTATCACCAGGCCTGACTTCTCTCATGTTTTCATAGTCCTTGATCTCAATGTCAACTTCTCAAAAGTAATTCCTTCAGAATATATTGATGCATGCTTTTAAATTTTAAGTGAATTCAATGAATTTAAAAATCTTTTGTAAGGGGTGTGTTGATAGCTCAGCGGACAAAACAATTGCCTTGCAAGCATGAGGACTTGAGTTTGAGTCCCCAGAACACACATAAAGGATGGGGATGCTGGAAGGATGAGGATGCTTGCATGTGACTATAATCCCAACAATGGGCTGCAAACTGGAGATTCCTCGGGACATGCTGGCTAGCTTATCTATCCAAATCAGTAGGCTCTGGGTTCAGAGAAGATACTGCCTCAAAATTAACAGGTGTAGAGCAATTGGGAGAAACATTTGGCACCAACATTTGACCTTTATATACACAGGCACGTGCACGCATGCACACACACACACACACACACACACACACACACACACACATTCACCTACATGTATGAGAACATGCATACACCTATGTACTCATACCACATACACACACATTAAAGCATCATTCTTAACAACATGGTGGCTTCATTACCTGCCTGAGGTAGAAGGTAAGACCCTATTACAAAGACACCATGTACTTCTGATGCTGAACATCAAGAGAAGCAGCTGAATCTGAGAGGAAGCCAGTTCTCAGATGGTTAGCCCATATAGAGCTGAAAAGTGCTTCATGAGCTGCTGAGGGAAAATGACCAACAATGTTCTGAGCAAGAAGGGGACACTGCTATATGAAAACAACTAATTTGTAAAGATGTACTCATTGAAGCAATAGTGGCACACAGTCTAGGTGGACAACCAATTGCTCTTTGACCAGTTATGAGATCCATTCAGTGAAAAGGAACCCATAACTGGATCTAGGAACCAAGTCAGAACCCTATGGAGACCCTATGGCTCCAGTGAGAAGCTCCCACTAGCCTTTGTCCAAATGTGAGGCTATACCCATTAAAATCTCTCTAAATTAACAATGCTTATTCCCTTTAACCTATTCCGCTCTCACTCTCCATTGGAGACTCTGTTTTTGTTTATCAGGAAGCAGGAGGAACTGATGATAATCTATCAACAAGACACGAATGGATAGCTGGTGCCCTGGCAAAGGTTGAACCACCCCTAACAGCAGCCAGAGTCCAAGTGAAACCACAGAGGAACTGGTGAGGTCAATAAGAGCGCTGCTTCCACTGTGAGCCTGACAATCTGCACCAGGGTGATGGAGTCAGACCCTGAGTATACTCAAAACACACCAAAGCAGAAAATTAGAAGCTGCTGAAAATGCAACACTACAATAGACTTAAAGCACACCCACCATGGCTCAGGGCATTGTGTAGAAGAGGGGTGGAAAGAACGTAAGAGCCACAGGGTGGGAAGGAATATCCAGAGACATAGCCCTCCCCACAATGACAGACTGCTGCTCTCACAACACATAACCCACGGCCCATGGAGAATATCAGCAAGCCAACTAAGGAGGGGCCTCAGTCGAGTGGAGGCAAGAAGGAGGGAAATGATGGTACCAACATTTGATGTGTCCATACAAAGTTGCTACTTAAGAAAAGAAAATAAGCCCAACAAAAATATGCGTTGGCAATAGGGTTCATTTGAAATGGCCAAATTCTTCACATTAACATAACATTTAAATCTCATAAACTTAAATCTCATTTACATTTTAATTATTTCTAGTATACAGTAGAGCAGAATTATTATTCTTAATTTAAAGATACTAAAAGACAAACTTATAAATATTTGCCCCTTAGTAAGTCACCAATCTAGGAAAATTTGACTCAGGATTTAGTCTTTTTTTTTTTTTTTTTTTTTTTTAAGAAATCAGAAAATTGCCAGGCCTGGTGGTGCACACCTTTAATCCCAGCACTTGGGAGGCAGAAGTAGGAGGATCACTTCAAGTTTGAGGCCACTCTGAGACTCCATAGTGAATTCCAGGTCAGCCTGGACTAAGGCGAAACAGAAGTTTGAAAAAACAAAAAAGAAAAAATAAATCAGAAACTTTCCATTATTTTTGTTTTTTTAAATATTATTTTACCTTTATAATTTTAGGCACACTTGTACAACATGTATGTATACTGAAGTTTATATGGAAATGTATATATGAATTGGCTCACCAACTCCCAAACTCATTTTCAGGGTCATTGGCCAAAGCCAAATAGTATGTCAATGCTAAGGAAGTTTTGTGGAAGTAAAGAGAACATCAACCATAGGCTTTGATGGAAATTTGAACTTATGTAGTTCTCTGATTCAAGATTTTGTAACTCCTCTAAATTAATTAAAGTGACACACAAAACTAGCCAGTATAGGCTGCCTAGCCATTTCCATATTGAAAGCTTACAACATGGATAACTTATGCATGTGTATGTTACCCTACCTTTGTTTATAACCACTGCATAATTAAAATGCATGAAACCAAGATAAACCACCTTTGCCTTATTACTCTGAGAATTCCATTTGCTTCTGCAGTGGCTTGTGGCAGCTTAGTGATTTGATAATTACACCCATAGAGAAAGTGACTTTAGCAAGGAAGGAGAAAATTCTAGAATCCCCCTCCCCAAATCATTATTTGCTTTGCCTTCTTTATTTTTCAGAGACGTTTTTAAATCTTTTAGATTTTTTTTTATTTTGAAAAGAAAAAAATTAAAAATGTTTGATGAGCCAAAAGCACTTAAAGGAAAGTACCCAAGTTAATTTATTTGAAGAGGTTCTGGCTTTAGGGTGCATTTTTCCTTCTTCATTCCTTACTGGTACAAGGTCAAAGCTTCTACTGAATACTGGCTCCTGAAATGAGGATGCTTCATTTGTAATCTAAGTAAAGTCACCAAGGACCATAAATCCTCCTCTGACCTCCTTGGGGCTGAGCTCCATGCTCTGTTAGGCAGCTAAGCAGAGCAGAGTAAAAGCCCATGTAACTCTGGATATATACATTTCCAATGATGATGGCCTGCATTCCCTCTGACTGGAGGCTTACCAGCATTTGGGTAGAGGAGGCCCTTTTCAGTCATCTGGCTTTGTCAACACCATCTCCACCAGAGGGGAAGTTCAATTAGACCCTGTGCTAATGGCAGTATTAGGCAGCCCTTCCTCATTTACATTTCATTTGCTCAATTCACCACAGCAATATTCCTGATTTTAATAAAAATGAAGATGTAGGGATATTATTATAATATTAGAGGGGCACCTTTACAGATAACTCACTGCTTCTCACTGTGGGCATAGTTTTCTAGCTTCCCCTAAAACTGGATGCTATGAAATTAAGAATGAACAACTTTTTTCCTTTGAATTCTATGGCAGCTCAGTGATAATTGGCAGCCTTTTGGGGTGCTCTGGCAGCAAATGCACAGATGGAAGCACACAACTCCATTTGCTTCTGAATTTTTTGCGTTCTTCTGCATTCCTATCAAGCCAATGGTCAAAACCGACTTTCCAACACTGTTACTTTCTATAGGTCTTTAGACTACAGCATAGTACACCTCACTTCTACCTCTTCAAAAATGTCTTCAGTCTTTTCTGTACTTATAAGAATCCTCAAAGGCCTTTTCCTTCATTTTCCAGTGTCTTTTGGCAAATGGTAGCTATTTCCATTACATATATATGATCATCATTTTTGATGGAGTATAATGGTCTACCTTTCAGCTTCTTTGCAAAAAAAAATACATTTTCTCTAATTTTCTGTTTGGATAATCATATTTCATTTCTGCTGTAAGTTATTGTAACCTGAAGATGACTTCGGCGACTTTTTCCCCCCCTTGTTGGCTCCTCTCCAAGTACAAATATTCCCCCTGGAAGGCATTCCCTGTGATGAGTCGGAATCTTGACACCTCATCACCTGAGATGGATGAGTCTCCCTCTAGTTATTCTATTCATGTCCTTTGATAATCACTGCTAAATTCTTTCCCCCAGACTAGGCTTGTCCGACACCATGAAAACAACTCCACACCCAGTTCTCTAGCTGCAGAGTCTGCATTTTAGCCTCCTTGCACACGCCATCACTGCTAAAGTAAACCTTTCAGATTGAATGTTTCCCAAATCTTTGCAGTGGCTTTCAAACTTCTTCTAATTAGGAAGATCCATACAGGTGAAATTACACTTTTCTGCTAGTTTCTAGTTGCAACCCACTGACCCCGCGCCACCTGCATGCTTCTTAGGATGCCCTACTTAGTGCTCACATGCCTTCGTGGTGGTAGAGACCTGGAAGTAATATCATTGAAAGTAGGAGAAAACTGAGGCAGGAATTGCTCACTCTCTGAAAGCACAGAGAAAGTGAATATCTATCCCCCCTTTTTTTCCCTGCTTTCCTGAAATTCAAGGCTTCATCTTTAAAACAAGTCTCTTCCCATCCCTCCTTCCAGATCTTCTTCCGTAGGCAGCACATTCAACTGAGACCCCAAACCAGGGGCTAGAGAAATGATTCAGTGGGTAAGGAACTTACCGTGCAAACATGAGGAACTGAGTTCAGATACTCAGTGCCTGTGTAAAAAGTGCAGGGAGTGGGGTACAAACTGCAATCAGCATGTAACCAGCACGGGGTGTTAGAGATAAGGCAATCCTCGGGGCTTGCTGACTAGCCAGTCTAGGCAAATGGGTTTGCTCTAGGTTTGTTGGGAGACCACAGCCCAAGAAACAAGGTGGAGGGCTACTGACGCCAACACCTAACATCAGCTTGTGGATCCCACATGCACAAACACACTTTTGCTTGTGCAACTTCACCCGCACAAATGTGCATCTGCTCACACCTGAGTACACACACACACACACACACACACACACACACACGATATGCATGCAAAACCCTAAAAAACAAATAAAAGCATTCAGACCAAGTTTTCCAGCATATGGTAAGTACAGATGTGAAAAATTTACCATACATTCAGAAATTAACCTAAAAGAAGGAGGTACAATGTATGACTACTGGAACTGGAGAAACTAACATTTGAACCTGCTTTGCTATTTTTCACTCCCTGATATCGGGCAAATGACTTCCACATTCGGGTTTAGGTCTTTCCCTTTTTAATGCAAAGATAAAAATAAAGCTACCCAGGGATGGAGAGATGGCTTCATGGTTAAGGTGCTTGCCTTTGAAGACTGAGGACCCAGGTTTGATTCTCCAGTACCCACCTAAGCCAGATGCACAAGGTGGTACATGTGTCTGGAGCTCATTTGCAGTGGCTCGAGCCCCTGTCACACCCATTCTCTCTCTCTCTCTCTCTCTCTCTCTCTCTCTATCCTTCTTTCTCTCTTTCAAATAAATAAATAAATTATTCAAAACATTAAAGCTCCCTTGTTGGCTGACATCTTGCATATTAAAGACATTAAGCATATCACCTTCCATATAAAAAGTATCAATCAGCATGTCCTAGCTCTAGAGGTATGCATACTGTGTTCAATCAACAACTGGGGATCTAAGGTCATGTGACACATGAGGACAATATAAAATATTACAAAAAAAGTTTCCAAAGGAAACATATATTCAGAATATCAGCGATTGTTTTTTTTTTTTTCAGTTGAAAAGGATTCAGAGAGAACGCCTCAGAGTTTGAGGCCACATAGCTAGTTATTCCCATAGAGTCCTACATAAGAACCTAGGTTCTCAGACTCCTAGTGAAGAGCTGTTATGCTATACAGAACTGGAGGTGGTCAACTTTTCCCTAAAAATATTATTAATAACTTTCATTTCCTGAAATATGGTGCATGCTTTCAAGGGGCAGTGTGATTATGTTTGCTTAAGCTGGGAAGCCCACTGAGTTGCTTTGAGGAAAACACACACAGACACATAGACACATACAGACACACAGACACACAGACACACAGGCACACACACACACACACACACACACACAGAGCTCAAGTTGAAAGGTAAAACGCCCATCAACATTTCCAGCTACAACAAACATCCGTGGTGCAACGCACCTCCGCCTCCACTCAGCACAGACCTTTGTCTCATAATAGACTTGTTTTCTCTCGTTGAACTTTTTCTTTGTTGTTATTACTGAGCACTGTAATTAAACATTCTTCCTGAATCTGCTTGGCAGCTGCTACTGTTCTGAGAAACCATTCATAGCCCCGTGTATTATTATCCTAATCCCTTGCTATAAAGAAAATGACTGAATGCCAAAAAATCAGACTCAAATACTGTAAAAAACGTTTACCTACCTTTGGCTTTATTAGAATGGGTATTAACTGAGTGTGTGTGCGTGTGGCAGGGGGGAGGGGTGTCTAATTCTTTAAGGCACCAGGACCTCAGTTAAGTTAAAATAAGCATGCAATTTTGAGTTCTACTTGAATTATATTCAGCCTATGTGTTAACTCCAACATAGCTTGGGCAGCATTCACCACACTGAATATTCATATGGCGTGCATGATACAGACACTGAACCCAATTTAGTAAATGAACACTTGTAATTTCACCAAAGCCCCGCCGAGAGATTATTATGCAGATTTATGAAGGAATGTCATTGAAGCAATTCCTGGCGATGTCTTCAGTCACCGAGGACTCAAAAGTGTGTAAACCTCACATACTTTTCCACGCGTTTACCGTGACCAGTTTCATCTTGTGAACTCTGACGTTCTTTCCCACTCTGTTTCATTTCTAATTTTCCTGTCGATATTCTTGCCCTTGAGCATGGAGCCAGCATCATAACACCTATGAGCACTGCCAAGTTCCTCCTGACAATATCCTGGCTGCCATAATGCCAGCAATCTGTTCCAATCCTGTCACTGCAAAATCTCATTAAAGGCAAAAGGATGCCTGGTCAGGAGCATAAAGGTGTACAGCGGAGGAGGCTCACATTTACACAAGTGGCTGTGCTCCGGGCAGGATGTCCTGATGGCTTCAGAGAAGTCACGTATTGCTGAAAACCGGGCTCAGGGAGCTGCTGTTGTGAAAACTGGCAATACACAGACCTGACATACCTGTTTTCTCAAGGGACTTTCAACAGGCTATAGAGACCATGTTTGGAACCTGCACATTTCCCCAGAGGCAATAAAGCCATACATGTCCACGTGCCCAGGAGACCTGGGTAGACTTGGAACAAGCCTGCAACTATCTCATGGTTACCCTCCCTGGGGTAATGGCTTAGCCAGGTCACAATTCTTTAGAATTTAGGTTTGAAAAACTACACATGTTCTTATAGGTGACATTCTTATAGGTACTGTAGCTAGCATCAGATTTCTGGGAGGAAAATACAACCGGATACGCTTTATGGGAGAAAAGGGATTTATTTCAAGCTTACAGAGGCCAAGGGAACACCATCAATGGCAGAAGCAGCTGCCTCCTTTCATGGTGCCAAGCAGTGAGGCCCCGTCCACAGCCAGTGCCACAGACAAGCACACCCCACCAGAACTCACTGCTCTTTCGACAGCTTTGGCCTGGAATCAGGATCTGCCCCAGACACACCTCAGGGCTGGGCCCCAGGGTCTTCCCTCAGTGACACTTTCTCCTGCAGGATGCTGAAGACTTAAGAAGGAAGCTTAATCATAATCATCAATAAAAAAATAATAATAATACTATCGAAGTCTATGGGGCCATACATTCACATTCAAGCCACCATAGTGACACATCCCAAATCAGTGTTTATTAGCAGAAGACCCAGAAATGTGAACCTCCATGATACAGTATCATGAAATAGAAAATGCTTAGGGATATGTGATAGTAATTTTTTAAAAAATATTATATAGGTCTATGTGTTGAAAGTTTAAAAAATATTTCACATACTTGTCTGTATTTTAGCTCGGGATAACGTTGTCCATCTCTCTACTTCTTCTTGTTGTGTACTGAAATTGTCTCTTTCTTCTGGATCAAATTAAAAACTACATAAATATAGCAACATATACTATGGTTATAGGCTTACAGTTAAGAATTTGTGTTTTGGAGGTTTTTTCTTTTATAAAAAATATAAGTTATTTGTTTATTTGAGAGAGAGATAGAGGCAGAGGAAAAGAGGAAGGCACTTGGAATGAGTAAGTGTGGGAACCACTGCAGATGAGTTCCAGAGGCATGCAACACTTTGTGCATCTGGCTTAAGTAGGAACTGGGGAATCAAACCCAGGTTGTTAGGCTTTGCAGGCAAGTGTCTTAACTGCTGAGCCATCTCCCTTGGAAGATTTTTTTTTCAGCTTGATATTTTTTTTTATTTTTATTTTTATTTATTTATTTATTTGAGAGCGACAGACACAGAGAGAAAGACAGATAGAGGGAGAGAGAGAGAATGGGTGCGCCAGGGCTTCCAGCCTCTGCAAACGAACTCCAGACGTGTGCGCCCCCTTGTGCATCTGGCTAACGTGGGACCTGGGGAACTGAGCCTCGAACTGTGGTCCTTAGGCTTCACAGGCAAGCGCTTAACCGCTAAGCCATCTCTCCAGCCCTCAGCTTGATATTTTTTTAGCTTTTCTATGTAAAGTCAAACTCTTTAAGAAGCTATATATAAAAAAAAAAAACAAACTAAGAAGGCAGTTCAGGGAAAGCCATCAGCCTGAACATGGGGTTTCGTCATGCTTACTTAGTTTACTTTAGTTATTTTTATGTTATTGTTATGACAAACACATTACACTGCAATTTCTGCACCGGTTTTATGGAGGTCACATTACAAGGTCACACTAGCATGAACCCTTGGGGAAAAGAGTTGAAGAAGCAAAATTGAACAGGATGTATTTATTTCTAGGTTCTGATGTGCAACCTCACATAAGCTATAGCATCTGACTCTTTACTTTTTCTTTACAAATGTTTTCATTAACAAATTCCATGATTATAAACAATATCCCATGGTAATGCCCTCCCTCCTCCCCTCCACTTTCCCCTTTGAAACTCCATTCTCCATTATATCCCTTGCCCCTCTCTTAGACTTAAGGCCCGCTCCATGGGAAGGAATACATCCCTGATACTGAAAACTCAAAACAGGGGTAGTCTTGAGCCCTAGGGGTGTAACATCTGCTGCTGTCTGGCTAAATGTATATACTATGCTTATCAAACTGTCCAGTAAGAACTTCTCTTAATGTTCATACCCTCATATTAATTCTACTCTCACTTTTGGTAGAGAATCTTCTCTTTTCAGATGGCAGTGACCTCGGGATGACTCAGAAGACACCATGGTGCTGTAAAGAAGTGACAGGAGTGCTTAGCACTGCACTCTCTCTATCACACCTTCCAAGGCTCAGGGTCTATTGTAGAAGAGGTGGCAGAAATAATGTACAAGCCAAAGGAAGGGTAGAACTCCTTACAATGTGCTTCTCCAGACACAAATTGGCCTAGATATCCATGACCCCACAGTGCCTGCCACTACCTACACAAGACCAGGATAAGTGGAGGAAAAGACCATGACATCAAAATAAAAGCATCTCTCTCTTGAAGGCTTCATTTCATCATTGGTAAAATATAGATAATATCCATGTTTGCATGGATAAAGATGAAGTAAAGGTATTACATGTGGGGAATAATAGATACTGAGGAAGTCTATGTTGACTCAAATATACACAATGGAGTTCAAGTCTGAGGACCAATCTTAGAGGCACATATTCACAAAACAGCAGATAGCAATTGGGGCACAAGGCCCTTCAAACCCCCAACAAAGGAGCAGAGGCAGCCTGTCCACAGTCAGCCACGTCACTGGGCTCTTGCTGATCAACAGGAGGTCCACAAGGTAACCTCCTCATTGTCCCCTGGGAAATGGCTAAAGGCAGAAAACCTCAGGCCCCACCTCAGAGCCATGGAGTTAACAAGTTCCTGGGTGACTCACATGCTCATTAAAGCTTGGTTAGCAGTTGTTCAGGC
This sequence comes from Jaculus jaculus, assembly GCF_020740685.1. Lineage (NCBI taxonomy): Eukaryota > Metazoa > Chordata > Mammalia > Rodentia > Dipodidae > Jaculus > Jaculus jaculus. Next base: position 96,468,387 of record NC_059113.1, on the reverse strand, counting down.
AATCTATATAAACTCCCATTCACATAGTCAATAGAAAGGTTGGGATGAAACTCGTGAGTAGTAAGGCACAGTGGAATGGAATGATGACTACAGGCTCTCCTTTCTCAAGGAGCAGGGGTCAACTCAGTGACACCTGAGGCTTTCAGAGGTAGAAAATCAAATGCATCACCTGAAGCAGTAAGAGAAGTTGTCCTTTTGGGTAGTTCACCTTTATAATCTGTTGGGATCTAAGACAATGAGGAGGAAATTGGACAGAGGGGATGGTCAGAGGGGAGTCACAAACAGAGAACGTTGCCTTCCCATCAGTCTCTGGGGCTGTTTCTGTCTGCTGGAGATGCCAAGCTTGGGCTGCCCCTTTGCTAAGGCTCTACTCCAGCAATGCTGTCCTGTAAGCCAAGACGGGGGATGGGAAGTGAGAGCATA